>NC_057723.1:63040888-63198086 GCF_004010195.1 Chiloscyllium plagiosum | reverse complement strand
TCAGTCTCTTGGTGTGATTAGGAGATGGGTTTCCATATTAATTAATTCCGGAGTTTTGGTCTATGAGTCATGGGTAGTGTTGGTCTAGTGTGGATTTTATCTGTCCTCTGTCTCCTATCTCCCGGTCACGTGGGCGGACCGGCAGCTGCTGAGTTCTGTGGGTTTAAAGCTGCAACTGCTGTTTAAAACCCAAAATGAATTCTTATAGTTTCCTGATGTAGGCATAGTCCCATGGCAAAAGCAGGGCCACTCTGATGCCCGCTTGCAGAAGTATACACACTTGAGCCCATCTCTGTGTCCGCAAGTATTCCCTGTCAGTGCTACCTTCTCCACAGCCTCCCTACATTCTTGGACATCCTGAAAAACAGCTAACCTACTTGCTGGACTACAAGCCCCCCAGGATACCCGTCCTGCTTGTACAGGTCCCACCTTCCCCAGAATGCAGTCCGATTGTTCAAATACCTGAAGCCCTCCCTCCTACACCATCCTTGCAGCCACGTGTTCAACTGCACTCTCTCCCTATTCCTTGCCTCACTGTCACGTGGCACCGGCAACAACGCAGCGATGACGACTCTGTCCGTCCTAGCTTTTAGCTTCCAGCCTAACTCCCTGAGTTCCTGAATGACCTCCCCACCCCTCTTCCTACCTATGTCGTTGGTGACCCTGGCACCCGGGAGGCAACAAACCATCCGAGAGTCTCGCCCATGTCCACAGAACCACCTGTCTGTCCCTCTAACTATAGAGTCTCCTATAACTAGCGCTCTGCTCCTCTCCCCCTTTCCCTTCTGGGTCTCAGAGCCGGACCTCGTGCCAGAGACCCAGTCACTGCAGCTTACTCCTGCTAGGCTGTCCCCCCCAACAGTATCCAAAGCGGTATACTTATTGTTGAGGAGAATGACCACAGGGGATCCCTGCACTGCCTGCTTCCTCCCCTACCCACCTCTAACTGTTACCCAGCTACCTCTGTTCTCTGGCTTAACTATGTCCCTGTAGCTTCTATCTATCAGCCTCTCGAATAATCCTCAGTTCATCCACCTCCAGCTCCAGTTCCTTAATGCGGTCTGTGAGGAGCTGGATCTGGCTGCACTTCCTGCAGATGAAGTCGGCAGGAGCATCGGTGGTCACCCCTACCTCAATCATCCTGCAGGAGGAACATTTCACTGCCTGCGCTGCCATAACTCTACACTTAGTCTCCAAAACAAGAACACTAAGTACCTTACCTGATCAGCCGACTGAGTCCTTTTTTTTTAGTTAGAGGAGGAGGGAGGGTGGGAGACACTACACATGTAGTGTCTCTGGTTCCTTCTCCACTCAAACTTCTTACCTTCCCAGAAGCCTCTGTTGATGACTTCCGGGTTCCTGCTCCTAGTTGAAAAAAAAAACACAGACTGCGAAAAGAAAAACGTTAATTTAAACTGGTGTCCGCTTACCTTCCGGCTCCCCTCTCTGTGTGCCCGCTGTAGCAATGAGCACTGAGTTCAGTCTGCAGTTCGAAAGAGAGAAGGCATTATCGGATGTAATTGGATATTACATGAGAGAGGAACTGACGAAAATTGACTGGAAGCAGAGCCTAATGGGGAAGACAGCAGAGCAAGTTTCTGGATGTAATTGAGGACACAGTACAGAGGTACATCCCAAACAAAAGAAAGATTACTGGGTGGGGGAAGGGAAGTGGTATTTGACAACCATGGCCTATGAAGGAAGTCACAAAATGTATCACAGAAAAAGAGAGAACCTACAAAGTGGCCAAGGGCACTGGGAAATCAGAAGATTGGGAAAACTACAAAAACAAACTGAGGGTAACAGAGAGAGAAATAGGGAAGGAAAGGATCAAAGAAGAAGGTAAACTATCCAGTAATATTAGAAATGATAGTAAAAGTTTGTTTCAATACATAAGAAACAAACGAGAAGCAAAAGTAGAGATTGGGTCACTCCAAATTGATGCAAGAAGACTTGTGATGGGAGATAAGGAAATAGCTGAGGAACTTAATAAATACTTTGTGTCAATCTTCACAGTGGAAGACTTGAGTAATATCCCAACTATTAGGAGAGTCAAGGGGCAGAGTTCAGTATGGTGGCCATTACAAAAGAGAAAGTACTTGATAGGCTAAAAGGTCTAAAAATTGTTAAGTCTTCTGGCCCAGATGGGCTACATCACAGAGTTCTGAGGAAGGTGGCTGAAGAAATAGCAGAAGCGTTGGTTGTAAACTTTCAAAAATCACTGGAGTCATGGAAAGTCCCAGTTGATTGGAAAATTGCTGTTGCAACCCCCTTGTTCAAGAAAGGATCAAGACAAAAGATAGAAAATTATAGGCTGATTACCTAACCTTAGTTGTAGGTAAAATTCTAGAATCCATCATTAAGGATGAGATTTCTGAATTCTTGAAAGTGCGGGGTCAAATTAGAAGAAATCAGCATGGTTTTAGTAAGGGCAGGTCATTGCCTGACAAACCTGTTAGAATTCTTTGAAGAGGTAACAAGTAGGTTAGATCAGGGAAACCCGGTGGATGTTATCTACCTAGACTTCCAAAAGGACTTTGATAAGGTGCCTCACGGGAGGCTACTGAGTAAGGTAAGGGCCCATGGTGTTTGAGGTGACCTACTGGCATGGTTTGAGGATTGGCTGTTTGACAGAAAGCAGAGAGTTGGGATAAAAGTTTCTTTTTCGGAATGGCAGCTGGTGACAAGTGGTGTCTCGCAGGGTTCAGTGTTGGGGGCTGCAGTTGTTCACTTTACATGAAAAATGATCTGGATGAAGAGCTATGGGCATTCTGGCGAAGTTTGCTGATAATACAAAGTTAGGTGGGCAGGAAGGTAATTCTGAGGAGGCGATGAGGCTACAGAAAGATTTAGACCGTTTAGGAGAATGGTCCAAGAAATGGCTGATGAAATTCAATGTGAGCAAATGTGAGGTCTTGCACTTTGGAAAAAAGAACATAGGCATAGACTATTTTATAAACGGTGAGAAAATTCCTAAAGCCAAAGTACAAAGGGATCTGGAAGTGCTCGGACAGGATTCTCTAAAGGTTGCCTTGCAGGTAGAGTCCATGGTTAAAAAAGCAAATGTGGGGTTCCAAGATGGCGGCAATCTAAGAAGATCGTACTGCAGAGCTCCACATCGCAGGACAAGTGGGACGAACCTTCAATCCGTCCAATCCAGACCATTGTGATATCTTGGGACTCCGGAAGGATAATGGAGTCCCAAGAAACCTCTAAAAGTTGACTTACCTGTGTTTCCAACCGTCCATAGATGCCAAAAAAGGATGGAGGAGCATCTGAGGCCGGGTCTGCAGCTCAGCCTGCAGGATCCTCGGAGTTGATTACTTTCCAGGTCCTGGTGAACGAGCTCGCAAAATCTCGCAAGATACTGGGGAAACAGATTAAAGAGAAATTGGCTTAAATCTCTCTCATGCTGTAGAAGCATGAGCAGCAGCTGCAACACCTGGAGAAGAGGACAGATGAGGTGGAGCACAGGGTCATAGTGGTGGAAGCTGATGCCAGTTCATCCAAGGATAGGATCCAAGCCCTGGAGATGCAGGTCCATAATTTGCATGACCAAGTGGATGATCTTGAGAACAGGGGCAGGAGAAAAAACATTCAGTCTGCCTGATGGTAAGGAAGGTGAGCAGTCTGCTGAATTTGTTGAGGACTGGCTGATGAAATTCCTTGACTTGGAGGCTGGCATGAGAGGATTGAAGGTAGAGAGGGCTCACCAGGTCGCAGAGCGGAGATCGGGTCTGGGTCAACGTCCTCGTCCTCTCCTGGTGCGATTCCATCATTACCGGGATAAGGAGAGAGTCACGGAGGCTTCCAGAGTCCAGGGGAAGGATCCCAAGGCCCTAATTTACGAGGGCTCTAAGATCATGTTCTTTCAGGACTTCTCAGCGGTGGTGATCCAGAAACGAAAATCTTATGATGGTGTCAAGAGAAGACTGAGGGAGCTTGGGATTCAGTACTCCCTGAGGTATCTGGCATTGCTTTGGATCACCTTAGATGGATCCATACATCTCTTTGACAGGTCGGAGAAGGCAAGAGAGTTTGTGGACAAATTAACCTAATCTGAACAATTTTAATATGTATAAATAGTGTTATTTGGGTATGTCTTTATCGTTTTATGAAAGAAACTGAGAAAGTCCAGTTGGAGCTTTATCTTTCTTTTTTTTCCTCTGTTGATAATAATTTGGTTTAAACTATATTTGGCGGCTGTTGAAATGTACATTTTCAATTTCTAAGTTAGGATATACCAAAGGGTGGTTGGGGTATTTATTCCCCCTTCTTTAAAAAAAAATATTCATATTGGTACTGGATTAGATTCCCTACAGTGTGGAAACAGGCCCTCTGGCCCAACAAGTCCACATTGACCCTCTGAAAAGTAACCCACCCAGACCAATTTCCCTCTGACTAATGCTTCTAACACTATGGGCAATTTAGCATGATCAATTCATCTGACCTGCACATCTTTGGGTTGTCGGAGGAAACCAGAGCACCCAGAGGAAACCCACACAGACACAAGGCCAATGTGCAAACTCCACACAGACAGTAGCCCGAGGCAGGAATCAAACCCGGGTCCCTGGTGCTGTGAGGCAGCAATGTTAACCACTGAGCCACCGTGCTGCCCAAAAAACGAATACACATGAGCATCCCTGGATGGGCTCGAAACACCAACCTTTGAATTAATCTGAACATGCTAACTGTTTGCGCCACAGAAACTCCGGTAAAGACATTAGTGAACCAGAGGGGCTCTTCTGGCAACTAGCAATGGATCTATAGGAGTCATTAGATTCCTAATCCCAGATATTTATTGAATTCAAATTCCATTATTTGATATGGTGGGGTTTGAACTGATGCATCCTAGAGCATTACCTAGGTCACTGGGTTAACAGTTGAGGGGCAATACCCCTAGGTCATCACCTCTCCTTATTCTATGGGATGTTTACGGATGTTTATAGGTATTCTATGGGATGTTTACTCTTTTCTGCTTGCGTTTGCGGTGCGGCATCTTGTACAATTGGTAATATTACCATTTCTGATCATGCTCCAGTGTATCTTATGGTTAAGATTAAGGATGTTACAGTGGGTTCGAAGTATTGATGAATGGATCCCTTTATTGTCAAGGATAATAAGTTTGTGGAGTATTTCCTCTAGGGAATTTTGGGCGTTCCCAAACATCAACTTATGCTTGGTTGGTAGCTTATCCATCCACTGGGAAACTGCCAAAGCCTATGCTAGGGGGTTAGTTATTTCATATTCTGCCAGTAGGAAGTGACAGAAGGATGAGCAACAATGTCTCCTTGAAGCACGGTTGAAGGCAGCTGAGAAGGCCTACTTTGACAGACTTTGGTCAAACTACAGAGGATTACAGCATTGCAGTCTGCATTAAATTCCGTGCTCACGTAGATGGTAAAGAAGGAGGTGGCTTTTGCAAAGCAAAGGTTATATGAGCATGGTGACAAACCAGGCAAATACCTAGCTTATCTCGCCAGAGAAAGGATTGCCCCACATGCCATTGCAGTGATTAGGGAAGGGTCTGGGAACCTAACACGTGATTCTAAAAAGATTAATGTGGCGTTCCAGAGATTTTACTCTAAGTTATACCAATCCGAGGATTGTGAGGAGGGGTAGGCCAAAATGGAATCTTTTTTAAGGATCTGAAGCTCCCGGGTGTGACTCCCGAACAAGAGTCCTTTTCTCAATGCCCTATTATCAAATCAAGAAGTGCAGAAAGTTGTGAGACAGCTTCAGAGTGGAAAAGTGCCCAGTCCTGACGGATGTCCCAGTGAATTCTATAAGGAATTTAAAAGTATACTGTCAGGCCCAATGCTCAATATGTTTAATGATTCATACAGCCTTCTCTCCTTTCATCTCTGAGAGAGGCCAATATTTCACATATCCTTAAAAAAGGGGAGAACCCAGAAGACTATGCTTCATATAGGCCCATCTCACTCTTAAATGTGGACTTTAAAATCCTCTCTAAGACTCTCCCATTCAGGCAAAATACTGTGTTACCTTCTATTATTAAAATGGACCAGGCGGGCTTCATAAAGGGTCACAGATCCTCCAATAATGTTAGGATACTGCTTAATGTCATCCAAACATGCCAACAACAGTCAATAGAGGGATTGGTGATTTCTCTAGATGTAGAGAAGGCATTTGACTGAGTTGAGTGGCCATACCTTTTCTATACTCTGGAGCGATTTGGTTTGGGTGAAGTCTTGATAAGATGGGTAAAGGTTCTCTAGGATGGTCCACTCGTGGCGGTCATCACCAACAGGGTATGATCAAGCAATTTTCATATTTTTAGGGGCAGCCAGCAGGGCTATCCCCTTTCACCATTGCTTTTTACGTTGGTGACTGAACCATTGGCGGAGGCCCTTCGTGGGGACCCCAATGTATCAGTTCCAGAAGTGGGGTCAAAATTACATAAGATTTCATTGTATGCAGATGATGTCCTAATTTATTTGACAAATCCAGCAGTTTCACTGCCTCGCCTGAAACAATGCATTTGCACATTTAGCCCTTTTTTGGGGTGCAAGATTAATTTTGCAAAATCAGAGGCTACGCCTATGGGTGGTCTTACAAAGTAGCTAGGCCTTGAGGGTGACTATAGTTTCCCATTTAGATGGTCACGGGGAGTTTTGTGTATTGGGCATGTTCATTACTCGAGTTCTGGATCGGCTTTTCAAACAGCACAGCAGGTCAGGCAGCATCCAGGGAACAGGAAATTCGACGTTTCGGGCACAGGCCTGAAGAAGGGCCTGTGCCCGAAACGTCGAATTTCCTGTTCCCTGGATGCTGCCTGACCTGCTGTGCTGTTCCAGCAATAAAGTTTCAACTTTGATCTCCAGCATCTGCAGACCTCACTTTCTCCATCGGCTTTTCAAAGCCAATTTTATCCAATTATTTGAAAAAAATCAAACAAGATCTTCAAAGATGGGAGGCACTTCCAGTCTCATGGTTGGGTCGAATAGTGCTTATTATGATGACTATTCTCCCCTGTTTGCCATACTCTATACTGATGCTCCTCCTGGTTTTCAATAAGTAAACTCTCAGGAGGCTGAACGGCTGGTTCAGCTCCTTTACTTGACATCGTAAGCGGCCCTCATTAAATTAGCTAAACTGTAACTGCCTCACAGACTGGGGGAAGTGGACTTTCTGGACATTAAAAATTATCAACTAAGCTCGCTTTTGTCCTACGTGAGTGATTGGGTTTGTGGGGATCCTCTTTCAATATGGTTAGATATTGAAACCTCTCAGGCAAGGTGCCTCCTTACCAGTTTGCTGTTTTTGGACAAAATGAGGACAGTTAGGGAATATTTCCATAACCCAATAGTTATCAATACTGTTAAAGCATGGAGGGCAATTTGACAGAGGAAAGGCAATATTGGAAAAACATTTTTGTTTATACCTTTAGTGGGTATGCTGGGTTTTCAACTGGGGATGATAGATTCAGGATTTAAACATTGGGCAGCTAGGGGTGTGTCTTGGCATTGGCGATTTACTTGAGGGAGGTGTAATGATGTACTTCGATCAATTAGTATGGAAGTACTAGCTATCGAATAGAGACCTCTTTTGTTTTTTTTAAGTTAGGGATTTTATTCAAAAGAAGACCACACTTTTGACTGATCCCTACAAATCGACATAGAGAGGGGTGTGCTAAGTGCTAAGAGTACACTTTCTGTCAGTACTTTATTTCGTCAGTTGGGGGGTGCCCCCTCAGATGAGTTTGATCAACTCTGCATGATGTGGGAGAGAGAGCTGGGTGCTGAAGTCTCCTCAGAGGTATGGGAGGATATTTGGGAGAATGCAAGGAAGATATCAGTTTGCAATAGGACCCTTGCTTTACAGTTGAAAATTCTCCACAGGGTCCACTTGGCTCCAGACCGTTTGTCAAAGTTTAAATTAGGGTTATCTTCAGCATGTCTCAAGTGCAAGTTCTGTACAGGCACTCTTACCCATTGTCTCTGGTCTGGCGATAGGCTTCAAACATATTGGAGTGCTGTGGCGGGCGCAATGGAGAATATTTTGGGTGTAAGGGTGCAGAAGGACCCTAGCTCTCTCCTTTTGGGCCTGCCCACTGTATTTCCTGCAGACACGCATAAGAATAAACCTTACAATATTCTCACATTCTTTGCAAGAAAGAATTTCTTGCTAGGTTGGATATCTGAAAACCCCCAGGGCCTGTCAAGTTGGTGGAAGATTGTAATGGAGCATATTCTCTTGGATTTTCTCACACGTATGGTACACCACAAAACTGAGAATGTTTATAAGACATGGCAGCCCTTTTTGGAATACCCTGACGCAGATTTATCTGCCACACTAACAAGGGCATATATAACCCTGTTTTATATGCCCTGTTTCAACTGTTTTAGGAGTCCAATATCCAGGGAGGAGGAACTGTGAACATATGAGTGTTTTGTTTGGCTCAGCTGAGTTATTACTATTTAATAATTTGTTGTTGGTTATTTATTTATTTAGTTAGATAGCCAGTTTGGGTTTTTTAAAATTCTATACTTTTCTATATATGTTTATATATTTGTACATGAGAGTGGGTTGGTTTTTATTTTGTATTGCTTTGAATTGTATTGTTTTGTAACTTGTAATATTAAAAGATCTACTTTTCCAATAAAAATATATTTAAGAGAAAAAGAAAGCAAATGTAATGTTGTCATTTATTTCAAGAGGGTTGAATTGTAAAAGCAGTGAGGTGCTACTGAGACTTTATAAAGCTCTGGTTAGACCCCATTTAGAATACTATGTCCAGTTTTGGGCCCCACACATCAGGGAAGACATACCGACACTGGAGTGTGTCCAGCAGAGATTCATACGAATGATCCCTGGAATGGTAGGCCTAACATACGATGAATGGCTGAGGATCCCGGGATTGTATTCATTAGAGTTCAGAAAGTTGGGGGGAGATCTAGTAGAAATTTACAAGACAATGCATGGCTTAGAAAGAGTGGACACTGGGAAATTGTTTCCATCAGGCAGGGATACTAGGACTTGTGGGCACAGCCTTAGAATTAGAAGGGGTTAATTTAGCAAGGAAATGAGGATACATTTCTTCAGCCTGAAAGTGGTGGGCCTATGGAATTCACTGCCATGGAGCGCAGTGGAGTCCGGGACGTTAAATGTCTTCAAGGCAGATATTGATAAGTTCTTAATCTTGCAAGGAATTAAGGGATACAGGGAGACTGCGGTTAAGTGGCGTTTAAATGCCCATCAGCCATGATTGAATGGCAGCGTGGACTTGATGGGCTGAATGGCCTTATTTCCACTCCTATTTCTTATGGTCTTATGGTCTCATTCAGGTAATCCTGACAGTACGCTCAAAACATGGTCTTCAGAGTCTGATGCCACCTTTCTAAAGCTCCCTGGGATTCAGAATAATACGTACTTGATTTAAAGTGCTATATGCCTAAGCTGTCCATGACTTCCTTAAACAGCCTAGCTCATTGAATCTCTTTGGGTAGCCCATACCACATGAAGAAAACCATTAACTCCTCTACGGCCCTTTTTGCCTTAATATTCCATAATGGAATTGTCGTTAGAAATCTGTTAGATGCATCCATTATGGTTAGCACATATTGGTTCCCACTTTTAGTTCTCGGGAGGAGACCTGCACAATTAGTTATAACCCTGTGGAAGGTACTTTTAATGTGGGAATTGACAGCAAAATGCTGGTTTTGTTACTGCCTGTGGTTTACCTACCATTTGGCATGTATGACATGTACAGCAAATGTTAACCACATTGTTGTGCATTCCAGGCCAATGGAAATGCTTTTGTACCTGATTCTGAGTTTTCTGTGCACCTAACTGACCTCCTACTGGTAGTTCATGTGCTACCTGTAACACTTTCTGTCTGCATGCTACCAGCAACACACTCTTGTGCACTTCTGCCCATTTCTCCTCTGCACTAACCTGCCGTGTTCTCCACTTTCGTTTTAGGATTCTACCTTTTAGATAATAACGCTCAGGAATATTCTCTGCCTCCTTTTCTGAGTATGCATCAACATATATATCTTTTATTGTCTCATCTTTTTTTTGTAAACCCATTAGACTTTCAGGGCTAAACACCTCTCCCTGACCCTCTGCCTGTTCAGTTTTTTCCTGCACCATTATATAGAACAGAGTGTCCGCTAACTGAACCTCAACTCCTTCATCTTTCTCTTTAGCTTTTGCTTCATGCTGTGACTTATCTTAGTCGGATCTTGTTACTAGATAGTCTAGGAAAATTCCAGGGTATTTTTCTTTTAACTAATCTGTTCCCTGGTCTTCCTTGGGCTTCTCCGCAACAATGGGTGTCACTCCCACCTTGGATCCTGCTAAATCGTTCACAAGAGCAAACCGTATTCCTGGAACTGACACTCTGTCAATCACTCCCACTGTTACTTTCCCAGTCTTGAGTTGGCAAGTTGGGTAGAGTTTAAACTAACTTGGGAGAGGGATGGGAACCAAATAAGGAGGTGAGTGAACAGTAATAAAGTAGTAACTAAAGCCTGTATGGAACTGGAAGTCAGCGTGACTAAGTGTAAGAGTGCAAAGAGTAGAAGATAAATGCAGATGATGGTCTAAGCTGCATTTGTTTTAATGCAAGAAGTGTAGTCTGTAAGGCAGATGAATTTAGGGCTTGGATTAGTACCTGGGAGTATGATGTTATTGCTTTTACTTGGCTGAGGGAAGGGCATGATTGGCAACTAAATATCCCAGGATATTGATGCTTTGGGCAGAGATAGAGAGCGCGGTAAAGAGGGTGGAGGAGTTGATTTACTGGTCAAAGAGTATATCACAGCTGTGCTGAATGAAGGCACTATCGAGGACTCGACCAGTGAGGCAATATGGGCAGAGCGCAGAAATAGGAAGGGTACAGTAAAAATGTTGGAGCTGTACTAAAGGCCTCCCAACAACGACAACGAGATTGAGGTACAAATATGTATACAGAATATGGAAAGGTGATGGTGATAAGAGATTTAATTTTCCCAACATTGACTGGGATTCACTTCATGTTAGAGGTCTAGGGGGAGCAGAATTGTAAGGAGCATCCAGGAGGGTTTTTGAGAGCAGTATGGAAATAGTCCAACTCAGGAAGGGGCCATACTGGACCTGGTGTTCAGAAATGAGCCCGACCAAGTGGGGTTGAAGTTTCAGTAGGGGATTACTTTGGGATTAGTGATCAAATTTCTGAAAGATTTAGAGTACTCATGGATAAATATGAGAATGGTCCTTAAGGAAGAGTGCTAAATTGGGGGAAGGCCAATTATAGCAAAATTTGACAGGAATTGGCAAATATGGATTGGGAGCAGCTGTTTGATGGTAAATTGAAGTTGGAAACATTTTAAAGAGAGTTTAATGAGAGTGCAGGAGAGGCAGGTTCCTGTGAAAATGAGAAATAGAGATGGCAAGATTAGGGAACCATGGATGACTAGCTCAGAGAAAAAAGGAAGCATACATAGGGAACTGAAGACATAAGAAGCTTTGGAAGTGTATCAGGAATATAGGACCAATCTGAAACAAGGAATTAAGAAGGCTAAAATGGGTCATGAAATATCTTTAGCCAGCAGGGTTAAGCAAAATCTCAAAGCCTTTTGTTCATATATAAGGAGTATGACGCTACCTGGAGAAAGTGTTGGCCCACTCAAGGACAAAGGAGGAAAGTTATATGTGGAGTCAGAGAAAATGGGTGAGATCTTTAATTAGTACGTTGCATCAGTATTTACTAAGGAGAGGGACAGGATGGATGTTGTGGTTAGGATAAGGAGGGAAGAAGTGTTGGGTATTCTAAAAGGCATGAAGGTGGACATTTCCCCAGGTCTGAATGGGATCTATCCCAGGTTAATGAGGGAAGTCAGAGAGAAACTAGCTGGGGCCTTAACAGATATCTTTGTAGCATCCTTGAACATGGTTGAGATCCCAGAGGACTGGAGAATTACTAATGTTGTCCCCTTGTTTACGAAGGGTAGCAGGAATAATTCAGGTAATTATAGACTGGTGAGGTAAGGATCAGTGGTAAGAAAGCTGCTGGAGAAGATACTTAGGGATAGGATCTCTTCCCATTTGGAAGAAAATGGGCTTATCAGCGATGGGCAACATGGTTTTGTGCAGGAAAGATCATGTCTTACTAACTTAATAGAATTTTTTGAGGAAGTGACAAAGTTGATTGATGAGGGAAGGCTAGTAAAATGTCATACATATGAACTTCAGTAAGGCATTTGATAAGGTTCCCCATGGTAGAAAGTGAAGTTGCATGGGGTCCAGTGTGTACTAGCTAGATGGATAAAGAACTGGCTGGGCAACTGGAAACAGAGTGCTAGTAGAAGGGAGTTTCTCAAAATGGAGCATTGTGACCAGTGGTGTTCCACAAGGATCCGTGCTGGGACCACTGTTGTTTGAGATATACGTAAGTCATCTGGAGGAAGGCATAGATGGTCTGATTAGCAAGTTTGCAGATGACACTAAGATTGGTGGAATAGCAGATCATGCAGAGGACTGTCCGAGAATACAGCAGAATATAGATAGATTGAAGAGTTGGGTGGAGAAATAGTAGGTGGAGTTCAATCTGGGCAAATGCGAGGTAATGCATTTTGGAAATTCCAATTCAAGAGCAAACTATACAGTGAATGGAAAAAGTACAGAGAGTTGATGTAATTTCGGTACTTTGAGAGATCTGGGTGTTCGGGTCCAATAGTCCCTGAATTTGGCAACGCAGATTAATAGACTGGTCAGGAAGGCATACGGCATGCTTTCCTTCATTGAACAGGGTATTGAGTACAAGAGTTAGCAGGCTGTGTTACAGTTGTATAAGACTTTGGTTTGACCACATTTAGAGTCGCCACATTACCAAAAGGATGTGGATGCTTTCGAGAGGATGCAGAGGATGTTCACTAGGATGTTGTCTGGTGTGGTGGATGCTAGCTATGAGGAGAAGTTGAGTAGATTAGGATTATTTTCTTTAGAAAGATAGAGGTTGAAGGGGACCTGATTGAGGTCTACAAAATCATAAGAGGACCAGACAGGGTGTACAGCAAGAAGACTTTTCCCAGATTGGGGACTCACTTAGTAAGGGGTCACATGTTCAAGGTGAGAGGGAGATGTGCATGGAAAGTTCTTTACACAAAGGGTGGTGGGAGTCTGCAACATGTTGCCAGTGGAGATAGTAGAAGCAGGCACAGTAGCGTAATTTAATATGTATCCAGACAGATATATGAATGGGCAGGGACTAAAGGGATACAGACATAAAATGGTGACAAGTTTAGATAGAGGATCTGGATCAGTGCAGGCTTGGAGGGCCAAAGGGCCTGTTCCTGCGCTTTAATTTTCTTTGTTCATATTAGAGACTGGTTAGAAGTTGGCTTACTCAAAATTATAATTTCTTTCCTTTATCCTCTGTTCTTCCTGGGTAAAATTTACCCACAGAGTCAATTTTTGTATAGAGATCAGGCACTAACTCCATACCCAGCCCCTGCCTAGGCTGTGTACCTTCCTGCACCTCCTCGACTTTTCTTGGGGTTTTCTTTACTACTTTCACCAATGCAACTGGTGAAAGTAGTAAAGAAAAGTAGCCTTTTTTACCACATCTTTTCACACAGTGCCTTACTTTAATGACCAGCACTGTGGCTTTATGTATCTCACTTTCTGACAGAAAACATCTTTTCCATCGGCACTGTAATTTTCTATGTTCCACTCCATTACAGTGAAACTACTGAGGCCTTTCACCTCCTTTTCACCCTCTTGGACTTTTAACCTATTGTAAATGATTACCAATGTTCTCTACTCTTTATTTTGTGGCATAGGATGTTCCCTTCTCCCAATTTCTATCCCTCACAGGATGAAGTTCTTGCCGGATACTCAACTTTGCCTTATGCACCAATCTGCCATCTCTGCTGCTGTTCTCACTTCTTCAACCTTCTGTTCATCACTTGAATTCTTATCATCTGTGGAAGTGAGTTACTTTTGCTGAATAATCTCTCTTGGAGCCTCATAGGTCCTATCTCTTTTTAAAGCATGCACCATTTATCAAAATGACTATGTTTAATTCTTTAGAGCTCAACATAAGTTTGACCTGATTCCTTCTTCATGTTTCTAAACCACTGTCAATATACTTCTGAAACCAATTTATAAACATTCAAAATAGCCTGTTTGACCTCTTCATAATCTCTTGGCCCCTCATCTGATAGAGCTGCAAATGCCTCATGAGTTCTGCCTACCAGTTTAGTCTGAATTAGCATTACCCACAAGTCCTCTGACCACTCCATATACCTAGCCAATTTTTCAAATGAAATAAAGAAGGCTTCAACATTTTCTCATCAAAATCTGCCAGTGGTTAAACATATTTGTATATGTCATTACCTTCTCCCTTTATCTCCATCCTGTTATCTTGACTTTCCTAAGTTCCAACTTCTGAAGTTCAAATTCTCTCTCCTTTTCTCTTTCTTTTCTCCCTCTTTCTCCCTTTCTTCTCTGACTCTCTTTACTCAGCTAAGAACCTTCTCTCTCTTTCCTTTTCCTCTCTCACTCTTTTCCCCTCTCTCTTGGTATCTCTCTATCTTCTAAGTCCAGTTTCCTCAACTGTAATTCAAATATTTCTAACTCTACTGCACTTATCTGTTTCTCTGATACATCTAGGTGTTTGAGTAACTCCCTTATAATTTCAGCTTTACTTTTGTCCTTGATTAAACCCAATTATAAGCTCTTTGCTAACTCTAAAAGTATGATCCCATTCTGTCCTTCTGAACTTTCGTGGCAAATTTGGGAATCATCTTCAAACCCTAGAATCTCTTTCACAATTTTAACAATCACTTCTCTCACTTTTAACTTAACCAACCACAAGTAACTCAAATTAAATAAATTGTCTCATCTATGTTTTATTTAAAGATTTAGGGTGGCACAGTGGCACAGTGCCGCCCTAAATCACAGCGCCAGAGACCTGGGTTCAATTCCCGCCTCAGGCGACTGACTATGTGGAGTTTGCACATTCTCCCCGTGTCTGCGTGGGTTTCCTCCGGGTGCTCCGGTTTCCTCCCACAGTCCAAAGATGTGCAGGTTAGGTGAATTGGCCATGCTAAATTGCCAGTAGTGTTAGGTAAATGTAAGGGAATGGGTCTGGGTGGGTTGCGCTTCGGCGGGTCGGTGTGGATTTGTTGGGCCGAAGGGCCTGTTTCCACGCTGTAAGTAATCTAATCTAATCTAATTAATCTAGGAGACTCATTGGCAAGTTTAAATCTGCTGGGATCTTTTGTACCGCAAATGTGTTCAAATCTGTCCAAATCTCAGAGTGAATTTGTCTAAACCTGTCCAAATCACCGAACTGAGCCCCCAAACTGTTACAACAAGGCAGAAAACCTTTGTACTAATTAAACCAAACAGACAGGATAGCTCACCTTGCTTCGTACTCTGTTAAAGTATAAATGACAGAGAACTACCCAAACTCCACTATTTAACAAAAATATCAATTTTATTCTTTAACTCTAAAGTGAACATTAAACAATTATTTACAAGTCTAAGCCCCCTTCCTCTTAAAGGTTTGTTATCTACCTCCTGTTCTATATCAATATACTGATCCAATAAAGCCCCTTTTAAATTTGCAGCAACTCAGGTTTCAAAACCAGACAGTGGCTGTCATCTCCACTGTCAATCTTCTTCTGTTTGTAGATCTCCCTGGGTTTCCTTCAGTCTTGTGCTACACAAACTTTTCATATGAGAAAGGTACTTTTGATAGACCATGTTTTTGGGCAGTCTGTCTGACAATGGCAGGTGGTTCCCTTTCTGCCTAACTGTCCAAAATACGTTTTTATATCCCAAACATTGGATTGTCTGATTGGTTTGATGTTGTCAAAACAGTAAAGTTCAAATTTGATTGTGTTTTAGTATCTTTGGGCATAATTTAAACTGGTTAAGTTGGAACTGCTGTGAAAACAACTCAGACATTTAGGTTACAGCAAAAACGTTACATCTTTCAATTTTACAGCACACTCTGTGACTGCGAGTTATTCATGTGGCAGATGGTTGCCAGTTTTCACTCTCACTTAAAGATACGATATACACTTTCAACTTCATAACAAATTGCAACAGTGAAGTTGATGTCACGAGTATCATTGTCTTGGAAATTAGGTTCTTGGCAGAAGCTCAAGCACCACATTCCCAATTCATCTCTCAATCAAATTTGTACACAAAAATTCAACTTTCTATCCAAGTTGTTTTGGGAAGGATGAGGACTGTCATTTTTGTTTTAACAAAAAACCTCACAGATATTATTAAAGTTGAAAAATGTGGCACTGGAAAAACACAGCAGGTTAAGCATCATCCAAAGAGCAGGAAAGTCTACATTTCGGGCATATGTCATTCATCAGGAATGTGGTGGGTGATTGGGGTGGAAAGGGGGCTGAGAGATAAAAAAGATGGTGGGGTGGGAAGGCATTTGGGTAGATGCAGGTAGGGACTAATAGTGATTGGTCAGAGGAGAGGGTGGAGTGGATAGGTGAAGAGGAAGATGGACAATTCAAGAGAGCAATGCTGAGTTGGAGGGTTGGAGCTGGGATGAGGTGGGGGAAGTGAGATTAGGAAACTAGTGAAGTTGACATTGATGCCGTGTATTTGAAGGGTCCCACGGCAGTAGATGAGGTGTTCTTTCTCTAGTGATCGGTTGACCTGGATTTGGCAGTGGAGGAGGCACAGGACTTCCATGTCCTTGGTGGAGTGGGAGGGGGAGTTCAAGTGGTCGGCCACAGTGCAGTGGGGTTGTTTGGTGCATATCTCCCAGAGATGTTCCCTGAAACATTCCACGAGTCATGTCTCCCCAGTGTAGAAGGGACAACATCTGAGCACCGGAAACAGTAGATGATGTGTTTAGATGTTCAGGAAAATCTCTCTCAAATGTAAGAAGATTCTTTGGGGCCTTGGACAGAGATGAGGGGGGAGATGTGGTGCAGGTTTTGTATCTCTGACAAGAGAACATGCCAGGTATGGAGGGTGGGTTGTGGGGTGTTGACCTAACAAGGGAGTAATGGAGGGAACGGTCTCTACCAAACACAGATAAGGATGGAGATGAAAATATAACTCTGGTGGTGGGGTCTGATTGTAGGTGGTGGAAATGGCATTGCATCCAGACATTAATGGGGTGGAAGGTAAGGGCCAGGTGGGTTTTATCCTTGTTGCAGTTGGAGAGATGGAATCAAGGGCAGAAATGTGGGAAGTGGACGAAATGTGTTAGAGGATATTGGTGATCGTGAGGGAGGGAAAATTGCGGTCCTTGAAATAAGAGATCATCTGGGATGTCCTGGAGTGGAATTGCTATTCTTGGGAACAGATACAGTGGAGGATTTGAGAGTAAGGGATCGTGTTTTTACAGGAGGAGAGTTGGGAAGAGGTACTTCAGGGAGCTGTGGGAGTCAGTGGGTTTGAAGTAGATGTCCATGTTGAGTTGGTTGCTGGAGATTGAGATGGAGATGTCCAGGAAGGAGAGGGAGGTGTCTGAGATAGTCCAGATGAACTTAACATCAGAATGAAATGGTGTTAGTGAAGTTGATGAACTGTTCAATCTCCTTGTGGGAGCACGAGGTGGCACTGATACAGTCATCAATGTAACGGAGGAAAAGGTAAGAAATGGTGCCAGTGTAACTGCGGAAGAAGGACTGTTCCATGTATCAGTCTGAGAGATCTAGGAATGCAGGTCCATTGTACCCTGAAGGTTGCTGCACAGGTGGATAGAGTGGTCAAGAAGGCATATAATATGCTTGCCTTCATTGGACGGAGTATTGAGTATAAGAGCTGGCAAGTCATCTTAAAATTGTACAAGACATTGGTTCGGCCGCATTTAGAATACTGTGTACAGTTCTGGTCGCCACATTGCCAAAACGATGTGGATGCTTTAGAGAGGGTGCAGAGAAAGTTTATGAGGATGTTGCCTGGTATGGAAGATGCTAGCTATGAAGAGAGGTTAAGTAGTTTAGGTTTATTTTCGCTAGAAAAAAGGAGATTGAGGGGGGACCTGATTGAGGTTTACAAAATCATGAAGGGTATAGACAGGGTGGATAGAGACAAACTTTTTCCCAGGGTGAAGGATTCAATAATGAGAGGTCATGCTTTCAAGGCGAGAGGTGGAACGTTGAAGGGGGATACATGCGGCAAGTACTTCACACTGAGGATGGTGGGCGTTCGGAACGCGTTGCCAGCAGAGGTGGTAGAGGCAGGCATGGTAGATTCATTTAAGATGTGTCTGGACAGATGCATGAGTAGGTGGGGAGCAGAGGGTTACAAATGCTTAGGAATTGACCGACAGGTTTAGACAGTACATTTGGGTTGGCTCAGGCTTGGAGGGCTGAAGGGCCTGTTCCCGGGCTGTAAGTTTTCTTTGTTCTTTATCCTACAAAAAGGCAGGCATAGCTGGGTTCAATTGGGTGCCCATGGCTACATTTTTGGTCTAAAGGAAGTGGGAGTACTTGAAGGAAAAGTTGAAGGTGAGGACCAATTCTGCAGTCGAATGAATGCATCAGTGGAAGGGTTTAGTCAGTGGGAGAGGAAGAAAGGGAGGTCTTGGAGGCCTTTGCCATGACTGGATGCCATTGTGAGCAGGGAGACGAAAGTCATGGAAGAGGAGGAGGAGGGTGGTGTCCTGAATGTATGTGGGATGTACCTGAACTAAGGGGGACAGGACGGTGTTGAGCTATGAGGGCAGAAGCAGGCAGAGATGATAGGTTGAATGGGGCAGTCAGGTTTGTGGATTTTGGGTGAGAGGTACTGGAGGTACGGTTCTCTAGAACTGATATTGGAGGCTGCAGATGGGAGATCCCCTGAAGTGATGAGGTTGGGATGGTTTGGGAGATGGTAGTTTAGCAATGGGAGGTGAGGTCATGGTAGACGTGGCAGTAGAAGAAGGTGTCAGTGGCTTCAGCAGTGTAGAGGTCAGTGTGCTAAACTACCAGTGCGCCTTCCTTGTCCGCTGGTTTAATAGTGTGGTTAGGATTAGAGAAGAGGGAATGGATGGAGTATGTGGGGGGTGGAAGAAGGGGTTCTTGGAGGGTGGGTTGAAGTCACGATTGAAAAAGAAGTGCAGAGGGTGGTGAAAGAAAAGTTAGATGTTGCAACATGTATGGAATTTGTTGACCTGGGAGTGTAGACCTTTACTGAGGACTGATTGTTCATCCTCAGTGTGGAGGATGGTAAAGACCCAGCAGGGCTGGGCACTAGGGGGCCTGTGGCCTGATGTAGAACCGAAGTTGGGGGTGTGGTAGGGGCCGTCTCTGGAGCAGGGGTGGTCATGAGATTGTTGGTGACATCATGGGTGACGCCACTAGAGGAAGTGACGTCAACCGCATCATTTTTATAATATTAAAAGGCACAAAGACAGTTCAATGAATAAATATGAGTATCTTGTTGTGGAATATGTAACTTTTGACTTTTTAATTGCTTATACTTTTATTCTGAAGATTAAAATTGCAGTTAATGATCTCAGCACACAAAAATGGAAAGCATTTGAACTGGTTTCTTCTATAACCTAATGTGCAATCACAAACTGATATTACCTTACCAGCAGGTTGCAGCTTACTTTCTGTCATAGGCTGTAAAAGGGAAACTTGATCCTTAACATTGAACATCACTGATGGCACAGCAGTCTTATGAACCAAAGCAACAGCTAGATACTTTCTGAATTTATGAAGTTTTCAAATATACATTGAAATTGAGCGTGTTTGACTTTTTTTGAAACATAAACATATTGCAGCTGATTATCATTTTTCTTATTCATAAGCATAAAATATTTGGTGAATACCTGTAATCTGCTTTACGCTCACCTGTAATTCTGTTACAAGGCACCTCATTATTCGAGAGAGAGACTTGGTCAGCTATTGATAAAAGAACAAAATAAAACATGAAAAGCTATTTAATTATTCATGCAATTGGAAATATGCAAAACATGCATCCACTTCCCATATCACCTCTATTCTGTTCTGAGTTCATTCAGATACCCATACACAACCTTAATCCACAGAACCACAAGGTTCATCACATCTTCCTTCACATATAATCATAATTAATCAAGGGAAGTCAGTGGGCTGGTTGTATTAAGGTTGGATAATTAATCTAGGGACCCAGGTAATATTCTGGGAAACTAGGTTCAAAATTCATAATGGTGAAATCTAAAATCGATAAGCAATCTGGTATAAAGAGTTTCATTTTGATCATTAAATGGTTGTTCATTTTTGGACAATTCATTTAATACATTCTTTAGCATCAACTCTTTTATCTAAAAACTGCAAAATGAGTAAATGTTATTGAATAATATTTGTGTTACCTGAGCTTTTTCATTGTACTTTCCATAACTAAAACTTGAAGGCAGTGCTTTGCAGCTGCCATATTTGCACATTGAACTGCAACTATGTATGAT
Source organism: Chiloscyllium plagiosum (assembly GCF_004010195.1). Classification (NCBI taxonomy): domain Eukaryota; kingdom Metazoa; phylum Chordata; class Chondrichthyes; order Orectolobiformes; family Hemiscylliidae; genus Chiloscyllium; species Chiloscyllium plagiosum. The sequence continues at coordinate 63,177,712 of NC_057723.1, read as the reverse complement.
CTACAAAACGTTTTTAGTTCTTCATCCCGAGATGGTTTTGATGTGAGTAAAGACAAGCTGCGTGAGGCCAGAAGAGATCAACAGTCATGATATTGAAAGTAATAAAGTTTACTCCATTCAAACTAGAGTTGTAAAGACATGAATTCATGTTATTTGAATGGAGAAAGCATCTGCAGTAAGATGAATGAACTATGGACACAAAGAAAGACAAGCCATTTTAATCTAATCAACCTGGCCTGCTGAGAATATCTAAGATTCAGACTTGCCTTTCTCAGCTTAAATGTCTGCAGACTCCACAATTACAGGCAATTGGAGAGACCAGGTATCTCTGGAGTGTCCATAAAAGAAGCTTCTGGAGTGTCTGTATGCATTGCTCCTCCCCCACCCCACCATGTGTACCTAGAGGCACTAATCTATCTCCCTGAGGGGAATGCTAACCAGGAGTCAGATTGAGGTCCCTTTCAACACATTCCCCCTGCACACCCCCATGGTCTTGGCCATACCTTCTCTTGCCACTGATGCTGAGCATCTTATACTACAATGATGGAATAGAAGTCAATGCACATATCCATCAGACACTGAATAAAAACTGGAAGAACTGCTGATGCTCTAAATAAATATTGCCATGGCAGGCATATTCTGTTCATGACACAACTATTATATTTAAAATAGATTTGATCTGAGTTGGTTACATATTGCAGATCTTCTGTGTCAATTTTGTTGATCAGGTCTTTAGGAAAATTAAAGCCTTTGTCACAAACTCCAATAATTTTTTGTGTAATGTTCTCTTCTGGGCCTATTAAGAACTCCCACGGAGGGCCTATAAAAAAGTTCTCACCAACATTGTCTGGTCCTTCCTATTCCCAATCTCCTGTCATTTATGTTGATTGTCCTTGGTGATTTTTCTGAGCCAAGGTTCTTTTTCACTGATTTCTTCATTTAATATTTTGTTATTAGATTAGATTAGATTCCATACAGTGTGGAACCAGGCCCTTTGGCCCAACAAGTCCACATCAACCCTCCGAAGAGTAACCCTCCCAGTCCCATTTCCCTCTGACTAATGCACCTAATACAATTCACCTGACCTGCCCATCTTTGGACTGTGGAAGAAAACCGGAGCACCCGGAGGAAACCCATGCAGACATGGGGAGAATGTGCAAACTCCACACAGACAGTCACCCGAGGCTGGAATCAAACCTGGAACCCTGGTGCTGTGAGGCAGTAGTGCTTCTGTTTTTGCATTCTGCATATCTTTTTGAAATATTGAAAATTATTTCCAAATCTTGATCACCATGTAACAATACCTCTCTAATGATGATTAGATTAAAACGATTTGTCTTTCTTTGTGTCCCTAGTTCATTCATCTTACTGCAGATGCTTTCTCCATTGATATGACGTGAATTCATGTTTTTACAACTCTAGTTTGAATGGAGCAAACTTTATTACTTTTAATATCATGACCATTGATCTCTTCTGGCCTCACTCAGCTTGTCTTTACTCAAATCAATATAAGCTTCAACTTTAATCTTTGGATTTCTAAATCTCCCTTCACCTGAACCCTCCTCCCTCTTTGCTAATTTAAAGCTATTTTTCCTTACATTGACCATATTTACTGGTGTATTCTTATGTTTGTACCTTCCTGTCACAATCTGGTCATCATTATTTGCATTGCTACCCAGCACTGTTGCTTCCTCCTTTTTCTTTAAATTTCCAAGTCATTCCTCACATAAACGAATTAACATAATCTTCTCTTTACAGCTATGATTGTACAATTCACCAGGTCTAAGCATGTTTCAAGTGAAGATTGTGCCTGGTCACAATACCCATGAATTGAAATTTAATATTTTGTCTCTCGTTTGCAATTTGTGATAGATCACATCTAGTAGCTTCTGTTTTAGTTTCAATGGTGTATTTCTTGCTGGATAAGTATGCATGAAACAACATGATGATGAAGACCTTGACTAATATTTCATGCAGAATAGTTGGTTTCCATGGTTAATAATAGTTCTCAAACCAAAAGCAAAAGGTTTCATATTGCAAAAGTCATGTGCATTGGATTTTTTTTGTGATACATCCACTGTGGGCATCATGTTTTTCCTGGGATTGTCATATTGATGCAGGCAGAATCTTTCTGAGAAAATCATCTTGTCATACAGTGGGGATATTCTTCTTTAGTAAATCTCTCAGCAGTATTGACTTGACTGTGAATTTGGGAATGAGAAGAAATTGAAACTCTGAGGCAAAATTTGATCTGACATCTTTTTTATCTAATGGAGTTGGCATATATTTAATGTTCTCGATCTTATCTGCTTCGGGGCAAACTTCATGGGTGGAGAAAATGGACCCACAGAAGACATCTGTTTGACGTTGACCTGGCATTTTGTGTTGCTAAATAATAATCATTGTTGTTGCAACACTCATTAGCCAGTGAAGATTGTGGTCATGCTTTGTCTTTGTCTCAATGACCACAACATCATCAACAATGCAAATACAATCAGGTACAGTCTCAGTCATCCAAACCATATGCTACTGGACTGGGTCTTGTCTTACTGAGAGCCCAAACAGTGACTGTTGGAAACTGTGCATCCAAATTGTGTCCCAAATGTTGTGAGCTTTGGGATTCTTCTGCTAAGTGAATAGATAAGTAACCACGCTTTGCATAGCGTGGAGAGCAATCATGGTCTGGAAAATTTAGGATTTAGTTTTTCTAGCTTTGGTATTTTGTGTCAACACCTTTTAAGTAAAGATTTGAATCAAATTATATCATTTCATTCTATCCTAAGCACAATACAGCAGAGGAAAAGGACCTTCAGCCCTTCAAGCCTGCACCGACACATTCTGCCCTTTCATATTAATATTGTCCTCACTTACATGATCCATATAACTCTATTCCCTTCATGTACTCATCCAGGTGCTGCTTGAATGGTGCTATTGAGTCTGTTTTCACACCACCTCTAGCAATGAATTCCAGGCACTCACCACCCTTTGTGTGGATAGGTTGCCCACCTCCAACCCCAGTACTTATTCGGTTTTCCTAAATGTGCGTACAGAATTTCCTTGGATGATCAATGCAACATCCTTATGATGAAATACTGCATCACCATTAAAATTTCTGATTGCATTAAATCCATCTGAGTATGGATGTTTGAGATTGTTGATTGATACAATTGCATCATGTGTGGTCTGTTTTGCCTTAGTTAGTGTGGTTTATATCTCATGAATTGTGACAGTGAGATCTATACATACTGGTAATCCTACAACTAGAATTGCAGAGTGCTGGTGTCTGCTAGATAGAAGATTTTGGGAAGCCAATATGAGTTTGTATATAATACTGTAGCATGATTTGGGGATGCATGGAATTGGTGATCCATTATATGCCATGAGACAGTGTCTTCTAAATATTTTCTAATGAACCTGTTATGGAGATGTTGCTACACGTGAATGATTGTTCCATGGAGCACCACATGGTGAGGTATGTATTCATGGTAACATATTGTCACTAGCTCCCTTTTTGATTCAACTTTTAATGTGTGTTATACTGACTTTTCAAGAAGTATAATATTATTGGTTTGGTCTAGCGAGGTTGTTGGTGATTAAATTGATTCTGCCTCAGTTGTTCTGAATAGTGCAGGTGAGATTCTTCATTGATTCATATTTGTTCAACAAAACCAAGTCAAATATAATTTCTATCCGTGTATTGAATTCATTGACCCGAGAACGTGTGGGAACGAAGGTGAGACCTCTGCTGAGGACTGATCTTTCATCATTCTTCATTGATTCATATTTGTTCAACAAAACCAAGTCAAATATAATTTCTATATGTCAACAGTTGAATATAAAATCCAGTACGGATTAAAAAGTTATCAATCCCAATATCCATCTAAATTGATTCAAGTGAGTAAATTCTAGTATGTTCTCAACTAACCATCATAGTAAATGTATAAGGAAGATAACTCTGAAAATGACAGACAATGTCACACACCAAACACCAGGTGGAGTGCAAGGCACACTATATATAATACAATACTGAACTGGCAGCTTTCCTCAGACTTTGAAACAACAAATTTTGGCAGCCAGATAAAACAAAAGATGTAGAGCTATAACTATTATAGATAATGTTTATCTATACCTGTACACCCCTCTCACCCACTCCAGCCATCTGCAATCATCACTCATAATGCGCAGCCTCCACTCCTTCTGCTTCAACCCCAACCTCACCATCAAACCCGCAGAGAAGGGGGGGGGGGAAGGTGGTGGAGGAGGGGGGTGCAGCAGTAGTTTGGTACACCAATCTCTACACCGCTGAAACCAGGCGCCAACTTGATGACACTTCCTCCTACTGCCCCCTTGACTACAACCTCACCTCCCATCACCAAACCATCATCTCCCAGACCTTCCACAACCTCATCACCTCTGGGGATCTCGCATCCACAGCCTCCAACCTCATGAATCCCACAATGCCTGTTTCTACCTCTTACCAAAGATTCACAAACCTGACTTCCCTGGTCAACCCATTGTCTCAGCCTGCTCTTGTCCCACTGAACTCCTCTCTGCATACCTTGACACCATCCTGTTCCCCTTAGTCCAGGAACTCCCTACCTACGTTCGGGACACTACCATGTCCTTCACCTCCTCCAAGATTTTTGATTCCCCAGTCCCCAACGCTTCATCTTCACCATGGACATTCACTCCCTGTACACATCCATCTGCCACGACAAAGGTCTCCAAACCCTCCGTTTCTTCTTCTCATGCTGTCCCAACCAGTACCCTTCCATCGACACTTTCATCCGCCTGCCTGAACTGGTCCTCACCTTAATAACTTCTCATTTCAATTCTTTCTCCAAAGCAAAGGAGTAGCCATGGGCACCCTCATGGGATGCAGCTATGTCTGCCTCTTTGTCAGGTACATGGAGCAGTCCATCTTCCACAGTTACACCAGCACCACCCCACCACCTGTTCCTTTGCTACAATTGTTGACTGTATCAGCGCTACCCCATGCTCCCATAAGGAGTTTGAACAGTTTATCAACTTCCCTAACACCTTTCACCACAACCTCAAATTCACCTGGACAATCTTGGACACCTCCCTCCCCTTCCTGGACCTCTCCATCATCATCTCCGGCAACCAACTAACCAGGGACATCTACTACAAGCCCACCGACTTCCACAGCTACCATGACTATAACTCCTCCCACCCTACCTCCTGTAAAAACGTCATCCCTTCTCCCAATTCCTCTGCTTCTGCCGCATCTGTACTCAGGATGACCAATTTCACCATAGAAAATCCCAGATGGCCTCCTTCTTCCAAGATTGCAATTTCCCTTCCCACTTGGTCGACGATGCCCTCCAGCACATCTCCTCCACTTCCTGCACCTCTGCCCTTGAACCCCAGGCCTCCAATCACGAAATGGACAGAGTGCTCCTAGTCCAACCTCCGCATTCATCGCATCATCCTCCGCCACGTCCGCCACCTACAAACGGACTATCAGGGATATATTTCCCTCCCCACCCCTATCAGCGTTCCAGAGAAATGATTCCCTCTGTGACTCCCTCATCAGGTCAACAACCCCCCCCCCCCATCAGCCCACACCCCACTCCCGGCACCTACACCTGTCAAAACCTGCGCCCATACCACTCTCCACACCTCTGTCCAAGGTCCCAAAGCCTCCTTCCACATCTGACAGAAATTTACCTGTGCCTCCACCAATATAACCTACTGTATCCATTGCACCCGATCTGGTCTCCTCTACATTAGGGAGATAGGATGCCTACTTGCAGATCGTTTCAGAGAACATCACTGGAACATCTGCAACAACAACCCACTGCCTCATGGCTGAACACTTCAACTCCCCCTCCCGCTCCATCAAAGGCATGTAGGTCCTGGGCCACCTCCATTGCCAAACCATTACCACCTGACGCCTCGAGGAAGAATGCCTCATATTCCACCCTCGGACCCTGCAACCACAGGGAATCAATGTGGATTTCAACAGTTTCCTAATTTCCCCTACCCCCATATGATCCCAGTTTCAAGCGTCTAAATCGGCACTGCCCTCCTGGCCTGTCCATCACATTTCTCATCTATCCACTCCACTCTCCTCTCTGACCTATCACCTTCTCCCCCACCTTCATCTACCTATTGCATTCTCAGCTACCTTCCCCCTCGTCCCACTCTCCTCCCACTTATCTCTCAGCTTCCCCACCCTGGCCTACAAACCGCATTCCTGATGAAAGGCTTATGTCGAAACATCGATTCTCCTGCTCCTCAGATCCTGCCTGACCTGCTGTGCTTTTCCAACACCGCACTTTCGACTCTGATCTCCAGCATCTGCAGTCCTCACTTTCTATTAGATCATTTTTATGTTTATATTGCGTGTGCTGAATGTACACGTTTTAAAAGGCTATTATATATGATGGATGTACTTAACCTTGAGTTCTTAGTGTTTAAAACCTTTGAAAACACAAATATTCTCACTCAATTGTCATCTTCTTGAATACTTTTGTAAATTGGTCTGAACATCAGAATATTAAATTGTAGCGGGCCCAAGAACATTAAATGTGATGTAGCTCCCTCTTCTCTGTGTCCTGCATCAGACTTGCTTCTATCTCTTGTCTTTGCACCTGCATTGTCCAATGCAATCAGTATATTTCCTCAAATAATCTATATTCCCATGTCTGTATGAGTATATCCAATGTGTTACATACTGCCATACTTTCCTACTCTGTCCTTTTTAAAAAACTTTCATGGGCTTTGGACATTGTTGGCAAGGTCAGCATTTGTTGGCCATCGCTAATTAGAGTCATAAAATCATGCAGCAAATCATACAGCCCTTCAGTCCAACTAGTCTATGCTGATCATATTCCCAAACTGAAGTAGTCCCAGCATGCTTGCATTTGGCCCATATCCTTCCAAACCTTTCCTATTCATGTGCTTATCCAAATGTATTTTAAACATTGTAACTGTACCTGCATCCACCACTTCCTCTGGCAGTTCATTCCACACACTAACCACTCTCTGTGTAAAAATGTTGCCTGTTATGACTTGTTAAAGTCTGTCTCCTCTCACCTTAAAAATATTGCTCCAGTTTTGAATTACCCCACTTTCAGAAAAAAAATCTTTGCTATTCACCTTATTTGATTAGATTAGATTCCCTACAGTGTGCCTGTCTTGATTTTATAAATTTCTATAAGATCACCTCTCAACCTTCTATGCTCCAATGAAAAAAAAAACAGTCTTTTTTAATAACCCAAACCCTCCCTTCCTGTCAATGCCCTAGCAAATCTTTTCTGAACCCTCTCCTAATTAGGCAACCAGAACTGCACACAGTATTCTAGAAGATAGCCTCACTAAGGTTCTGTACAACCTCAATATGACGTACCAGATCCTATACTCAAAAATGAGTAATGGAGGTAAGCTTACTAAACACCTTTTTAACCATCTTATTTGTATGTGATGCAAACTTCAAAGAATTATGTATCCGAACTCTATAATGATATGCTGTTCCAATTAAAATTACATCAACTTAATTTCAAAGCTACTCTGTCTTCTTCTGTTGTCTTTACTCTTCTGGCTGCTGATCTCCATGGGTTGTCTTCTTTCTTTTTACTGTGAGTATGTTTGACACGAAAAGGTGTCTTTTGATAGAAAGTGTTTTTCAATTACTTTGCGAGTAAGCTGTCAGATGGGCAATTAGCTGTCCAGGAGTTTTAGTCTCTTATGGCAGTTGCTCTCTGACCAATACATGCCTGCAACTTCATAAAAGAAAAAATGAACCATTATGATGAAAAGATTGCTTCTTTTTTCTCTATTACTTAATACCATTACTATGAAATGCATATGTACTTAATCAAAGTGATATTTTTCATACTTTCTGCACACATATATAACTTTGGAATCAGTCAAATTTTATCTACGCTCTGAACCACTCAAAAACCACACAGTAAGTCCAATTTTTTGATGTAAGTAGCTTGTCCAACTTTCTCTGCACAAACCTTCAATCTAGATATTGGATAAGAGACTGATTTTCTTATGGTGTTGACCTTCCAATAGTCCATATAAAATTTTTGAGTCCCATCAGGTTTGGGAACAAGCACAATCAGTGAACTCCACTCACTGTGACTTGATTCAACAATGCCTTTGTTGAGCACAGCATCCACTTCCTTCTGGACCTGCCTGGCTTTGAGAGGAATAAGCCTTTAGGGGTGTTGTTTTATCAGTATCATTAGTCCTCTCCATATTATTCATGCATATGCCCTCATACCGCTGAAACAAACCTTTCAACTCGGTTCTTTGCTCCTGAGATAGATATCTCACTAACCTATTCCACTCCTCATTATTTAACATATTTTTAGGATCATTTGGATTTGATTCCTCACTCTGCGGGGCAGTAACTAACATCTGTTTCTCCAGTTTTCTGTCTCTATTAAGGTTTCAAAATATGCACATGACATACTGATACAGTTTTTTTTCTATCCAGCATCTTTACCAGATAGTTTGCCTGATTTAACTTTCTCTCAATTTGATAGGGACCACGAAACCTGGCTTTAAAAGGATTTCCTACCACTGATTACAATACTAATACATCATCCCCATTGGAAAATGTCTGAATTTTAGAGTTTTTAATCTGTCACCTACTTCATTCCACGCTGGCCTTCTGCAGGTGCTATTTAGCTAACTCACCTACCCGATTTAATCTTTCCCTCACTACCGATACATAATCCAAGTGTGAGATCTCTGACTTTGGTCCTGTCAAAGGCTCACTCACTTCAGGCCCAAATATTAACTCAAAGGGAGGAAACTGAGTAGATTAATTTAGCACATCTCTAATGGCAAACAATATGGATAGGGTACTTTTATCTCAATCATTCAGGTAATCCTTACAGTATGCTCTTAATATAGTCTTCAGGGTCTGATGCCACCTTTCCAAAGCTCCCTGGGATTTAAGATGGTACGCATTTGATTTAATGTTCAGTATGCCTAAGCTATCCATGACTTTCTTAAACAGCCTAGTTGTAAATTTAGACCTTTAGTCTGACTGAAGTTCCCTGGGTAGCATATAGTAAAGAAAGCTACCAACATAGTGTGGAAGAAATTTGACCAGATTTGACACAAATATGTTGGAAGCCATGTTGTTATAAAGCAATTTTTGCAATAAACTCAAAGTACTGTTAGAAACTAAGCTGAGGTATTTGTTTTGATAACATGACCTTGCAGCTGCAAACTGTCTCAGTTACTTTGCGTCCCCCACACATAGATGATGTATTGTTCAATAAGATACTTATCTGTTTCTGTGTAGTTAAATCTGCAGTATAAGATAACATTCAGTTTTATAGATCTGGACAATATATGTGGATGTTACGACTGCCCCTAAGTTGCGTGGTTAATGGGCAGTGGGCTTGTGATATACTACATAACTTGTAACATTCTGTACTCATTGGAATTGTGTTGGACTTCTCTGAACAAAGATGTAATTCCCCAAAGCCATGATTAAAGCTCGTTAATTACTCAAGGTCTCCTCTCCTGACTATTTTATTTTAAATGATTTGGCATAAGATTTGCTTTTCCCCAACAATTGGCGTAGTCGGCAGCACCTCTATTTTAAGAGTTTCTCGCTAAGACTGCTTGATTTAGGCTCCCCTTAAGGGGGGACCTGATTGAGGTTTACAAAATCATGAAGGGTATAGACAGGGGAGATAGAGACAAGCTTTTTCCCAGGGTGAAGGATTTCATAACGAGAGGTCATGCTATCAATGTGAGAGGTGGAACGTTTAAGGGGATGCACGCGGCAAGTACTTCACACAGAGGGTGCTGGGCATCTGGAATGCGTTGCCAGCAGAGGTGGTAGAGGCAGGCAAGGTAGATTCATTTAAGATGCGTCTAGACAGATGCATGAGTAGGTGGGGAGCAGAGGTATATAGATGCTTAGGAATCGGGCAACAGGTTTAGACAGTAAATTTGGATCGGCTCAGGCTTGGAGGGTCGGTGGTTAGCACTGCTGCCTCACAGTGCCAGAGACCCGGGTTCAATTCCCACCTCAGGCAACTGTCTGTGTGGAGTTTGCACATTTTCCCCGTGTCTGCGTGGGTTTCCTCCGGGTGCTCCGGTTTCCTCCCACAGTCCAAAAATGTGCAGGTGAGGTGAATTGGCCATGCTAAATTGCCCGTAGTGTTAGGTGAAGGGGTAAACATAGGGGAATGGGTTTGGGGGGGTTGCGCTTCGGCAGGTCGGTGTGGACCTGTTGGGCCGAAGGGCTTGTTTCCACACTGTAAGTAATCTAATATGTTCAGGTCTGTTTGGAAGGGCCTGTTCCTAGGCTGTAAATTTTCTTTTCTTTCTTTTCTTGTGCCAGCTTATGACCTTTTTTTTTGTTTAAAAAGAAAAGGAGGGGAATAACAGCATTAAAATATTAGCTAGCTGCATTATGTGGATCTGAGTTAACATGTTGATCCCTTTTTAAGGGAGAAAGTGAAAGATCATGTGACAAGATGTATCCAGAAAGACTACAGTCATAGAGCTGTCGGGAGCATTTGAAGCTGACCTAGGTTAACAGGCTGATCTACGGAAAAGATTCTGTGGCAAAGGTATTGGCAAGAAAGAAATTTCCAAATTCAGGTGATCTTGAGTTATTGACAGCTGTGCCTGTGCCTGTTTGTCTTTGTGTGGTTTGTTTGTTATTCTTTTACAGGTTACAGACTTGCGTCACAGACCAGTGATGTTCTGATGGGATCAGTGAGTTCCAAAAACTTGGCAGAAAGGCTGCTCCCGGGACAAGTAAATATTGGCTCGCTGAGCAGGGTGGCCAGCATCTGTTTGTGGTTTTGAGGAAAATACAGAAGCGCCATGGTAAATATCATCGAATCACGAGTAAGCTGGGGATACTCTAGTCCTGTCAGGTCGACAGCCGATATTGTTTGAGCGATGAAATATAGAGGGTGGTTGCTGCTTTTGTCGTGCCCAAAAAAAAGGAATGCTGGCCAGGGACAACACTGCTGGTGGGAATGCTGATACAATTCTTGCTATTTGGCAGCAAGATACTACTGTGAGTACTCAACAGGATTCTAGTTTCCGGACGAGTGGTAAAAGCATCTTATGATTTACTAAAGAACTTGCTTGGCTCAGGGTTATGACAGGTGAAACCCCATTTGTTAAGCCCTGGACCCACACTGAGGTCCACAACATGCTTCAAGACACCCCAATCCGTTCAAATGTCCAATATTATTTTTAATTGGCTAGTACAAATCTGCAGGAATTATAGTTACTTACTTCAGAATGTCCAGACTTTAATGAATGTGGCATACAGGACACATTGGACAACTATTAAAGATCCCATTGTATTTCCCCTGGGTCGTGGACTAATGCAGAGTCATCAACAACTTGCCTTGAAAATATTGTTAGAATTACAAGTGACTGAGAGGTATTTAGATTTTGTCCACTTGGTTAGGCAGCTATGTATCACAACCAGGATTTATGAGGCTAAACTCCCTAACTTTGGCCATTTTGAAACGTGAATGCCTCATTACCCTTACAAGCCATGAATAAACTGAAAGCTCAAAACTGAGATAGGAAGAAAGTTGGAAAATGTTCATACGTGTGTGTGTATGTCTGTGACTGTGTGTGCGTGCGAGAGAGAGAAACTGACTCTGCTGATTCCCTGAAGCTTGCAGAAAGGTTCATTTTTTGTGTTCTGGTCTGAATGTACATTTGCTTATTGGCGATTGAATGTTTGTATTTTGTTCCCTGGAACTCAAGATTCGCCAATGTTTTGAATTTTATTTGCATTTTGGGAATCTAAGGGTTAGGGAACCATCAATGATTATGAAATGCAAATTTCAAGGCAAAAGTAATATTAATGAAATATTAACACACCCATTATTGGTACAGACCATGAATCCCCTACTGTCAATTTCTAACTCGTCACATTTATATGCTTTCATGAAAGCCAATCTTATTTAAAGTCGAATCAGTTTAATATGGAGGAAGACAGCATTAAAATCTTAAAAATATATGTCTTTTCCTTATATTTTGCACCACTTGATTCCAGTAAATCCCCCATAATTTCATGCTATTGCCAAAGATCAATTTCACCCCTTTTCATCCCCAGATGTTGGACTAATCAAAGAATTGACTAAAGGATATAAAAGCAGTAGCACTGTAAATCCTGGCCTCAGCTGGTGTCTGCTCAATTTTTTAAAAAGATAATCCAAATCTAACATTCAGGAAAATCACCTCAGACTTTGACATTTGCTCATTGAGTGGAAGAATTACATGAACTTTATATAATTTAGTTAAATATTGTAAAACTGAAAGTATGAAGATAGATCCAAACCAACAATATTGTTTTCAGAAAATGATACTAGCAGAATTAATTTGTTATTTTGTTTCAGTTTTATTTGTTTCCACTTAATTTTAAGACTGCTGCATCTCATTGGTGATTATGATGTGCCAGTAGCAGCTTTATTCTATATCAATTTCCCTTCCTCACTGAGAATTGAAGTTTCAGTTCAACAGTATGTTGTGATGTATCATGTAACGAAAATTGAGATACTATTGATAATATCTGTCTCGTTGGATTAGGCCATTATTTGTTCGTTAATAGACAAGATGTTTTCATGCAATTGCAGTCATTTCACAGCCTATAACATTGTAAATGAGCAATTATTGGTCAGAACCGCTTAAGGAGTCAATTCTGGGATTTAAATTAAGGGACTAGAACCAGTTAATTATATGGATTTCAGAGTCAGAAACTGAACATTTTGCATTATGAAATTAGATTTTGAATAAATGAATTTTTAGTTTATATTCATGTCTTGGTCACTTCTTCAGTTACCATCTCTCAATTAGAGATAATGATTATATTAGTGAATATTTTTAAAAACCAATTGTATTAGCCCTGAATCAATTGGCAGGATTGATTAGTTTTATACCTTTATACATTGTCAGTGATCTGTGTCATTGCCTCATGGTTAATTTGAAGCATGGTTGCATTGATTAATTATTAATTAAAGAATGGAAAGATAAAACCATACTAAATACCTGACTGGCCAGTTGGAGGAATTATGCATGTGCTAAGGGGACAGTTGGAACTCCCCAAAGCTGGGAGAAGTTAAAAGCTGACTGTGAATGGGTAGATGAAAAACAAAGGAATCAGGAGAAACAATGTTAGGCCACTAAGGCTGAGGAATAAAAAAAAGAGTTAAAGCAACAATACTGTAAAATAAAAATAACTTATACTCTACTTGAAATGCTGACTCGATGTCTGGTATATTGGCCCTATTTGTGGGAGGGGATGAGGATTTTCCCCTAACATCTCCTTATAATTCCCAGCACACCTCCTGATTATAATCCTTCTCTTACTCTGCAGATGAAGGATCCAGTATCGGTAGCTAGCTTCAAAGCCAACATCATTGGGGTGAGAGGCCTAAACCAGGGCCATCACAGGAATCAGAGCAATGTTAATGAACCAAGTACCTGACCGCAAGGAGAAACCGACCCAATTTGCTCAATTTGTCCAAAGAACAATACAGATGGAAAAGCAGCAAAATTCAGTGCGTGACCTGAATACGAATGTCTTTTGTTATAAGACTGAAATAAGTGGCCAGCTGTCTGACAAAAGTGGTACACAGCCCACGAATGATAAGTAATTGAGAAGCTGACTCATGCTTTTGCAATGTATTCTTTCTGGTGTTGCCGACATGATCTGGACAAACAATATGAACTAATCCAAGATTTCCGGGTTGCACATGAAGTGAGTGATGATTTTCTACTGAGATGGCCAGAACTAGACCGAACCACAATCCAAGTTACGGGTAAAACCGAATATGTCAAGGGCCAAATGGTGAGCCCTTTCTTTAACTGTGGAAATTTGGCCACTGGGGAGTGATGTGTCCTTATCATTACCTTGGAATGAATGCAGGGATCGACATGCTTGCATCCTGACAAAAGGAAAATCTGCAAATATATACACTGACTCTCATGCATTTACAGATTACAGAGCCTTGTGGGAACATAGAGGATTTAACCTTCATGGTAAAACCTATTCATAATGCTGTTTTGTCCAACCAGTCTGGCAATTATCAAAATGTTCAACTCTCACTGAGGCAACTGATACAGTCTCCAAAGAAAATGAGCGAGTAGATGCTGCTGCCAAGCTGACAGCCTTAGACCCCAAACTTCTGGTCCCATTTGGTTCCCAGCAAAACCTGATTAGAGACAGTATAGAGACAGGTATGCCAGACCTGGGTAAGGTATAGAAATCACAAGGGAAGCCCCTTGTGAAGGTTACAAACTATGGACCCAAATGGGGTGCTCCCTCAGTACTTAAACCAAAATGTGGGTGACCCCTGCTGGACAAGTTTATTAAAGTTCTTTGCTGCTGCCAATTTTAGTTGATTATGTGCATTATTGTACACTCTTAGGCAAGGAGGGAACAGTTAATACTCTATCACAAATTTGGTGCAAAGGCCCATTTCTATTCCTGCTTGTGACCTGCACAGCATTCAAGGTCAAGGGGAGGCCCAAATGGATAGCCTGGTAACCTCTAGTAAATTGGAATTACACTTTAAAACTTTTCTTTTTGCACAGAAGGTCAATCACTTCAGCTGCTGGGTATGTACCCATATCCCCATCCATCCAGAACTTGCACCAAGTGAGCCCTTATAGAATTTGAGCAACTTGCAGCTTTCTTTTCCCCTGCCTTTGGAACTGCTAGACTGGAAATTGAAGTAACCCTGCAGACAATCCTGTGCTTGGTTCAGTTCTCTGCTGTGGCCTTCCTCTCCAGCGATCTCACCAATGCCTAGGTTTCCAATTCCTGACAAAACCCCAATGATGATTCCCAATTCCTGGAGCCTTCTGCCCCTTTTCTAACTGAACCTGAGGACTATCTGTCTGATGTCCTAACCACCCCCCGCCCCTTGACAATCCCCCGGCTCTGGATGTATTCCCCTTTTTTTGACACTCTAATCTGTTCTTTTTTTTAAAAAAGAGGAAGAATTGTGGAAGAAATTTGACCAGATTTGGCAGAAATCTTTTTGGAAGCCATCTTGTCACAAGTTTTGCAGTAAAATGTAGACTGCTAACAAAGTTTTGTTAGAAACTTAGCTGAGGTATTTGTTTTGATAACATGACCTTGCAGCTGCAGACTGTCTCAGTTCCTCTGGCCCTTTAGACACAGTTCTGCTTCATCGATGATGTATTTTCAATATGCTTCTTACCTGCCTGTATAGTCAAACCTGCAGTATAAGATAACATTCAGTTTTGTAGACATTAATAAATGTATGTTTGGACAATGTATGCAGACCTTATGACTGCCCCTAAGTTGCATAGTTAGTGGGCTTATAATATACTGTTTAACTTGTAACACTCTATACCTCATTGGAATTGTGTTGGACTTCTCCAAACGAAGATGTAATTCCCCATGGCCATGATTAAAGCTAGTTAATTGCTCAAGGTCTCCTCTCCTGGCTATTTTGTTTTAAACGATTCGGCACAAGATTTACTTTTCCCCAACACATAGTGATAAGATTCATTCCACAGAGACCAATAGAAATGATTGATGGATATTATTAAAAACAATTCCATTTTTTCCACTTCAAAGAAGCCGGTTTACTTTGACACTTGTTTCCAGTAAGAATTATCCCTGTTTGTGATCGATGAAATAACTCTGCTAAACCAATTATATTTTATTAATCTTTTTGAGATTTAGTTGAATAAATGGATACAATTTCATAATTTTTCCTGTTAACCAAAAGGGTTTTTACAAGTCTGCATTTTAGATTGTCTTTTGATGTTGAAATATCTTGTTTGATTATTCCTCTGTTTCCCATTCCTCTTCCCTAATAACGTAGGATAAGCTGCTGCAAAGTTTGTTGCTGCTTGTTATGTTGTGCACTTTGTTCAAAGTGGAATTGTGTATGTGTCAATTAAAAGGGACATTGGGATTTATCCTAACATCTGGTTATAAAATGTCCTGCTGTACATTTCTTGCTATCCACATAATAGATGGCCACATGGAAAAGGACCATTGGCTGTGAAACCTACTGTAGAAGGAGTTAGCATTCTCAAGGTGGGAGAGGGAGCTGGAGAAGAGAGAAACAGTAAAAGAGTACATATTTGGTGAAGTCCATTACAAAGAAGATAATTCTTCTACTGAAGCTCCTACATCAAGTCAGAGCGCAGTTTCAAACTAACAATTCCCTCCTCCTCCCCATTAGGATAATACCCCAACTATTACTGGACTGTTGACTGGACTGGGTGGGTTGTCTTGTGAGAAAAGGTTAAATAGATTGGGCTTGTATTTTTTTGAAGCTTAAAAGCATATGAGGCAACTTGATTGAAACCTGTAAGATATTGTTAGCACTGCTGCCTCACAGCATCAGGGACCCAGGTTCAATTCCAATCTTGGGTGGCTGTCTGTGTGGAGTTTGGACATTCTGCCCGTGTCTACTTGGGTTTCCTCCTTGCGCTGTGGTTTCCTCCCACAATCTAAGGATGTGCAGGCTAGGTGAATTGGCCATGTTAAACTGCCCATAGTTGTTCAGGGTTATGTAGGTTAGGTGCATTAGTCAGCAGTAAATGTAGAGTAACAGGGTAGGGGGGTGGATTTGGGAGGGTTACACTTTGGGGGGTCAGCTTGGACTTGTTGGGCCAAATGGCCTGTTTCCACATTGTAGGGATTCTATGACTCTATGATTCTGTGGGGGAGTTGGGGGGGGTGCACAGAGGGGGGTTCTGACAGAATTATATGGAACAGATGTTTCCTCTGATGGAGAATCTACAACAAAGATTGACTGTTCAAAAAAGGATGCCAATCAACATCAAATTTGCAAGTATTCCCAACCTGGGGTATATATCTAATACTGAAGAAAAATGTAACAGAATACAATAAGACATGAGAAAAAATGGAGACTGAACAATTATGTGGCAAGTGACCTTTAAGAAAGGATGCACTTTGAAAGAAAAATAGCTTAATCATTTAGGCCATTCAAAAAAAATCAATAATGCCAAAAAAAATCTAAGTTACAGGTTAAAAAAAATGTTTGGAGCGGTGTTGCAGATTACCAAAGAAATTAAATGATTTGGAAATTATGTTTAGCAGTGCAGAATTCAAAATTCATGAAATTGCATTAACAGGTTGAGTTGCACAGCTCAGGTCTCCATACTCGATAAAAGACGGGGACACAGTAAAGATGATGGACAAACAGATTTGAAAGAATGCTGTCTGAAGTGACAGCTTACAGCTATTGGAAAAGATTCAACAGGTTGGAGCTTTTATCCCTTGAGAAAAAAGAAGACTTGAATGTGACCTCATCAAAATCTGTGAAATTAATCATGTATTGAAAAGAGCAGACCTGGAATGAATGGGCCAAGTAATTGGCAGCCATTGGTAGCTGGGAGGAAGCGATGGCCTGTGGTATTATGGCTGGACTGTTAATCCAGAGACTCAGGTAATGTTCTAGGGAGCTGGATTTGAATCCTGCAGATGGGGGAATTTGAATTCAATAAACATTGGGAATTAAAAATCTAATGATGACCATTGTTGATTTCAGGAAAAAGCCCATCTGGTTCACTAATGTTGTTTAGAGGAGGAAATTGCCATCATTATTTGGTCTGGCCTACATATAACTCCAGACCTACAGCAATGTGGTTGACTCTTAATGATTAAATGTTACTGGAAAAGCGTAGCAGGTCAGGCAGCATCCAAGGAGCAGGAGAATCGACGTTTCAGGCATGAGCCCTTCTTCAGGAATGAAGCCCGAAACATCAATTCTCCTGCTCCTTGGATGCTGCCTGACCTGCTGTGCTTTTGCAGCAACACTTTTTCAGCTCTCATCTCCAGCATCTGCAGTCCTCACTTTCTCTTAATGATTAAGGATGGGCAATAGATGCTAACTTAGCCAGCAATGCCCTCACCCTGTGAATGTTTTTAAAATTTGCAGTTAAGGGCAGGCACATCAAATTCAGCAGGAGACATCTCCACTACTTAATTGTTGGCCCTCACCTTAACTACCCCTTCAACGTGTCAGCAACAGTTCTGGGAGGGTAGACAAGAACTGGAGTAGCCTCAGTTTGCCAATTAAGGGTGCTTCCTGCCCAGCCTCAATTTTTAGATTAGTATAAGGAAAGTTGGGAACGCAACAGGGTAAGTGATATTTTGTATGTAGAAACTCAGTACTTGCAAATTTGATTTTCCATTTCTCTTTACTATGTAAGGCCATCTATATTTTTACATTTAGTTTGTATGTTGAATTGAAATGAAACTGAATATGAAGCAGAGAAGATAAACCTGGAACTAAACCTAAACTGACCAGTTTCTAAGGAAACAAAAAGCAAGCAGAGATTGAGAAATTAACCTGGGTGAAAGATATAAAAGGACACATGAGTCTAAACTGGGCAGTAACAGGTAATCAGTCAACTTACCCAGTATAAGCAAGCTGAAGGTGACTGAAAATAGAGCGTCTAGATCCAGAAGCTGAGACTAAGTTGCTGCAACTGTTTCCTTTGCTAGAAAGTAACATTGTTGGGATCACTCAATCCAGACTGAGTTGTATAGATTCTTCACGTGCGTGTCATTTGTGGTGAGGAGTGTACCATTCAAAACTGAGAATCAGACAAGTTTTGAAAAGGAAAAGAGCTTGTGTGTGGAAAGCCTTTTTGTGGAAGGCAGAGTTTGAAGGACTTACTTCAATCATCTTTAGCTGAGTAGACATCTGAACCAATTTGTAAGATTTAACTTAGTTGTATCTTGCTATTTAAGCTCAAATTTATATTTTATATTTGAGAAGACAGAAGGCGGTGGTGGAGGGATGTTTTTCAGATTGGAGGCCTGTGACCAGTGAAGTGCCACAAGGATCGGTGCTGGGTCCACTACCTTTCATCATTTATGTAAATGATTTCAATGTGAACCTAACAGGTACAGTTTGTAAGTTTGCAGATGACACCAAAGTTGAAGTTGTAGTGGACAGTGAAGAAGGTTAGCTTGGATTACAATGGGATCTTGATCAGATGAACCAATGGGCTGAAGAGTGGCAGATGGAGTTTAATTTAGATAAATGCAGGGTGCTGCATTTTGGGAAAGCAAATCTTAGCAGGATATATACACTTAATGGTAAGGTCTTAGAGAGTGTTGCTGAACAAAGAGACCTTGGAATGCAGGTTCATAGGTCCTTGAATATAGAGTCACAGGTAGATAGGATAGTGAAGAAGGCATTTGGTATGCTTTCCTTTATTGGTCAGGGTATTGAGTACAGGAGTTAGGAGGTCATGCTATGGTTGTACAGGACATTGTTTATGCCACTGTTGGAATATTGCGTGCAATCCTGATGTCTTTCCTATCGGAAGGATATTGTAAAACTTGAAAGGGTTCAGAACGGATTGAGAAGAATGTTGCCAGGATTGGAGGATTTGAGCTGTAGGGAGAGATTGAATAGGCTGGGCTGTTTTCTCTGGACTGTTGGAGACTGAGGGGTGACCTTATGGAGGTTTATAAAATCATGAGGGACATGGATAGGATAAATAGACAAACTCTTTTCCCTGGGGTGGGGGAGTCCAGAACTTGAAGGCATAGGTTTAGGGTGGGAAGGGAAAGATATAAAAGAGACCTAAGGCGCAATGTTTTCACGCAGAAGGTGGTACGTGTGTGGAATGGACTGCCAGAGGAAGTGGTGGAAGCTAGTACAATTACAACATTTAAAAAGGCATCTGGATGGGTATATGAATAGGAAGGGTTTGGAGGGATATGGGCCGGGTGCTGGCAGGTGGGACTAGATTGGGTTGGGATATCTGGTTGGCATGAACGAGTTGGACTGAAGAGTCTGTTTCTGTGCTGTACATCTCTATGACACAATGACTATAATTTGCCTGTTAATTTGTGTTTAACTCATATTAATTCTTCATATTAGAGTAGAGATTGATAGATAGTAAATAAATATTTGCTTTGTTGAATCATGTAGAGGACAAAGTTTCTTGTTTTAAGGTGTGGAATCTTGCAGCTTTGTCCTTTTAGTGAATTAGCCAGTTTGGGTAGCATGGACTAGTGTGGACCAAAGGTGCTGGAGGATTCTATAACTGGAACTTTGAACTTTTTTTTCAAAGTTGTTAATCTCTACTGACATTTTATAATAGCTGCAATCAAATAATGATTAATTTTCTTTTGCAAGTAGTTTGTGGAAACAATTTTTGTACTCAACCTAAACACAACAACCATGGCATTTTTATTTGCACATTCATATGATTGAACAGCTAATAGGGATATTTCAATTTAATGCATATTTAAAAAAGCACAAAAATATTTATTTCATCCAATTCTGAATAATTTAATGTACTTATTCAATTAACTTAATGTCCTTAAACAATGCAGTGTGTCCATTATCTGCAATCATGTACAAAGTCTAACTATTGATGTAGTTTATATGTTTAAAAAAATGGAAACAGTTTTTATTTATTTGGTTGCTGTGCTTTTCAGGTGCAGTCCATCTCTGTAGCTTTTAAATTTGACACAATGGATTCATTAGCCGAAAATAAAAAAATGCACAGAATACGCCAATTTACACTTAAACACAGTAAAGCTGAATGCAATATTATTTAATGTGCCATAACCTTGGAGACATCATCAAGACTAGTGATTTTCAGAACTATTAATTCAGTACTACATTGACAATAGTTTTGGCACAATGAGTCAAGTGGCAAAATGGCAACCCTGCCTGATCTGCTGATGTCTGGCATAGCCCTGTGCGATATAGCATTTTGGTGAAGGTATGAGCATGAGAGTTACATGTTTCATAAGTGTGCAGGACAGACAAATCATGAAGTTATTCAGAGTCTAATTTGACATCCATCAATGAAGTGGTCACTGAGTCCTGCCAGGATTTGGAACCAGACCTAATGCCTCCGTGCCAGGTGTGAGCTATGGCACCATTGATTGTGAAGATTCACATGGCCTTCAATCCTTTTGAATGGATCCTTTAAGACTCGACCAGGCAAATGTGACACAGCAAATGTGGAAAGGCAAAATTGCGTACCCTTTTTTAATGCCCTTAGTCAGTCACAACTGATATTTTAAATTATTTTTTTTATGTGTAGCTGTATTGCACTTCAATTAAATGTAGCTCTAATCCAAATTAATGAATCAAGTACAAGGTTTTCTTGAGTTTGGCAGAGAAGTTTTATTTTTGACTAACCCCAGGAAAACAAATATCATCAAACATACACACAGAGAAATACATGAAGTGGAGGATATCTAGTACAGTAAGAAGAGAAAGAATATGTAGTTTAGAAAACTCTTAAGGATTCATGTTTTTACCTTTGAACATGAGACCTTGCCTGTTTAGTTGCTAAGTTTGACCTTCAGCAGTATTGAAGAATTTAGCAGAATGTAGCAATACATTTAGCATAGAACACTTTAACTCTCGTGAATGGATTTTATTTTCTTGGCTTTCGAGATGTTAAGAAGGAAACAAGGAGTGAGAATAGAACATAGAACATTACAGGGCAGATAGAACATTACAGCGCAGTACATGCCTTTGGCCCTCGATGTTGCGCCGACCTGTGGAACCAATCTGAAGCCCATCTAACCTACATTATTGCATTCTCATCCATATGCCTATCCGATGACCATTTAAATGCCCTTAAAGTTGGCAAGTCTACTACTGTTTCAGGCAGTGTGTTCCATACCCCTACTACTCTCTGAGTAGAGAAACTATTGCTGACATCTGTCCTATATCTATTACCCCTCAATTTAATGCTATGTTCCCTCGTGCTAGCCATCACCATCCGAGGTGAAAGGTTTTCACTGTCCAACCTATCTAACCCTCTGATTATCTTATATGTCTCAATTAAGTCACCTCTCAACCTTCTCTCTGATGAAAACATCCTCAAGTCCCTCAGCCTTTCCTCATAAGACCTTGCCACCATACCTGGCAACATTCTAAGTAAATAAGCCCTGAACCCTTTCCAAAGCTTCCATATCCTCCCTATAATGCCGTGACCAGAACTGTATGCCATACTCCAAATGTGGCCGCACCAGAGTTTTGTACAGCTGCAGCATGAATGTTTCAGTCCTTGCTGTAGCTAATCCATGTTCTTTCTTTATACTGCCTAACACTTTTTTTTTGTAGTACAGTTTACTTAATTATTCTTATGTCATTGATTATTCTTTTTCAAGATAGTTAATCTGCAGGAGATTGTCTTCAGAAACTTACAGAAAGGTGTAAATCAAAAAGAGGAAACGCTCATCTGTGTTTCAGTATCTTTTAATATAATGTTAATTTCAGTTTAGACTGTCTTTGAGTTGTGAATGCATGGAATGAGTTGCCAGCAGTGGTGGTGGAAGCAGAGTCATTAGCGACATTTAAGCGACTGCTGGACAGGCACATGGAGAGCAATGAGTTGAGGGGTGTATAGGTTAAGTTATTATATTTTACATTAGGATTAAACCTTGGCACAACATCGTGGGCCAAAGGGCCTGTTCTGTGCTGTACCTTTCTAAGTTCTATCTCACATTGAAGTCTGGTGTGATGATCACTGTGGTCATCTAAGATCAACATTCTCTTACTTTTCTAAAAGTGTTTTAGTCCATGGAAGCTTTGGGTGTTAAAATTGAATGCTGGAAGTTGAAAACTGATAGTCCCTATTTTACCAACTACTAAATTAAGGGAGTCAACATTCAACATTTTCCATTGCTGCATCAAAGAAGTGATAATGACTGTGAATGTCAGGAAAAGGAGTTTTGTTGTCTTCTTGAGGCAGGAAGAAAACATGCATGTCACTTTGCCAGGATAGCAAGTTTCTCCATGGTGCAAGAAACCATCAGCATAGAACCTTATGGGCACCATGTATCAGTGCTAAGATATACTGCATTTGTGAAGGTTGCCACTCAAGTTAATGTGGGAGAAAGTGAGGACTGCAGATCCCGGAGATCAGAGCTGAAAATGTGTTGCTGGAAAAGTGCAGCAGGTCAGGCAGCATCCAAGGAGCAGGAGAATCGACGTTTCAGGCATGAGCCCTTCTTCAGGATTCCTGAAGCAACATCAATTCCTGGGCAACATCAATTAGGACAACTTGTTAAAGAATGCCTGTCATTCTGGCAGCAGTCATTTCATTTTCATCTTTCATTGGCTTGGTCTTCCAATTGTTAATTGTCTGTTTTGCTTGGCTTCTAGAATTGACTGTAATGGTTACCTCCCCCACACCTGGGCGGCACGGTGGCACAGTGATTAGCACCGCTGCCTCACAGCGCCAGAGACCCGGGTTCATTTCCCGCCTCAGGCAACTGACTGTGTGGAGTTTGCACGTTCTCCCCGTGTCTGTGTGGGTTTCCTCCGGGTGCTCAGGTTTCCTCCCACAGTCCAAAGATGTGCAGGTTAGGTGAATTGGCCATGCTAAATTGCCCGTAGTGTTAGGTAAGGGGTAAATGTAGAGGTATGGGTGGGTTGCGCTTCGGCGGGTTGGTGTGGACTTGTTGGGCTGAAGGGCCTGTTTCCACACTATAAGTAATCTAATGTAAGTAATCTAAAACCTTCTCAGTATGTGGCTCGACATCTCATGGTCACCTGAGGCAAGAAACTCTTTCCTCACATTAACCACTGCATTGTAGCATCCTGTGTGACATCCAAACATTTTGGGGCACCGCCACTGGCTCACTGTGCTTTTTATTGTCTCTTGCTTCTTTCTGATTTTCCACTCTTCTGCAAAAACAATTTTGCCTCTATTGCAGAAAAAAAAGTGCAACGCACCTTTCAGAAGTAGAGAGTGGTTTTAATGTGTAGAGGCTTGTTAGAAATGTTGTGAGCATAGCACAAACTTGCGTCCCCTACTGAGGTGTGCAGTCACTGAAGAATGTATTCTGCTATGGACTACAACCCATAATTGTTATCATTACGAGGCAGCACAATGATTACATATTACCAGCATCACTTTGATTAGATATGAGTTGACTGTGCCCAATTTTAATGCTGTCCTGTTTTACCCCCTCTTTTTCCAGAAAGATGCTGAAATTGTGCAAAGGTATTACCAAATGTTTCCAAAATTTCAAGTAAGGTAAACTGAATGTGACTTGCTCAGTTTCCATGGCCCCAAACATTTGGTACAAATGATTTGGAAGCTATTGTAGGACTTTCTAGACATTCTCAAGCCTTGCTTAGATTGGATCTCATTTTATCAGGGATCCACAATTGTGCCACTGGCACAAAACTGTCACAGTTTGCAGCAAAAGGAGACAGACAGGTGTCTTCATTTTCTATAGCCTTTAAGGCTTGTAAGTGAAGGTTACAAAGGTGCCAAGTGACTTCACCAGCAATTAAATCACATACAATTTAAAGCCTGACAGCAACTAGTCAGAAACTGGAAAATCAAGTGTATTTTCGAAATGGAGTTTGTCAATTTATCGCAACATCAATGAAAATTTAAACCATTGGTTTTGTCAAGAAATAGTACCCTGCTCATTGTAACACTGAGTATTACGAAGTTAAATGAACTAAATATGAGTTTTAAATTGAAATACAGTAAGTAGATTTTCTACATAAGTTAATTGTCTGCCTGATAAGTTTTAAGTATGCAAATAAAAATCAGGGGAGCTATTTCAATGAATGCCAGTGTTCAATTTGTGATCTTGATGCCCTGAGTTCTAATCTTAACCAGCCATTGTACAAGATGGATGAAAATATGGGAATATAGTAATAGGAGTAAGAACAGGTTGTTTATTCCCTCACATTTGCTGCACTATTCAACTAGATCATGACCAATCCTGAACCTCATTGTCATATTTTTATATTATTTTCATTTCTCTAATTATCAGCTAGATATTGAAATCTATTGATCACTGCCATGAATATACCCATTAACTGAGCCTCCACACTTCCCTGGGATAGGGAACTCCAAATAACCAGCATATTCTGGATGAATAAATTCCTCCTCATCTCAGTTTACATCATAGAATCCCTATAGTGCTGACACAGGCCATTTGGTCTGTCGAGTCTATATTGACCTGCCAAAGATCATCCCACCCAGACCCACTCCACTACTATCCCCATAACTACACATTTACCATGGCTAACCTAACTAGTCTGCACATTCCTGATGTTATGAAGTTGAAGGCACATACTGTACCTTTTAAGAGACAGAGAATGCTGTTCTGAATGGAGACATTACAAGCACCTGTATATACAACTGAATGGACTGGAAAATTGAAAATATTTAACATTTGGCTTTAAAATGAAGACCTGAGTTTTGTTGCTGTTTTGACAACAATTTGAATTTAAGTTATGCCTCAGAATACTGAAACCCAATTGAATTTGAATTTAGTGTTTTGCCAACATCGGACCAATGAAACAATCCGATGTTGGGATATATAAGAATGCGAATATTTAAAAAATTGATCAGAAAGCAACTGCCGTAGAGAGAGAAAAACTGCCAGAGAGCTAACCAGCCATCTAACATCTTGCTCTTAAAGAAATAAAAGAAAACCTCTCTATCAAAGGAGCGTTTCATGTAAAGCCTATTCACAGTGTAAAGAAAGAGGATGACCCAAGGAGATCAGCAGCCAGAGAACTGAAGGCAATGGGGAAGAGAAAGACGGTGTGGTTTTGAGATTATGTTAATATAATTTTAGTAAGTGTCTTATTGGACCAGTGCATATTTTATAGAATTGGAGTCAGATAGTAAGTAGTTCAGAGAAAGGGGGGCTTGGATTTGTCAAAATTGTTATATTGTTTCATGTTGACTATTAGAGTTAGAAAAATAAATTGATACTTTTTCTTTAAATAGTGGAATTTGGGAGTTTTCTGTTACTCACATTTTAACAGATTATGAGGCAAGGCAGACTTTTCTGGATGTTTAGTTTAATTAATTAAGGGTTTTGACAACTGCTTCGTAACACAGGGCACTATGGGGCAATTTAGCATGGTTAATCCACAAAGCCTGCACACCTTTGGACTGTGGGGGGAAACAGGAGCACTTGGCAGAAACTCATACAGACACAGGGCAAACATGCAAACTCCACACAGACATTTGCCCAGGATTTGAATAGAACCTGGGTCACTGGCACTGTGAGGGAGCAATGCCTTATCCCTTATTTTGGAATGATGTTATTTTGTTCTAGATCCCTATAATGAATGACACAACAGGCTCAAAGGGCAGAATTGCCTACTACTGCTCCTATTTTCTATGTTTTTAAGAAGACCACCTGATATTCTTTGAAACTCTGAAGAGTATGGAGACAGGGCTAGATCTTACTTTGCTCTTTCGCAAGCATGATGAAGAGATTATTGCTGTGAGTCCAAATAATATTTATGCTATATCTTGTGAGATTCATTGTGCTAATTGGTGCTTTAGCCCGCGCACAGGAATCATGCCCAACTTTTGCTTTGCCTTATCATGTGCAATTCACCACTCAACAGAGATTCTTCCAAAGACCAGCATCCTTTGTGGCCATGCTTTCTTCCAAAGCCCATATCCATCACATCTGAAGAAATGCTTCCATCTGGAAGTTGCCCTGCTTCGCTGTGAAAGGAGTGAGAAGAGATGTTGGAGGAGGAGAGGCTGGCGCCACTCTTATCAGAAATGGATCTGTGGATCTTTTTGGTGGGGTGGTTGAGAGGACAGGAATCTTCTTCCAAGAGGATTCCAAGAAGATCATGTTACCAGACTATACTTGGCTTGTTGGAGATTGCCACCACAGTTAGTACCATCTCCAGGTAAGGAGGATTATGCTGTATGAGAGTAGGTGCCATACTCTACTTTCTTCTCCCACACATTTGTCTGTGCCACTACACCCATGTTTCACCATTGATTATGCTCTAGCATCCCCTTTGTTGCATGATGTATCTTTCTTCACTTTTGTTACTCCCCATCCTCCCACATGATTAACTCTGCATGCCCTTCACACGCCCTTGATGCACCTCAAAACCTTTCCCCCATGTACATCAGCCCTTACAGCTATGCCACCCACTGAATCTTGTGCATTTATTCCTTTCTATCATTACAGGAATAGACATCCTATAAAAGGGTAGAGTGATGCCACATTAGTGGTGTAGTGCTGGGCATCCATGTACTCACCCCCTCCAAAGACAAACTACTTTCCCATACAGGAGCAGACAGAGACCAGTTTTGAAGAGATGCAGTGACATCTAAGTCCCAACACCTGAGTTAGTTCTACTAATCATTGCACTATAATACTCACATTTACTAGTCAGTCATTGCAATGTATTGAGTATTCCAGTTAGCCAGTGGCTGCAATATCTTTTGCCTCTTGTATCTTATAGGTGCACCCATCCTCCCAAAAAGGAAATATACTCAACCTCCCAGAATGAGAATGCTAAAGCAATGGAAGGATTATCATCAAGATCGTAACATGGACCACTCAGCAGCGTTGATCATATCTCAGTGAGGTGGGGTGGGGTGGGGTCTGTGTGTGTATCTGTCTGTCTCTCTGTCTGTCTGGTTGTGATCAGTACCTGTGGGCAATATAGAATCACAGGCTGATGTGTTCCACACACTGACACCTCTGCCGATTGGTGAGAGAGAAACACCCCAGTCCATTGGCAAACAGAGGCAAATACTGAGCCTCAGCAGTAAATGATTCTATGATCTTGGGAATGTAGTTGGTTTCTCAAAATGCTGTTATAGAAAACCATCTTGTTTACATTCCAAGAACATTTCTTCCCCAGTATTAGTGCTAATTCTGTTTATCTAGCATATGTATAGATTGAATACACCCTTGATCACTATGTAATCTTGGTATTTGCATCCCTAATTCCTTTACTTATAAAGTATGGCTGTATGACTACTCTTATTTGTAAATCTTCGATCAATATTTTCTATTTGTCATTTCTTTAGCTTCACCGAAACAGATGCAACATTTTGATCTTTTGGTGTAAGATGGTGTCTCACCAATGTACTGATTTATCCTTTAATGACAGACCTAAATCACATTCATTTCCATTTTTCTTGACTTTTCTAATTTTGGAATATCATTGTTTCCAGCGTTGGTTACCCTGCATCTATAACACTGGAATGACAGTTAGATTTTTTTTTTGTTATTCATTCACAGCATGTGAGCATTGCTGGTTAGGCCAGCTTTCATTGCCCATCCCTAATTGTCCTTGGGAATGTGATAGTGAACCAATGTGATGTGGGTTCCCCCACAGTGCTGTTAGTAAGGGGGTTCCAGGATTTTGACCCAGTGACAGTGAGGGAATGGTGATGTATTCCAAATCAGGATGGTGTGCAGGCTTGAAGTGGAACTTGAAGATCAGTTTCCAATGTAACCGATGCTCCTTGTCCTTCTAAGTGGTTTAACAGGTTTACAAAGTGCTGTTCGGGAGGTGCATCTTGTATATATTAAACATTGCTGCCACTATGTATTGATGGTGGATCGACCAAATATTTAAATTGGTGGATGTGATGCCAGTTAAGTAGGCCTCTTTGGGTAGTCATAGAGATATAGAGTACGGAAACAGACCCTTTGGTCCAACTCGTCCATGCCGACTAGATATTGTACGTTAATCTAGTCCTATTTGCCAGCATTTGGCCCATATTGCTTGAAACCTTTCCTGTTCATATAACCATCCAAATGCCTTTTAAATGTTGTAATTGTACAAGTTTCCACAACCTCCTCATTCCATATAAGCAACACCCTCTGCATGCAGAAGTTGCCCCTTAGAACCCATTTCAAATATTTCCCCAACCACTTTAAACCAATGCCCTTTAGTTTTGGACTTCCCTACCCTGGGGAAAATAACTTAACTGTTCACCCTATCTATGCCCCTCATGATTTTATAAACTTCTATAAGGCCACTACTCCAACACTCCAGGGAAAATAGATCCAGCCTATCTAGTCTCTCCCTCGAGCTCAAACTCTGCCAATGTCCTGGCAAATCTTTTTTGCATCCTTTCGAGTTTCACAACATTTTTCCTATAGCTGGGAATCTCAAACTTGAACACAGTATTCCAAAAATGGCCTCACCGAAACATGACCTTCCAACACCTATACGCAATGCACAGACCGCTAAAGGCTAGTGTACAAAATGCCTTCTTTACTATCTGCAACTCCACTTTCAAGGAACAGTAAACCTGCACCCTAGGTTCTCTTTGTTTGGCAACACTCCCGAGGAGCTTACCATTAAGTGTATAAGTCCAGTCCTTATTTGCCCTACCAAAATCTAGCATCTCACACTTATTGAAATTAAACTCCATCTGGCACTTCCTGGCCCATTTGTCCATATGATCAAGGCTCCCTAGTATTGAAATTGTCCAGCCTAGGAAAAAAATACAACTAATCTTTAAATCTAGCTATACCCTTCATTATTTTATAAATTCTTTCAGATCACCTCTCAACCTCCTATGCTTTCGTGAAAAAATTTCAGCCTTTTTTTATAACGCAAACCTTCCATATCCTCCTGATAAAACAAAAAATGTTGGTGATCACAGCAGTCAGGCAGCATCCATGGAGAGAAAGCAAGCTAATGTTTTGAGTCTTAGTGACTCTTCATCAATGACTCTTTTATAGCATTACCCAAGGCTACAACCATACCCTTGTTTGTTGTACCAACATACAATGCCTCACATTTATCCAGATTGTCCTCCATCTAACATTATTCAGCCCATTCACCCATTTGATCAAGATCCATTTGTAATCTTAGGAAACCTTCTTGGCTACTGTACCACCAATTTTAGTGTCATCTGCAAATTATTAACCATCCCTTTTATATTCGCATCCAAATCACTTATATAACTTACAAAGAAAACATTGTTTCAATGCCATCAGATTGGATACAATATGATCTACTCAGTTCATCATGCACGCAGAAGGGGAATAATGGATTTAATTTATTCATCAACATAATTCTGTATGATCTGAGTGAAATATTTTCTTTTCATCTTCTTTTACATTGAAACAGAGCCCTCGGCCTTGTATTGTGTCCATTTGCATTATTTCACTTTTTGCCCATGATAATTACTCCTGGTGTTAATTAAATTATTCCAAATCCATCTTCTTGAAGACAGCAAAAGGAGGTGTAGCAAGACTACCATAACCAAAGGCTATACAGGAAGGAATGCTTGTGCAGTGAAAAGCTGGTATTGACAAAAGTATTTTGAACGAAATACAGTGAACTCATTGTGTTTTGAGTTGTTTCCATCCTCAAAGTGGACACAGTTAATCCACCTATCAGACTTAGAGAATGTTATAACACAAAAGGAGACTATTCTGCCCATGGTGCCTGTTCGTCTTAAAGACTGTAGAAAGAATGCAGTATAGATAGCAGGACTGATGAAAAACTATGGGCTAAATCTTGATTTTTGGCCAAATGTCTGTTTTGTTGAATTTCATGGAATATTTCCCTCTGCAAGGCTTAGTGATATTTCTTGCCATATCTTAAGAAACTCACCTCATTGACTACCTACCCCGCTCCTGTGACAACCCTCTCATGCAGTTGTAGCCTTATTCTACCACTGCCTGGAATAGACTGGCATCTCTGGCACTGACATCATATTTAAAAACCTGTTGTGCATCTGGACAAACACTATCAGTCTGGAGCTACCCTGCACAAGGGCCTTTGTTCTGGACAAGGCAGAGAATGTTAAACTTGTGCCTTGCTTTGTGGCAGAGACCTGGACATCATCATCTGTTTGCAGATGACACTAAAATTGGTGGCACAGTAGCCAAGACTATCAGTTGGGGCCACAACATATTAGCTCGGTCCCAGTGTCCACCCAGTTTAGCTATGATGTGAAGGAGCTGGTGTTGGACTGTGGTGGACAAAGTTAAAAATCATGCAACACCAGGTTATAGTCCAACAGGTTTATAGATGAACCTCTATTATCTGAAGGACTCAGGCAAGGAGTATTTGATTCAGTTAATTGAATGCCGGATAATTGAGGTTCCTCTGTATTTAGAAGCACTAGCTTTTGGAGCGCTGCTCCTTTATCAGGTGGTTGTGGAGTATAAGATCATAAGACACAGAATTTATAGCAAAAGGTTACAGTGTCATACAATGATATATTGAACAAACCTGGATTGTTAAGCCTTTCATCATTTAGCCTGCAGGTTTTGGTTCATTAGTATGTTAATCCCAGAACTTCTTTTAAATCACCTTCTTGAGGTGTGTTCCCCTCAGATTTTCGGGTGACCATTCTCTAAGGCAGACTTCAGGATAAGCAACACCCTGAAATGGCCGAGCAGAGGCTGATAGCCAGGTTCGGTACCTATGAGGATGGCCTCAACCGGGATTTTAGGTTCATGTCACACAACAGGTGACCCCACTACACTATACACTCTCTCACACCCACACCCACCCCCCACCTCCACACACACGCGCGCACACACACACGCTCACACATGCACAAATAAGCACACATACACGCACACACTCACACAGACCCTCTCTCATACACACATACACCCCTACACTCACCCACCTGCACACCCTCTCACAGGCTTATACTCCATCACACCCACTCACACACTTTGCCAAGCTTTCACACACACTGTTGTGCACTCACACTCTTGTGCATTCACACGCACTCGCACACACCCACATGCACACACTCTCTGTCTTTTTCTCTCTCATGCATGCACACACACATAAAAGGCTATGGGGTGAATTTGTGTTTGTAAAATTATATTTGCAGATGGATTATATTTTGCTCAAAAATACACAATCTGCAGGCAGTCAATGCAGGCAGTCAATGCATGTAATATTTTGTAAATTCCACTTTGGAAACAGAACATGTCTGACTCAACATTGGGATTCTGACAAACTCTGACCTCACACCTTTAATGCATTGTCTGAGCTGAGATGTTCTAAAATATGTTGTAAAACCTTAAGTTATCTCGAGAAGGTGACTTAAAAGATGTCTTGGGATTTACATATTAATGAACCGAAACCTACATTATAAAAGATGAAAGACTAACAATCCAGGTTTGTTTAATGTATCACTGTATGACACTGTAATCTTTTGCTTTTAATTCTGTGTCTTGCAATCTTGTACTCCACAACCACTTGATGAAGGAGCAGCTCTCCAAAAGCTAGTGCTTCCAAATAAATCTGTTGAACTATAACCTTGTGAAGTGCAATCGTTAACTCCATCCAGGTAAGAGCAGCCTCAGCCATCTGGAGGAATGCACAGCAAGTTAGGAAGAAGGTCAATGACCACCTTCACTCTGCTAGTATCAGTGCTGCCATCTTCTCTTCGATATTTCACAATTGCTGAAACACTGCTACTTTACCCACTTTCTACGAAGGCTCGTGCTCTACTCTTTTTCATTATTGCCTGCAACATCTTCCCTCATTCATCCACCCTAGCCATGATAGCATCAATCCTGCATGACGTTCCTTATGCCTACTTATTCAATCAATTGGGACACCCTCCCCCCAAACTTGCACCAAACTTTTGCAACATTTGCAGTTGCGACACTCACTTTCACCTTCCTTAGAGAGAGTCATAACAAATGTTGTGCTGCCCAGCATTGGTCCTCATCTCTTGTGAGCAAATGGTCCTGATTCTGACTATCCCGGGCAGCACCTGAACTGGCATTACAGCCTGTCCTTGACTTTCTGTACCAAGACCCCCTGACTGAAGGTTTGATTAACTGAGGCCTGCTGACAACCATTCCAGGAGTAAGTGAAGACTGCAGATACTGGAGATCAAAGTCGAGAATGTGTTGCTGGGAAAGCACAGCAGGTCAATATTTTGGTCATCAGCCCTTCATCAGGATTTCTGCTATCACAGTAACACACTCTCGACTCTGATAACCATTACAAGCTTTCTGGCTTTCTGTCTGTGCTAAATGACGTGGCATTACAGCAGTACAGCGAGCCTGATGTTTATAGCTGAGGGCAAAGCTCAAGAAGGCAAGACAAGGCAAGGATACTGTGCACGTTGAGTTGGCTCAAATTGAGTGTGTGCTAATTGAGCGAGTGAATAACATTGAGATGCAGCCTAGCCTAGGCCATGAGCTGGATACGTGTCTCTGAGCTTGCTGCAGCATTACAGTAATAGATGCAGTTAAATCCTAAAATGTAGCATAGACGTGCAGAACCAAGCAGCAAGTGGATTGGAGATGTGCTATTACGATTCTTAAAGGCTGGTATATGTCGGCTGCCAAAATCCATGAATGTGTGGTGCATGTAGCGATGCTCATGGACTGTGCCTTAAGGTGTGAGTGCCTGTGTCCAAGGAGCTCATTCAGACCAAGTGGTGATAGTATGCACTCTGACATCCATGTTGAATATTCTCAGTGTCCAGTTTGTTGGGAATGGATGATGTATTAGAAAGTTGCATATTGGTGAGGCAAGATGTGCAATTAATAACAAACAACAATCCTCCTTAATAGGTAACACACCATTGCCAACTGAGAAACTTGCCTAATGTCCATAACTTAGTTAAAAAAATCAGCGAGTTGATCCTGTGTCAAAGTAGACCTCACTAGACTTCTCCTGTAACTCTGACACATTTCTTGTCATTTTTAGGTCCGTTTAAGATATAGCTAAGTATTATTGTGGCATCAATTATTTCAATTACAGCTACTCTCAAAAAGTATTTAGTTCAACAGTTAATCCATTCATTAGGTTATTGGTATAATACAGCAGAGATGCAGGTCATCTGACCCATTATGCTTACACTGACTCTTTGCTTGACCATCAAGTGTATCCCATTCCTCTGTGCTTTTATCACTATTCTATTTTTCTTTCAAGTATTCATCCAATTCTCCTTTGAATATCCCTACTGAATCTACATTAGCCATCCTTTCAGGCAGTCCATTTCAACAACACACTCTGTTCTTTTTTTCTTTTTGGGTCTGCTTACTTGTGCAGTAAGTTCTAGGTGTACTCTATCCTGAGTACTATGCTGAAAACTAGTATGCAGGTACAGCAAATAATAAATTGAATGGAATGTTTGTTTTTGTAGCTAAAGGAAATTAATAGCTAAAGGAAGAGTTGTTGCAAATGTCCAAGGTATTGGTGAGACCATTGCTGGAATATTGTGCACAGTTTTTATCCCCTTGTTTGAAGAAAGATGTAGTGGCATTGAAGGCAATTCAGAGGATATTCACTAGATTGATGCCAAAGATGAGGAGTTTGTCGTATGAAGAGGGATTGAACAGTTTAGACCTATACTCTCTGGAATTTAAAAGAAGGGGAGATCAAATTGAGGTATTCAAGATCATAAAAGATGTGGATAAATTAGTTGTGGAGTGGTTGCTTTCCCTTGTCGGGCATTCTAGGACAAAAGGGCATAGTCATAGGATAAGGAGTAGCAAATTTAAAAGAGAACTGTGGAGAAACTACTTCTCCCAAAGGGTTGTGAATCTGTGGAATTCACTGCCCCAAAGTGAAGTGGATGTTGGAATAGTGAGTAAATTTAAGAAGGGGTTTGATAGATTGAAGGTATATGGAGAAAAGGCAGAAAAATGAGGGTGAGGAGCCTATCAGCCATGATCAAATGGCGGAGACTCAGTGGGCCAAATGGCGTAATTCTGCTCCTATGAACTTATGAGCCCAAGAAGTATTCTTCATAGTGACAGTATGCTCCTTCGTGCAAGCTAGGTGATTCTTTGGGCCTCATTTAACTCTTCCCCAACTTAGACTTCTTAATCTGAGTTTGTACTTCTATTCATATTCTGGCACTATGAACCACAGAGACTTGAGACTATTCTCTGCTGTTTTTCTCCCAGACACTAGAAGACGTACGTCTCTGTGATATTCAATGATATCTTAGAACTACTGTAACTTGTCATCATAATGATATACCTTGTACTTAGCCTATCTTAAATCCCATTGCAATAGCAAAGTGAGTCAAATGAACCTTGTATCCAGGTCAATAGTGATTAGTTTAATCCTAATCCTAACTTTGTTTTGTTATATAACAAAGTGTACAGTTCAAAGCAAAACCGTGACCTGATATTGTCAATACATTTCTGGGACATCGGAGGCTTGCAGGCTAATTTTGTTTTGTCACCTGTATTCATAGTTGCATTCTGAAGTCAGATGTGAAGATCTGTTACTTGGAAATCTTTCTGATACTAAATATTTTTGTTGAAACAGCCCAGAAAATGTTTCTTAGTGCCTGATCTACCCATAACATGTCAGCAAACAAATGATAAATGGAACCATGCACTAGAAGCCAACCATTAATCAAATTCTACTCAAGTAGCCCTGGGCTAACTTGCTGTGCTCTAAGTGTGCCACAGTTGATTTGTTTCAATTCTGATATGGACTATACTTTGCAAATTTCAATGTGACATTAATGCTTCTGCATTCCATCTTCCTCTAATATACTTCCTGTCTTTGCAATGCCTACACTTAAAAACAAAATAGCAAAAATAATTCTCCCTGGATTCTGGATAGTCCAAAATGTAGGACAGGAATAAGTTGTGGCTGTAGGAATTGTTCAGCTTTTGACGTACTTTCAGTGTTGGAACTAATTTCCTAATTTCTTTTGATCAGTAATGACTGTTTTATAAGCTGTTATATTGTTTTGGAACATTGGGGGGAAAAAAAGATCAAAGCAATAGCCATTTAAAATGGATGAAGAGAGAGCCAAAGGGACCAAGTGGGATATGAAAAATCTGCGCAGCTGTCTAACCAGGTAGTGAACCTGCACAGCTGACTGCCCCTGCTGTTTAATTTTAAGTATCTCTGGACATCGGAGTTTATTCTAAGAAAAATAAACAGTCAGTAAAATTCATAGCTGACCTTGGAGAAACCTGTGTGGTGTAGCTCACAGAAAATCATCAGGGGCATACGGTGAACAGGCAAGGTATTTTTGCAAAGGTAGCAAAGTCCAAAACTTTGATTTAAGGTGAGAGGGAGAAAAATTAAAAGGGACCTAAGTGGCAACTTTTTCAAACAGAGGGTGGTGTGTGAATGGAATGACTTACCAAAGGAAGTTGTGAAGGCTGATACAAATACAACATCTGGATTCATACATGAATAGGAAGGATTTAGAGGGATATGGCCAAATGGGAGGAGATTAATGTTGGATATCTGGTCAGCATGGGTTGGGTCAAAGGGTCTGTTTCCATGCTGTACAACTCTACTTTTGGTACCATTTTAATTGAGTACAAATTAACTTACAAATTTCTGTAGTGGAGCAGAACCTGTTTATTATAATAAAAATTGCTACAGAAGGAAGATCTAAACTCCCAAATCTCAGAAAATGATTCAGAGCATGCAAGAGTGTATAAATAAAAATGTAATCAATTTTTTCTTTCTGTCATAATATTCAATGGGTCTAAAAGTGCAGTGGACATACAATACAGTATCATTGTTCATCAGAAGTTTCTTTCTTTATCTTCCA
This sequence comes from Chiloscyllium plagiosum, assembly GCF_004010195.1. Lineage (NCBI taxonomy): Eukaryota > Metazoa > Chordata > Chondrichthyes > Orectolobiformes > Hemiscylliidae > Chiloscyllium > Chiloscyllium plagiosum. The sequence continues at coordinate 63,141,421 of NC_057723.1, read as the reverse complement.
GCATAGCAATTTAAACACCTTAAGGTCTAATTTCCAATGTCTTCTTTTCTTGTTTTCATTCTTCATTAAATCTCTCTCCAAGCTCCATTTTCATCTCTTCCTAATCTTCCATCGCTTCTTCTTACCCTATGAAACTTGTATCCCGAATGTTTTCCCAGACTGTTTTTGAGAGTCTTTTGTGATATTTATTTCATCCTAACTATCTTCCTGGATTCCTTGCCATGGATCCAAATCTCAATTTCTCCTAATTCACTAGTTTCCCCTTTCCCTAAAGAAATCTTTTAGTTTCATTGCACGTAACTCACTGTGGAGTTGAACTGTTTTGTCTGTGTTTGAATCAAGATTGTAATGAGATCAGGAATTAAGTAGGAGAAAGTGAGGACTATAGATGGTGGAAAGTGTTGAAAAGTGTGGTGCTGGAAAAGTACAGCAAGTCAGGCAGCATCCGAGGTGCAGGCATAAGCCCTTCATCAGGAATTAAGTAGTCCTGACAGAGCTCAAACTGAGCAGGCAATTGTTGTGCAAATGTTGCTTGATAGTATTGTTAATCACAGCTCCCGTCACTTTACTAGTGGATATTCTTTATGTGATGGAACGGATGCTTCACCCCAAATGCCCCCTGTAATGTTAGGGTCAACTTGAGATGTAATACTCTGGCAAAATCTACCCATTCAGAAATCATGTTCCTGATATGAAAATGGTATCAGCATTTTGTGAGGGACTAAGCATAGTATATCTGCCATAATTGTTTGATTTAATTTACAGATCCAGTCATAAGTGTTTAAACCGGAAAGGGGTATAAACATTGTTTAGTAATCTTTAAGATGACAGTTTCATTCTCACTACAATCAATACCATCAATGGCTGCAATAAAAGAAAATACTTAGTTTCCACTGTAGTTGCAAAAGTGAATGGGTGAGACTGGCACAATGATTGAAGATTTGATTTATCAGAGGGGGAGATCTCTGAAAAATAAATGTTTAGTGGAACTTATTATCACAATTGTAGTTCTAAAAACAGTCATTAATGAAATTCAGCAGTAGAATCCCTCTGAGTCAGAAGATCCCAATTCAAGTCCTATCTGTTTTAGATGTGCCATAGCATATCTGAACAGCTGATTAAAAATTATGATTTTACACTTTCTGAATCAATAACACAACCGTAAAGCACAATTAGAAAGAAATATACCAACTAACATACTTTTTGAGAAGTTATTAATATGCAACTAAGACTTTATGAATTTAAAGAACTTGAAGGATATTTTTCCGTTTTTCCTATTCCTTTCTTTTTACTTTTTCCTAAGGACTGAAGTTAGAGGCAACCCTTTGACTCAATTATCCAGTTAATGATGAAAATTTATATGTGCTATGGACCAGGCCAGACCCTCTCAAAATATTTTAAGAAAGATATTTGTGGGCGGCACGGTGGCACAGTGGTTAGCACTGCTGCCTCACAGCGCCAGAGACCCGGGTTCAATTCCCGCCTCAGGCGACTGACTGTGTGGAGTTTGCACATTCTCCCCGTGTCTACATGGGTTTCCTCCGGGTGCTCCGGTTTCCTCCCACAGTCCAAAAATGTGCAGGTTAGGTGAAATGGCCACGCTAAATTGCCCGTAGTGTTAGATATAGGGGTAAATGTAGGGGAATAGGTATGGGTGGGGGCGGGTCGGTGTGGACTTGTTGGGCCGAAGGGCCTGTTTCCACACTGTAAGTAATCTAATCTAATCTAAAGAGCATCAACCCTAGTTGTTTTAAGCAGCTATAAAGTGAATATTCCAGGAAAGTGACAAACCACTTAGTTTTAACCAATACAGAATTTATTTGCAAGATTACCGAATGAAACACAAACAACAGAGAACAGAATATACAATAACTAAACCTTTGTCTGGAGGCTCACTGAAGATGTTACCTAGTATGGTGACGAAATGTTAAAAAAGAACCTTCCAGCTCAGTGAGCAAACCTAAATCCAGAAGTTCAACCTGAGCTACAAATCTTCTCAAACCCCGCTAACTTATAACATGCCTTGCTAAAATCCATGTACACCACATCCACTGCTCTACCTTCATCAATGTGCTTTGTCACATCCTCAAAGAATGCCATGAGGCTTGAGAGGCACGACCTGCCCTCACAAAGCTATGCTGATTATCTCTAATCCAGCTGTGCTTTTCCAAATAGTCATAAATCTTGTCTCTCAGACTCCTCTCCAATAATTTGCCACCAATGATGTAAGACTGACTGGTATGTTATTCCCAGGGTTATCCCAATTGGGAATAACATTTGCCATCCTCCAATCCTCTGGTACTAGTAGACAGTGAGGTCACAAAGAATATTACCGAAGGTGTAGCAATCTCTCCGCCCGCTTCCCATAGTAACATTGGTTATACCCCAGTCTTATTTCTATCTGAATTTGCAGCGCATTCTCCTCCTTAAAATCAACCTATTCGAGCGTTTCAGCCAGTTTCATGCTGTGCTCACTAATGTAAGGTCCCTCTCATGAGTGAATACTAAAGCAAAGTATTCATTAAGGACCTCCCCTACCTCCTCCGCCTCCAGGTACAAGTTTCTTCCACTGTCCCTGATCAGCCCTGCCCACACTCTGGCCATCTTCTTGTCCCTCACATAAATGTAGAATGCCTTGGAGTGTTCCTTTATTCTACTTGCCAAGGCTTTTTCTTCCAGCCCACTAACAGCTCTCCGAAGTCTATTCTTCATTTCCTTTCTGGCTACTTTGTAACCCTTTAGAGCCCTATGCGATCTTTGATTCCTCAATCTTAAATAAGCTTCCTTCTTCCTCTTGACTAAATGTTGTCATCCAAGGTTCCTTCACCCTACCATCCCTTCCTTGCCTCAGTGGGACAAATCTAACCAGCACTTGCAGCAAGTGCTCACTTAACAACTTCTTCATTTCTGTTGTGAGAATATCTGTTGCCCATTTATGCTCCACAGTTCCTGCCTAATAGCATTGTAATTCCCCCCTCTCTCAATTAAATACTTTCTCATACTGTCTGCTCCTATCCCTCTCCATGATTATAGTAAAGGTCAGGGAGTTGTGATCGCTATCACCGAAATGCTCTTCCACCGAGAGATCTGACAGTGACCTTGCCAAGCACCAAATCCAATATGGCCTCTCCTGTAGTCGGACTATCTACATAGTGTCATTCCTGGACGTACCTGACAAAATCTGCTCCATCCAAGCTATTTGCACTAAGGAGGTTCCAATCAATATTAGGGAAGTTGAAATCCATGACCACAACCGTGACACTTCTGCACCTTTCCAAAATCTGTCTCCCAATCTGCTCCTCTGTGCCTCTGCTGCTGTTGGAAGTGTATAGAAAACTCGCAATAGAGTGATTGTTCCTCTCCTGTTTCTAACATCCACCCATAATGACTCAGTAGACAAACCCTCCTCGATGACCTCCCTTTCCGCAGCTGTTATACTTTCCCTGATTAGCAATGCCATGCCACCTCTTTTACCCCCACCCTTATTCCTTTTGAAACATCTAAACTCTGGAACATTCAACAACCATTCCTGCCCCTGTGATATCCAAGTCTTCGTTATGGCCACAAGTATTCATCCATACCCTTAATTCAGCACCCTTATTCCTGACACTTCTTGTGTTAAAATAGACTCACGTCAACCCATCACACAGACTGGACCTTTGCCCTATCAACTGTCTATCCTTCCTCACAGACTCCCTGCACACTGCCTGTTCAGCAGTGACCCCATCATCTGATTTGTTCCCATCCCTTGCCAAACAAGTTTAAACCCTCCTAAAGAGCTCCTGACCTCCCACCCAGGATATTGGTGCCCCTCCAGTTCAAGTGCGACCTGACCTTGTACAGGTCCCACCTTCCCAGAAGATATCCCATTGATCCACATATCTGAAGCCCTCCCTCTTACACCAACTCTGCAGTTACGTGTGCAGCTGCACTCACGTTGTTCCTAGCCTTTCTAGCCCCTGGCACGCTGGCAATCCTGAGATTACTACTCTACTTGTCCTGCCTTTTAACTTCCAACCTAACTCCCTGTATTCACTTTGCAGGTCCTCATTCCTTTTCCTAGCTATATCATTGGTACCACAACTTCTGGCTGCTCACTCTCCCCCTTTAAAAATCCTGTAGACCTGATTCGAGACATCCCTGATACTGGCACCCGGGAGCAACATGCCATCCAGTAAACTCGTTCACAACCACAGTAGCTCCAGTCTGTTCCTCTAACCATTGAATCTCCTGTCACTGTCACTGTCCTATTCTCCCCCCTTCCCTTCTGAGCCATAGAGCCAGGCCCAGTGTCAGATACCCGGCTGTTGTGGCTTTTCCCTGGTACGTTCCCTCCCCTTCCCCCAACAGTATCCAAAGCAGAGTACTTATTATTAAGAAGAATAGCCTCAGGGGGTCCCTGCACTGACTGCCTATTCTCTTTCCCTCTTCCGATGGTCACGTGGAACTAAGGTGTGACTAACTCCCTATAAACTTGTCTGGATCATCCCCTCGGCCTCCGGAATGATCCAAAGTTCACCTGTCATTCTTATATTATTAGTACAATACAATGCCCTTATACATTACATTGATAATAATCATGCAAACATGCACTACTACATTTTGGATCAGTCTATTTTGTTCCTGCAACCAAATGCCTCTATTTTTCATTCAAGTCTCAACAACGCGTCAGCAATCATGTTTTCTCGTCCTGCCACATGCACAATTTTCAAATTGAATGGCTGTAACAACAAGCTCCATCTAAGCTGTCTGGCATTTTTGTCCTTAAATTTCTCCACAAACTTCAGTGGGTTATGATCAGAGTGCATGATTTTCTTTAATACATTACATTTTGCCAGAGCGGCAAGGAGAGAAGCGAGTGCTGCCGGGAAGGGTGAGTTTTCCCGCATTATAGGGGACTTACCTCGGGAGTCGGGCCTACATTTTGCCAGAGCGGCGAGGAGAGAAGGAGTAGTGAAGCGAGGGCTGCCAGGAAGGGTGAGTTTTCCTGCATTAAAAGGGACTTACCTAGGGAGCCGGGGCTCCATTTTGCCAGAGTGGCAAGGAGAGAAGGAGTGGTGAAGCGAGGGCTGCTGGGAAGGGTGAGTTTAAAAGGGACTTATCTCGGGAATCGGGCCTCCATTTGCTGAGGGATGCGAGGGAGGAGCGAAGGACTTCTGGGAAGTCATATATTTGTGTGGTTGCGTTACCCGAAACACTACTTGGGTAGTGTCTCCCACCCATCCTCCTCATCTAACCAAAAGAAAAAGGACCTGTGTGCCAGATTGATAAGGTAACGAGTTTTTTTTATTCTTTATTTTTTCAACAGTCTCTTTGTGAATTTAGAATAGTGGGAATGGAAGTTAGGGCAGTTGAATGTTCCTCCTGCAGAATATGGGAGGTAAGGGTCACCACTAGTGTCCCTGCTGACTACATCTGCGGGAAGTGCACCCAACTCCAGCTCCGTGTTAGGTAACTGGAGCTGGAGCTGGATGAACTTCGGATCATTCGGGAGGCAGAGGGGGTTATTGAGAGGAGTTATGGGAGGTTGTCACTCCTAAGGTACAAGAAAAAGGCAAATGGGTTACAGTCAGGGGACAGAAAGGGAACCGGCAGACGGTGCAGTATCCCCTGTGGCCATTCCCCTCAACAATAAGAATACTGTTTTGGATACTGTTGGGGGGATGACTTACCAGGGGAAAGCAGTGGGGTACAGGGCTCTGGCACAGAGTCTGCTGCTCAGAAGGGAAAGGGACTCCACACGGGGACAGATAGGAGGTTCTGTGGAGACGAGAGAGACTCATGGTTGGTGTGTTGCCTCCCAAGGTGCCAGCGCTCGTGATGTCTCTGATCGTGTTTTTGAGGTCCTTAAGGGGGAGGGGGAGCAACCCCAAGCCGTGGTCTACATAGGCACCAACGACATAAGTAGGAAAAGAGATGGGGATTTAAGGCAGAAATTCAGGGAGCTAGGATGAAAGCTTAGAGCTAGGACGAACAGGGTTGTTGTCTCTGGTTTGTTGCCGTGCCACATGCTAGTGAGGCAAGGAATAGGGAGAGAGAGCAGTTGAACACATGGCTACAGGGATGGTGCAGGAGGGAGGGTTTTGGATTCTTGGAAAACTGGGGCTCTTTCTGGGGTAGGTGGGACCTCTACAAGCAGGATGGTCTTCACCTGAACCAGAGGGGTACCAATATCTTGGGGGGGAAGGTTCGCTAAGGCTATTGGGGTGGGTTTAAACTAATCCAGCAGGGGGATGAGAACCAAAATTGTAGTTTGAGTATAGAAACGGTTGAGAGTAGGGAGGTCCAAAATCAAGTTTCAGGGATGCAAGATGGCACCGGCAAGCAAGAAGATGGTTTGAAGAGTGTCTACTTCAATACCAGGAGCATCCGGAATAAGGTTGGGTGAACTTACAGCATGGGTGGTACCTGGGACTTCGATGTTGTGCCCATTTCAGAGACATGGTTAGAGCAGGGAGAGGAATGGTTGTTGCATGTTCCAGGATTTAGATGTTTCAGTAAGAACAGAGAAGATGGTAAAAGAGGGGGAGGTATGGCATTGTTGGTCAAGGACCGCATTACAGTTGCAGAAAGGATGTTTGGGGACTTGTCAACTGAGGTAGTGTAGGCTGAAGTTAGAAACAGGAAAGGAGAGGTCATCCTGTTGGGAGTTTTCTATAGGCCTCCAAATAGTTCCAGAGATGTAGAAGAAAGGATAGCAAAGATGATTCTCGATAGGAGTGAGAGACAGGGTAGTTGTCATGGGGACTTCAACTTTCCAAATATTGACTGGGAACACGATAGTAGGAGTACTATAGATGGATCGGTTTTTGTCCAGTGTGTGCAGGAGGGCTTCCTGACACAGTATGTAGACAGGCCAATAAGGGGCGAAGCCACATTAGATTTGGTGCTGGGTAATGAGCCCAGCCAGGTGTTAGACTTGGAAGTAGGTGAGCACTTTGATGATAGCGATCACAATTCTGTTATGTTTACTTTAGTGATAGAAAGGGATAGGTGTATACCACTGGGTAAGAGTTACAGCTGGAGGAAAGGCAATTACGATGCGATTAGGCAAGATTTAGGAAGCATAGGATGGGGAAAAAACTGCAGGAAATAGACACATTGGAAATGTGGAGCTTATTCAAGGAAAAGCTACTGTGTGTCCTAGATAACTATGAACCTGTCAGGCAGGGAGGAAGCTGTAGAGCGCGGGAGCCATGGTTTACGAAGGAAGTGGAATCTCTGGTCAAGGGGAAGAAGAAGGCTTATGTTAGGATGAGATGTGAGGGCGCTTGAGGGTTACAAGGTAGCCAGGAAAGACCTAAAGAGCCAGGAGGAGACATGAGAAGTTGTTAGGATCAGGGTAAACCCTAAGGCTTTCTATAGGTATTTAAGGAATAAAAGAATGACAAGATTAAGATGAGGGCCAATCAAGGATAGTAGTGGGAAGTTGTGTGTGGAGTCAGAGGAGATAGGGGAAGCACTAAATGAATATTTTTTGACAGCATTTAATCTAGAAAATGGCAATGTTGTCGAGGAGATTGCTGAGATACAGGCTACTAGACTAGGTGTGATTGAGGTTCACAAGGAAGAGTTAATAGAAATCCTGCAGAGTGTGAAAATAGATAAATCCCCTGGGCTGGATGGGATTTATCCTAGGATCCTCTGGGAAGCTAGGGAGGAGATTGCCAAGCCTTTGGCATTGATCTTTAAATTGGCATTGTCTACAGGAATGGTGCCAGAAGACTGAAGGATAGCAAATGTGGTTCCCCTGTTCAAGAAGGGGAGTAGAGACAATCCTGGTAATTATAGACCAGTGAGCCTTACTTCAGTTATTGGTAAAGTGTTGGAAAAGGTTATACGAGATAGGGTTTATAATCATCAAGAAAAGAATAATATGATTAGGGATGGTCAGCACGGTTTTGTGAAGGGTAGGTTGTGCCTCACAAACCTTATTGAGTTCTTTGAGAAGGAGACCAAACAGGTAGATCAGAATAAACCGGTTGATGTGGTGTATAGGGATTTCAGTAAGGCGTTCGATAGGTTTCCCCACAGTAGGCTATTGTACAAAATGCGGAGGAATGGGATTGTGGGAGATATAGCAGTTTGGATCAGTAATTGGATTTCTGAAAGAAGACAGAGGGTGGTGGTTGATGGGAAATGTTCATCCTGGAGTCCAGTTACCAGTGGTGTACCGCAGGGGTCGGTGTTGGGTCCACTGCTGTTTGTCATTTTTATAAACGACCTGGATGAGGGGTAGAAGGGTGGGTTAGTAAATTTGCAGATGACACTAAGGTCGGTGGAGTTGTGGATAGTGACAAAGGATGTAGTAGGTTACAGAGAGGCATAGATAAGCTGCAGAGCTGGGCTGAGAGATGACAAATGGAGTTTAATGTGGACAAGTGTGAGGTGATTCATTTTGGTCGGAGTAACCAGAATGCAAAGTACTGGGCTAATGGTAAGATTGTTGGTAGTGTAGATGAGCAGAAAGATTTTAGTGTCCAGATACACAGATCCTTGAAAGTTGCCACCCAGGTTGACAGGGTTGTTAAGAAGGCATACAGTGTTTTAGCTTTTATTAATAGACGGATCGAGTTCCGGAACCATGAGGTTATGCTACAGCTGTACAAAACTCTGGTGCTGCTGCACTTGGAGTATTGTGTACAGTTCTGGTCACCGCATTATAAGAAGGATGTGGAAACTTTGGAAAGGGTGCAGAGGAGATTTACTACGATGTTGCCTGATATGGAGGGAAGGTCTTCTGAGGAAAAGCTGAGGGACTTGAGGCTGTTTTTGTATTTCTGTAGGTCATCCATATGTAGTGAAAAATTTGAGTAATTTCTCTACAATCCTTTTAATGGTGATATTGTGTAATGCGTTGGCCTCTGGAATTACAATATTTTTAATAAATACTGAATTCCCCTTTTTGATTGAGGTAGGGGTCTTTCGCAATCAAATAGCACTCTTCAAACGAAGGAATAGGTATTAGAGGTGTGGGTTTTATTACTGCCTTTCAATCACCTGACATGCCTGACGCTTCATCTTTGTGCAGTCCAGGCCAGTAAAAATGTGTTTGTATTTTAGCTTGAGGTTTCCTCACCACTAAATGACCCAAATTGGTAGTTCATTGGTAGCTCCTTTCTATAACCCTATGGCAAATCGACTTGATGTCCTTCTGCCTATTTCTCATCTGCCTGAATATGTGATGGTCTCCATTTCCTCATTAAGATATCATTTTAGATAGTATATTATGTACCTTTAAGAGAGAGTGAATGCTGTTTTGCACTGAGAGCTTACAAGCACCTGTCATATTAGATTAGATTAGATTAGATTACTTACAGTGTGGAAACAGGCCCTTCGGCCCAACAAGTCCACACCGCCCCGCCGAAGCGCAACCCACCCATACCCCTACATTTACCCCTTACCTAACACTACGGGCAATTTAGCATGGTCAATTCACCTGACCTGCACATCTTTGGACTGTGGGAGGAAACCAGAGCATCCGGAGGAAACCCACGCAGACACGGGGAGTACGTGCAAACCCGGGTCTCTGGCGCTGTGAGGCAGCAGTGCTAACCACTGTGCCACCGTGCCGCCCACTAGCTAGCAGTCTCAGATTGCACTGGAAAATTGAAAATATGTAACAGTTTGCTGTGAAGTAGATACCTGAATTAATTGAGTTTAATCAATCAGTTTAAATTATGCCCCAGGATACTAAAACCCAATGGAGTTTGAATTTATTGTTTTTGCCTGCCTTGAACCAATGAGACAATCTGATGTTTGGGGTATAAAATAAGCAGGCATTTTGAAAGTTAGCCAAACAGTAACTGCCATTGAGAAAGACTGCCATTCAAAAACACTCTCTATCAAAGGTACCTTTTTCATGTGAAGCATCTTTGCAGTAAAGACTCGGAGAAGTCTTCAGCCAAAAGAAGAAAGACACTGGAGACAACAACTGCTGCATGGTTTTGAAATTAAGTTGATGTAATTTTAATACATTCTTATTGAAACAGTGTATTATTATAGAGTTGGAGGCAGATAATAAACAGTTAAGAGAAAGGGGACTTAGAGTTGTGAAAAGTAGTTGCTTAATGGGTGGCACGGTGGCACAGTGGTTAGCACTGCTGCCTCACAGCGCCTGAGACCCAGGTTCAATTCCCGCCTCAGGCGACTGACTGTGTGGAGTTTGCACATTCTTCCCGTGTCTACATGGGTTTCGTCCAGGTGCTCCGGTATCCTCCCACAATCCAAAGATGTGCAGGTCAGGTGAATTGGCCATGCTAAATTGCCCATAGTGTTAGGTAAGGGGTAAATGTAGGGGTATGGGTGGGTTGTGCTTCGGCGGGTCGGTGTGGACTTGTTGGGCCGAAGGGCCTGTTTCCACACTGTAATGTAATCTAATCTAATGTTCACTTTTAGAGGTAAGGAACAAATTGATGTATTTTCTTTAAACATGGAATTTGGGTTATGTATATCATTCATATTTTAACAGATTGCAAGGTGAGGTGAGCTTTACTGGGTGTTTGGTTTAATTAGCAGAAGCGATCACAACTGTGTTGTAACAAGAAGCATTCAAGGATACATTTGGATTCTTTTTCTGTATATGGCATTTGATACAATTGCTTTAAACTTTCATCTTTCTGCTATAACTCAGTTAATTTATCTGAGTTAAAGATGTCTGCTTTGTCATCTATCTGCTCGTGGTTTGTGTCAATCATTTGATCAAAAAGTGTGTCTGCTAATTCCACTTCAACCTTCTTAGCTTTACTCTTTGATCTCTCCTGTTTTAATGAGTGACTTTGAGACCTCATTACCACAGTCGGGAAAAATCCTGTAATAGTTCAGCTGCCTGAGTTTCCATTGGCTTTTCAACCATAGCAAACAGCACTCCTACCTGTGAAGCAGCTATGTCATTAGCAAGGATAAATTATATTGCTGGAGCTCAGAGTTTGTTCAGTACTTCCGCCACGACTTCTCCACTCTTCACTGGACACTCTAACCTCACTCTACATAATTGAGCGCTTCTTGTCTCACTGTCAATTCCCATTATTAGTACCTTTTCTGACAATAGTCCTTCAGAGGTACATATCTCCTCATCTTTCAGCATCAAATATTGAGAGGATCCTGTATTTCTTAATACTGTAACCTCTTTAGCTACTGCTGCTAGTCTATGCAAGTAAACTTTATTGCAGTGAAAACACCAGGGCATTTTAGCTTCTCTTTCTCCTTCATGGCTTTCCTTTTTACCCTGTGGTAAGTTGTCCTTATGTTCTTCACCGAGATCAACCTTTTCCTTTCCACATAAGGATTTCTCTTTTCCCAGTTTCTATCCTTCATGGATTGAAGTTGATTTTGGAAGCCAAATTTTAATTTATGGCCCAACTTGTAATCACCAGCCATTTTAGCTGCTAATCTTGCCGTTTTAACTCTCTGCTCGTCCACAGGTGTACTCACTATTTCAGGAAGAGAATTTTTGAATTCCTCCAAAATAATCATCTAAGTGTGTCATAGATTTGCTCTATCTTTAATGGCCTTACCCACCTCTCGAAATTACTTTGTTTGGTCCTTTTAAATGCAATGTAGGTTTGACCAGGGTCCCTCCTCCTTAGATTCCTGAGACATTGTCTGTAGGCTTCTGGTACAAGCTCATATGCACTTAAAATAGCTTTCCTCACCTCCTCATACATCCCAGATACCTCTTGTGATAGTGATACCTTATCTACAAGTTTTGTTTGGTTGAACAAAACCTACATGGTCACTGGTCACCACATTTATTTAGCCACCTTTTCAAATGAGATAATAAAGGCTTACACATCCTACTCATCAAATTTAGACAATGCTTGAATATATTTAAACAGTTTCTCACCAGGCCTTTGGCTACCATGGGTTTGCTCATCCTCACTAAGCTTACCTGCAGTCTTCATCTCCATTCTTTTAAGCTGACTTTCCATCATAGGCCAATTTCTGAAGTTCAAACTCCCTCTCTTTCTTCCTTTCCTCTCCCTCCTTTTCTCTCTTCTCTTTCTCTTTCCTCTGCTTTTAAATCATAATTCAAACTGTTTCATTTCTGTTGGCCTCGTCTTTTGCCTTTAATGCAAGCTGCTTCATTTTCAATTGAACTTTGGCCATCTCTAAAATTTCTGATTATGTTTCCAGCAAATTTAGGTGCTGAGCTAATGCTGTAATTATGTCTCCTTTCTTTACGGAAGGAGGCAGCTCCAACCCCAGCTTGTCTGCTAATTCCAACAGCTTGGCCTCATTCACCTTTTGTACAACCCTCAAATTCATTTCTTCCAACCCCAGAAAACTCTTGGTGACTGAAAGAGCCATTGCTATCCTAATTCAACACCTGGAACAAGAGACACTAACAGCTGCCACAACCCTAATCCCAATTTGGAATGATAAAACAAATTCAGATGAGCCCCCAATCTGTTATGGACCAGGCCAGACTCCTCAAATTCCTGCAACAATCCCCATAAACACCTCTTGGTAAAATAAAGTATAAAATCAAACTCAATGTATTCCAGGAAGAGAGAGAGAGAGAGAAAGAGAGAGAGAGAGAAATGGCAGAGACATGCTGCATGGACTACCTTCTTCCATGTAGTTTTTTTATTGGACCAGCAGCCTCAAAATTGACTGCTTGCTAAAACCAAGCCAAATCAAAACAGAAAAGCTGAGCTGCGAGAAGTGACCACTCCCCTTTCATTGTACAAGTGTGTTTTTTTTCTAAAACCTGAAAGCCTTTTTTCTTGAGGCAGTATCTGTTAGTTATAATCAAATTGTCCCTAAACTCTTCAAACCAAGACCTCCCGGAGTCTCTGTGTTTATGACACTCTTTAAAAAAAAAGACAAGGACAATAGAGCATGATTAAAGGAGCGCCATCATATATAAGCTGATGAATCAGAAATATTACGCTGTATTTCCTCACTCAGTTTTCATTTAGAATTCATCCCTTTTGCTCTGTACCATGCCCTGACTATAAGGTTGGCTCACAGGGCCACTTATTTACAATAATGTAGTTGATTGTTGCTCAATATGAGTTCAGGTACTCTTGCATTTTTGCAAAGGCCCCATGTCGTAAACCGCTCAAATAGACATTTATCACCTTTCGTGCATCATTCTCTCATTTATATTTACTAATGCAGATCCAATGGAGGCCTGAACCCACGAGCAAACATTAACTATTTGAGCTTATTCAGTTAATATGGAAAACCGTGACATTGCACAGGAAGTTGAGCATATAATCTACAGTGAATTTGATTATTTATATATCAAATAAATATCTGTATTCTGCAGTGAAAGTTTCAAATGAATGATAAACGTAAAGGTAGATTGCAATAATATATGATGCCCTTAAGTTCAGAGCTTCATTGTCTTATGGCATGTGATTGCCAAATATTATCGAGAAATTCAACTGCGAGGACATATAATACTTCCAGGTAGAATTTGAAGCTATACAGAAGCTATGTAGAAAAGAGCGATTGTTTCCTTGTATATTTGGCTTCTGCAATTTTGATATATATGTTTGGATTTTGTGATATGTGGTCACTAACCATAAATGAACAAAGATAGAGATGATTCAATGAATGTATATTTCTATGCACAAATCTGTATGTTAAAACAGTACATTCCATTGTGAAGATGGTTGGAATGTGTCTTGAGTAAACGTCCATGTATCTGTGCTTCTGACTTGTGTTGTTGGTTGTTGATTACTGAAATTGAGAGAGGTAAAGGACTGTAGCCAGTGGTGTGAATTTCTAAAACCACTTCATGAAAGCTTCACTGTCATCACAATAGATGGCACAGGTTGATGGGGGCAGAGAAAGGAGAGAAATGCTTGAGATGCATGTCACTTTAATTTTACAATTAAATGATAGTGTTTATGTGCTGGTTTCTAAATTATGCAATTGGATTTTGTGTATGTGTCAGTACATTCATGTTTCTGTGCAGGCACATATAGAAATGCAGCAATTTGATAAACATTGCATCATGAAGACATTGCCTCTTTTAATGGATTTCATAGCATCAGATGCAAGTGATAGAAATTGTCTGCAGGATTTGTGGTTTCAACACACAGAACACCTGGAATGTCTGGCAATGACATTAATATTGTTATTTGGGCAAATAAAATTCCAAAAGAGTTTGCTGCTGTAAGAATCACAACTGGAAATGCACTGCATATCAGCATGGATGGAGATAAAATTAGAAAGCATCTTTGCCATTTCCTTTAATCTTTCTTTAGACTGGCTTTGCTATTTCATAATCATATATGCTCAAACAAATGCTATGGAAGATGTGATGGTCTGTTTAGTCATTCTCTTGCAGATGATTTTAAAGTTACTGAGTTTGAGTTTGATTGACATGATTCAAGAACTAATTTTTAACTTTTAATTTCCAGCATTTTCTCACAACTTTAGTTCCATTATTGTGATACTTCATCCAGTTTATTTTGAGCCATATGTTGAGCTGGTATAATTTGTCATGAGAGCTGGATAATGAAGGAGTGACATTTCTCGCAGGAGTAAGATGAATCTACTGATTTGCTTTGCATGTCTAATAAGCGATGACATAGGTCTGAATATCTGGAAAGCTTTTTCTCATTTGGATCCATAAAATGATCTTTTTCCAAGGTCATTGAACTTGCACATTAACATTGCAAACTACTGGAATTATCATCTGGTCGAATGCTCCTGTAACATCATTGCTGATGTACAATGTTCTGCAGATGTATTCCATTATGCATGACATATTTCTGCTTTCTTTCCATTTTCAAAGAAGTTTTATTGTTTAGATAGAGCAAATGCATTTTATTATTTAACATTTTTTAAGCTTTTCTGAAACTTGTATTCATTTATTCTAACCATTAAGTGCATCTTATTTGTCATTGTTGCAGATCCAGTATATAGGTTTATGTCTGATTTACTTTGTTGCAACTCAGATGAGGAACTGTGATAAAATGATATTCACTATTGGGAATAAATGATGCAGAGAGAATTTGGAGTTTCTGCTTCAAATGTGGATGTTGCATCAAATAGCATAGCTGCCTTTATGGAGAAACTCTAAATACATGAGGGAAAAAGGAATAGAGAATATCTAGATAGCTGGTGCCTAATTATTTCAATTTTTAAAAATGCTTCTATGAAATATTTTGGGATTTTTTATAACATTAAAGATGCAATATAAATTCAAGATACCCTTCTTGTTGAGTGGTGGGTGTATGGAATGCTCTGCCCCAGAAGATTGTGGAGGCCAAGTCTCTGGACACTTTCAAGAAAGAGTTGGATAGAGCTCTTAAGGATAGTGGAATCAAGGGTTATGAGGATAAGGATACTGATTGAGGATGATTAGCCATGATCATAATGAATGGTGGTGCTGGCTCAATGGGCAGGATGGCCTACTCCTGCATCTATTGTCTATTGTCTATTGTTTATGTGGAGTCATTGATCCTGCCATGTTTCTGAAAATGTTGATTGAAAAAAGAGTTGAAAGTGGAAACATGAAAGAAATGACAAAATTTAGTTTCCAATAAACAATTTCTTTAGCATATTCTTAAGGGAATAGGAATACACCAAATAATAAAGAAATAAATCCAATTTTATAGACCCTGTCTGATATCAAATTGTCCCATCATCCTTTTTTAAATAAACATTTGTGTGAATGTAAACATCTCCAGCACTTGCACCCACAACCAGTTTTCAGAAGGAAAAGGGGAACAGATACATGGAACGTCACTACCTGCAAGTTCCACTCCAAGCCTGATTTGGAAACATATCACTGTTCCTTCAATGTCACTGGGTCAAAACCCTAGAAATATCTCCTTAATGGTATTGTCAGTCTACCTACAGCATACTGACTGCACCAGTTCAAGACAGCAGCTCACAGCTACCTTCACAATAGGATCTTGACAAGAGCATTTAGGCATAGGCAATAAATGCCCCCAGTCAGCAACATCAATGTCCAATGAATGGATTTTTTAAAATTCTCGATATATGGGACCTTCTTGAACTGCTGCAGAAGATGATTCATTTCAGGATTTAAACCCAATGAAGTTGAAGCAATGTCCAGATTAGATCGGTGTGTGAGTTGAAGGAAATCACCTTCAAAGATATCTTCCCCATTCAACTTCTGGTTGTTGGAGTTTGGAAGTTTGAGAGCTGCTTTCATAGATACCTTGATTAGTTGCTACAATGCATTCTGCATATCATTCATTCCACAACCAGTGCTGCAGGGAGTACATGTTTATGCTGTTATACCTGGCACACCATGTGTTTAAATTCTTAATGTCTTCAGGGTCTGATGTAATCTTTCCAAAGCTCCCTGGGATTGAGGATGGTATGTACTTGATTGAAACTGCTGTATGCCTAAGCAGCATATGGGTGGCATGATGGCTCAGTGGTTAGCACTGCTGCATCACAGCACCAGAGACCCGGGTTCAATTCTATCCTTGGGTGATTGTTGGTCTGGAGTTTGCATGTACTTTTATGTCTGCATGAGTTTCCTCCAGATGCTCTGGTTTCTTCCCACAGTCCAAAGCTGTGCAGGTTCGGTGAATTGGCCAAGTTAAATTGCCAGGTTAGGCGCATTAGTCAGGGGAAAATGTAGGGTCATGGGTCTGGGTGGGATACTCTTCGAAGGGTCATGATCAGCTCAGATCAGGGGTTGGTGTGGACTTGTAGGGCCGAAGGGCCTGTTTCCACACTGTAGGAATTCTAATTCTATTCATGACTTAGTTAAACAGCCTAGAAGTAAAATTAGACTCTTGCTCTGACTAAATCTGTCTGGGTAGCCCATACTTAGTAAAGAAAACCACCAACTCCTCCACCACTTGTCTTGCCTTAACACTCCATAATGAAATTGCCTCCAGAAATCTGATAGACATATCCATTATGATTAGTAAGTACTGGTTCCCACTTTCAGTTTTAGGGAGGGGAGCTACACAATCAATCAAATGCGTGTGAAAGATTCTTTGAATGTGGGAATTGGCGACAAATGTGTTGATTTTATTACAGCCTGTGGCTTACCTACCAGTTGGCATGTATGACATGTACAGTAAAATTTAACCACCTCCTTGTACAGTCCAGGCCATAAGAAGTGCTTTTGTTCCTTAGCCTGAGACTTTCTCACACTGGTAATTCATACACTGCCATAGTATTTCCTGTTTGTATGCTACCAACAACACAATCTGGTGTACATCTGCCCCTTTTTTCATCCGTACTAACCTCAGAAGATAATAATTCTCAGGAATACATTCTGATTAATTTTCTGACCATGCATCAATCTTTTTTTGTCTCATCTTTCTGTTGTAAGTCCATTAGCATATCAGGATTAAATATTTCTGCCTGTTTAGATTTTTCCTAACCATTACTTCAAACAGGATGCTTGCTAACTGAATCTCAACTCCTTCATCTTTCTCTTCAGTTTCTGCATCTTGCTGTGCCTTATGACAGTGGGATCTTGTTACTACACATTCTGGGAAAATACCAGGGTACTTTTCTTTTAACTCCTCAGTTCCATGGTTTTCCTTTGGCATCTCCAGGACAAGCGATGTCACTCCCACCTTGGATCCTGCTAAATCCTTCCCAAGAATAAACTATATCACTGGAACTGATAATCTGTCAATCGCCTCCACTGTTACTTCCCACTCTTGATTTTGCTTGTCAACCTGATCTTCTACAGTGGAATGCTAAGTTTCATAGAACACAGAACATTGCAACATAGTATAGGCCCTTCGGCCCTCGATGTTGCGTCGTCCTGTGAAACTAATCTAAAGCACACCTAACCTACACTATTCCATTTTTGTCCATTTGTCTATTCAATGAAAATTTAAATGCCTTTGAAGTTGGTGAGACTACTACTCTTGTAGGTAGTGCGTTCCACGCTCCTACTACTCTCTGAGTAAAGAAACTACCTCTGACACCTGTCCTATATCTATCACCCCTCAAGTTAATGTTATGTCCTCTCATGCCAGTTATCACCATCTGAGGAAAAGGTCTCTCACTGTCCACCCTATCTATAATCTTATATGTTTCAATTAAATCACCTCTCAACCTTCTTCTTTCTAATGAAAGCAGCCTCAAGTCAAGTGGGTGGCACGGTGGCACAGTGGTTAGCATTGCTGCTTCACAGCGCCAGAGACCCAGGTTCAATTCCTGCCTCAGGCAACTGTTTATGTGGAGTTTGCACATTCTGGGTTTCCGCCGGATGCTCCGGTTTCCTTCCACAGTCCAAAAATGTGCAGGTTAGGTGAATTGGCCTTGCTAAGTTGCCCATAGTGTTAAGTGACGGGGTAAATGTAGGGGAATGGGTCTGGGTGGGTTGCTCTTCGGAGGGTCAGTGTGGACTTGTTGGGCCGAAGGGCCTGTTTCCACACTGTGGGGAATCTAATCTAATCTAAAAAAAAGTCCCTCAACCTTTCCTTGTTAGACCTTCCCTCCATGCCAGGCAACAACCTAGTTGCATCCTTTCCAAAGCTTCCAGATCCTTCCTATAATGTGGTGACCAGAATTGTATGCAATACTCCAAGTGTGGCTGCACCACAATTTTGTACAGCTGCAGCATGACCTCACAGTTCTGAAACTCAATCCCTCTATGAATAAAAGCTAACATCGTGTATGCTTTCTTAACAACACTGTGAACCTGGGTGGTAACTTTCAGGGATCTATGTACATGGACACTGAGATCTCTGTGCTCATTAACATTACCAAGAATCTTACCATTAGCCCAGTACTCATCGTTCCTGTTACTCCTTCCAAAGTGAATCACCTCACACTTTTCCACATTTGCCACTTCTCAGCCCAGCTCTGCAGCTTACCTACGTCCCTCTGTATCCAACAACATCCTACGGCACTACCAACCTTAGTGTCATTTGCAATTTACTAACCCATCCTCCTACACCCTCATCCAGGCCATTTACAAAAATGACAAACAGCAGTGACCCTCAAACAGATCCTTGCAGTACATTACTAGTAACTGAACTCCAAGATGAACGTTTCCCATAATCCACTACCCTCTGTCTTCTTTCAGCTAGCCAATTTCTGAACCAAACTGCTAAATCACTCTCAATCCCATGCCTCCGTAATTTGTGCATTAGCCTCCCATGGGGAAACTTATCAAACACCTTACTGAAATCCATATCGACCACATCAATTACTTTACTCTCATCCACCTGTTTGGTCGCCTCCTTAAAGAACTCAATAAGGTTTGAGGCAACACCTACCCTTCACAAAACCATGTTGACTATCCCTAATCAATGTATTCCTATCGAGATGTTTATAATTCCTGTCTCTTATAACCCTTTCCAACATTTTACCCAAAATCGAAGAAAGGCTCACTGGTCTACAATTACCAGGGCTGTCTCTACTCCCCTTTTGAACAACATTTGCTATCCTCCAGTCTTCTGGCACTATTCCTGTAGACAGTGACAACACAAAGATCAAAACTAAAGGCTTGGCGATCTCCTCCCTGGATTCCCAGAGAATCCTAAAATAGATCCCAACCAGCCCAGGAAAAAGGTTTCTCACTGTCTATCTATATCTTATATGTTTCAATTAAATCACCTCTCAACCTTCTTCTTTCTAATGAAAGCAGCCTCAAGTCCCTCAGCCTTTCCTTGTTAGACCTTCCCTCCATACCAGGCAGCATCCTAGTTGCATCCTTTCCAAAGCTTCCAGATCCTTCCTGTAATGCAGTGACCAGAACTGTATGCAATACTCCAAGTGTGGCCACACCACAGTTTTTTACAGCTGCAGCATGACCTCATGATTCCGAAACTCAATCCCTTTACGAATATGCCTTCTTAACAACACTCTCAACCTGGGTGGTCACATTAGATTTTTTTCACACTTTCCAGAATTGCTAAAGCCTTCTCCTTGTGAACCTCAATCCTGACTAGTCTAGTAGCTCATATCTCAGTATTCTTTTCAACAACGTTGTCTTTTTCTAGTGTGAATATTGATGAAAAATATTCATTTAGCGCTTCCCCTATCTCTGACTCCACACACAACGTCCCACTACTATCCTTGATTGGTCCTAAACTTATACTAGTGATTCTTTCATTCCTGATATACCTTGATTAGATACCTTTGGCCCAACAAGTCCACAATGACAGTCCGAAGAATAACCCATCCAGACCCATTCCCCTACCCTATATTTATCTCTGACTAATGCACCTAACACTATGGGCAATTTAGCACATCTTTGGATTGTGGGACGAAACTGAGCACCCAGAGGAAACCCACGGAGAACGCGCAAACTCCACACACACAGTTGTCCCAGGTAGGAATTGAACCCGGGTCCCTGGTGCTGTGTAAGCAGTAGTGCTAACCACTGAGCCACCATACCATCTATATAGCCACCATACCTATAGAAAGCCTTAGGGTTTCTTTTTCAGATTAGATCTCCTACAGTATGGAAATAGGCCATTGGCCCAACAAGTCCACACTGAGCCTCCGAAGAGTAAATCACCCAAACCCATTCCCTTGTCCTCTATTTACCACAGACTAATGCACCTAACACTATGGGCAATTTAGCATAGCCAATTCACCTGACCTACACATCTTTGGATTGTGGGAGGAAACTGGAGCATCTGGAGGAAACCCATGCAGACACAGGGAGGGGAGAATATATGAACTCCACACAGACAGTTGCCCTAGGCTGGAATCAAACCCAGGGTACCTGATGCTGGGAGGCAGCAGTGCTAACCATTCCTGATGAAGGGCTCCTGCCTGAATCATCGAATTCCTGCTCCTCAGATGCTGCCTGACCTGCTGAGCATTTCCAGCACCACTCTAATCTTGATTCTAATCTTCAGCATCTGCAGTCCTCACTTTCGCCAAACCATTGAGCCACTGTGCTACACCATTTTCCTTGATCCTATCTACCAATGACTTCACATGTCCCCTCCTGGCTCTTCTTAGCCAGGTTCATTACCCAGTAGCAAATCTAATGTGACCTCAGACCTTGATGGCCTGCCCACATACAGTGTCAGGAAATCCTCCTGCACACAATGGGCAAACACTGACTCATTCTAAAGTACTTGAACTATAATATACCCAGTCAATATTTGGGAAGTTAAAGTCCTGCATAACAACTACCCTATCACTCTTGTTCCTATTGAGAATCATCTTTGTTGTCCTATCCTCTACATGTCTGGAACTATTCAGAGGCCGGTAGAAAACTCCCAACGGGGTGACCCCTCCTTTCCTTCTAACCTCAGTCCATACTATCTCAGTAGACGTGTCCTCAAATGACCTTTCCGCCACCGTAATACTGCCCTTGACTAACAATGCCACACACCCCCATCCCCTCTTTTACCATCTTCTCTGTTCTTACTGAAACACCAAAATACTGACTTAAATACAGAATATGCTGTAAATATGCAGCAGTTCAACCAGGCAGGTCTGTTGAAGGGTGATTTGCATGAAACATTGGCTCACATTTTCCAACAGCAGTAATCACTGTTTGATTGCTGTTCTTGCATCTTCAATATTACCCTCTGTCTATTCCCCACATTTCTGTGTGAAACATCTGATGCTGAAGGCCTCAAAAATGCCTAATATATTTGGTATTTTCTATACGTTTGGGTTGGACAATTGGAGGAAGCCAAGGCATGCCTACTTTATTAAAGCATGATTTGGAGATGCTGGTGTTGGACTGGGGTGTACAAAGTTAAAAATCACACAACACCAGGTTATAGTCTAACAGGTTTAATTGGAAGCACACTAGTTTTTGGAGCGTTGCTCCTTCATCAGGTGTTAGAGGGCTCAATCCTAACACACAGAATTTATAGCAAAAACTTACAGTGTGATGTAACTGAAATTATACATTGAAAAATTGATTGTCTGCTGAGTCTTTTATCTGTTTGAATACCATGATAGTTTCGCTTCTTTCATGTGTAAATCACAAAACCTTTTTTTTTAAAGTTGCATTCTCAGGTTGGCTGTTAACAATGGGTGATAGCTAGACAATATGTTGAAGGTGTTAGCCCCCTATGTTCTCTGTCTATGCCACGATGTTTAGATTGATTCTAATCTAAAAAGTGAGATAATGGAATTTTGCGAGGGCTTCTTGATGTCACACTCAGTCAAATGCAGCCTTGATGTCACTCCACCTCATTCCTGGTATTGAACTCTACTGTTTAAACCAGGTTGTAATAAGATCAGGAGTTCAGTGGTCCCGGAGCAACCGAAACTAGGCATCATTGAGCAGGTGCTGCTTGATTGCACTTTTGATGATATCTTCCATCACTTTATTGATGATCAAGAGTTGACTGATAAGGTGGCAATTTTCCATTTTGTCAGGTAGATGCCAGTGTTATAACTGTACTAGAAAAGCTTGGCTTGGGGAGCAGCATGATCTGGAGTACAAGACTTCGGGACTGTTGCCCAAATGTTATCAGGCCCCAGAGCACTATCCAGTGCCTCCAATTGTTTCTTAATATCACATGAAGTGAATCTAATTGGCTGAAGACTGATATCTGTAAGCTGGGGACCATTGGAGGAGGCCAAGATGGATCATGCACTTCGCAGTTCTGGCTGCAGATTGCTGCAAAAACTTCAAGGAGAAAGTGAGGTCTGCAGATGCTGGAGATCAAAGTTGAAACTTTATTGCTGGAACAGCACAGCAGGTCAGGCAGCATCCAAGGAACATTCCTGAAGAAGGGCCTGTGCCCGAAACGTCGAATCTCCTGTTCCCTGGATGCTGCCTGACCTGCTGTGCTGTTCCAGCAATAAAGTTTCAACTGCAAAAACTTCAACCTGACTTTGCATTGATGTGCTGAGCTCTTCCATCATTGAGGATGGATATATTTGTGAAGTCCCCTCCTCCAGTGAGTTGTTTAATTGTCCACCACCATTCATGACTGGATATGTCAGGACTGCAGAGCGTAGATCTGATCTGTTGCTTGTGGGAATCACTTAGCTCTGTCTATCATTTGCTGCTTATGTCATTTGGCACACAAATAGTCCTGTTTGATAGCTTCACCAGGTTAACACCTCATTTTCAGGTATGTCTGGTGCTGCTCTTCGTCTAGAGAAAGTGAGAACTGCAGATGCTGGAGATCAGAGCTTAAAAATGTGTTGCTGGAAAAGTGCAGCAGGTCAGGCAGCATCAAAGGAGAAGGAGAATCGATGTTTCGGGCATAAGCCCTTCTTCAGGTATGAGGAGGGTGTGCCAAGCAGGCTAAGATAAAAGGTAGGGGGGAGAGACTTGGGGGAGGGGCATTGGGAATGCGATAGGTGGAAGGAGGTTAAGGTGAGGGTGATAGGCCGGAGAGGGGGTGGGGGCGGAGAGGTTGGGAAGAAGATTGAGACAGGTGCTGAGGAAGGAGTTGTGGCTGTGGTAGCGAGACTGTTTGAGGACGTGGCTGAAGAGCTTCAGGGCAGAGGAGATGACCTGGGGGGTGCAGTGAGAGAGGGACTCACTGAGATCCTTGTAGAGGAAGGAGGAGATCTTCTTCAAGGAAGGCGTCGAAACCTCGATTCTCCTTCTCCTTTGATGCTGCCTGACCTGCTGCTGTTGGTAAATGGAAATCAGCGGGAGGTTTCCTTGCCCAGGTTTAACGTGAAACCATGAGACTTCATGGGGTTTGGAGTCAATATTGCGGACTGCCAGAGCAACTCCATCCCAACTGTGTATGCCGACTGTGCCGCCCACTGCTAGGTCTGTCCTGTTGACAGGATAGGACATATCCAGGGATGGGTGATAGTGGGGTCTGGGACATTGTCTGTAAGATATAATTCCATGAGTTGACTGTGTCAGCTCTCCCAATTTTGGGACGTTGTTAGTAAGGAGGACGTTGCAGGACCGCCAAGGCTGTTTCTGCCATAGTCTTTTCCGGTCCCTAGGTCAGTGCCATAGAGTCATAGAGTCATAGGGATGTACAGCACAGGAACAGACCATTCGGTCCAACTCATCCATGCCGACCAGATATCCCAATCCAATCCAGTCCTACCTGCCAGCACGCAGCCCATATTCCTCCAAACCCTTCCTATTCATATACCCATGCACATGCCTTTTAAATGTTGCAATTGTAGTAGCCTCCACTACTTCCTCTGGCAGCTCGTTCCATACACTTACCACCTTCTGAGTGAAAAAGTTGCCCCTTAGGTCTCTTTTATATCTTTCCCCTCTCACCCTAAACCTATGCCCTCTAGTTCTGGACTCCCCTACCCAGGGAAAAGACTTTGTTTATTTATCTTATCCATGCCCCCCATGATTTTATAAACCTCTATAACGTCACTCCTCAGCCTCCGGCGCTCCAGGTAAAACAGCCCTAGCCTATTCAACATCTCCTTATAGCTCAAATCCTCCAACCCTGGCAACATCCTTTTAAATCTTTTCGGAACCCTTTCAAGTTTCACAACATCTTTGCAATAGGAAGGCGACCAGACTTGCACGCAATATTCCAACAGTGGCCTAATCAATGTTCTGTACAGCTGAAACATGACCTCCCAACTCCTGTACTCATTACTGTCACCAATAAAGGAAAACGTACCAAATGCCATCATCACTCTCCTACCTACACCTGACTCCACTTTCAAGGAGCTATGAATCTGCACTCCAAGGTCTCTTTGTTCAGCAACACTCCCTAGGACCTTACCATTAAGTGTATAAGTCCTGCTGATATTTGCTTTCCCAAAATGCAACACCTCACATTTATCTAAATTAAACTCCACCTGCCACTTTGCAGCCCATTGGCTCATCTGATCAAGATCTTGTTTCAATTACAAGGCTTGCTTGGCCTTTTCAGAGCGCAATTGAGAGTCAACTACATTGTTGTACAACTGGAGTCACATGTAGACCAGACCAGGTGATGATACTAGCCTTCTTTTCCTGAAGTACATTAGTGATCAAGTACTCCCTGGTTAGAGTGTCTGAACCTTCCATGTGGAAAGGTTCACCTGATTTCTAAATAACCAGAGATCAGAAGGCCTGGCTTGATAACTCTGTTCCCTTGATCCGCTGAGTAATTCCAGTTTGGAAGTGCTGTATGTCGGTCGCAATTAATTGAATATCATAACCCGGATACTGGACTTAATGGGTAAAATAATAGCTGTTGTCATTCACCTCCCTGATCACTGCCCACATTTTGTTTGCAGGCTTCTCAGAGAGATGTCCATTGATTCTAGATGTGTTTCAGCACAGCTACTTCTAAAGGAGATTGGTGACAAGAAACACCAAAGCTCCTTAACTAATTAGCTGAATAAACGTCACTAAAACAAACTTGGTCAGAATCCAATGATAAAAATCATACAACACCAAGTTATAGTCCAACAGGTTTATTTGGAAGCACTAGCTTTCGGAGCGCTGTTCCTCCATCAGATTTTGTGACAACTACGGGATGAAGGAGCAGTGCTCTGAGAGCTAATGCTTCCAAATAAACCTGTTGGACTACAACCTGGTGCTGTATGATTTTTAAGTTTGTACAGCCCAGTCACTCACAGCACCTCCAAATCATAAAAACCAATGACACCATGTTATAGTCCAAAATGCTATAACACACTATGAATTAAAGCATGAAAACAAGAAACTAATGACTGAAATTACAGATAAAATTAAATTCTACTTAATTTGCATTTCTATTGAGGAAATGAAACAAATTTTTCGAGGAAATGAGACAAATATTTCAAGACCAAGCATATTGCTCAACAGTAATTATCTACTATTACACAGTTTAAAAACGGATTAATCCTGAATACGATGCTACTAATTTTTTCAGTTATTCTTAGTGCAGTGTGGAACATTTTAGCAAGTACAGCAAGTTCAGGTCATTGCTATCATTTCGATACCATGTTCAATGCCAATGCATGAACCAGAACAACAGTAACTTTGAATTTTCACTTTAAACTGTGCATGTGAAAATGTCAGAAGTGCTTTTGAATTTGCCTTATAAGAACATTGAGAATGATAGCCTTAATATAACACCAAATGCGGGCTAATACTTTATTTATATTATTCTATTCATACAAAAGCACTTCAAAGCATTTGAAAATCAATCATTCTTGAGCTTCAGTAACAATAACAAAGCAAACAATGTAAACATTAAATAGATTAAAACTTGCTTCTTCACACCACTATTTGACTTTGAGTTGACAATGTGTTTTCATTAGGTTTTGACTATATTCTGTGTCAAGGCAAAAAGACACATCCTTTTCCAAAGTACCAAAAAAGCAAAACAAATAAAAGCAGAAATAAGCAATAGCATTCCTTTGTTAAAAACAAGTCATACTGTATTTTACAGCCCTTGTTGTTTTGGGAGATAGTTTATTAACTAAACTGCTTTGAGTAAAAGTTAGTTAACTGAACAAATTCATTCATAGCAATTCATTCGAAATTTAACAATACCAGCACCATTTACTGAAATAGACTGGAGAGTTGTACGGATGATAAAAGTATTTCAGATCCCCATGGCAGATCCATGTCTTTTTGCAGGAATGACTGTTTGACAGCATGGAACAAACTCCTGGCCATGGTCAGTATTCCAGATTTGCTCCACTGCTGCACTGATTGAGAGACATGGTCAGGTTAAACAATATTCAAGAACATAATGATTCCAGCATTCTTTCACCTGTGCAAAATACACCATAATTCAGGAAAGCTTGTGAGCTATATATCTCTCAAACTCATGGGAGAAGCCATATGTTCAAGTATCTCTGTTTAGTTAATAACCATTTAAACATTAACAAAAAATTTGGTCAGATAATGCTGCTGATTGTACATTCAAGTCATTTTATCATTCGTGGACCACATTAATTAATTTCTACACATTCGCAATTCATTTACACACTGTTGTGTGTTACGAAGTTGAGGATGTGTACTGTACAGAATGCTATTCTGAATTGAGAGCTTACATGCACCTATGATATGACTAGATGGCAATCCCAGAGTGTACTGGAAAATTGAAAATATGTAACATTTGGCTGTGAAATGGATGCCAGAGTTGGTTGCTGTATTGACAACAATGCAAATTTAGCCAATCAGTTTAAATTATACCCCAGAATACTAAAACCCAATCAAGTTTGAATTTATTGTTTTGCCAACATCAAACCAATGAGATGATCCGATGTTGGGGATATAAAAATGTGGACATTTTGAAAATTAAAGAGAAAGCAACTGTCATTAAGAGAGATCCAAGAAAATTGGAAATGCTCTCTATTCAAGGAACCTTTTCATATGAAACATATTTGCAGTAAAAAGAAAGATGACCCAGGGAGATCTTCGGCCGAAAGAAGAAAGTTACCAAAGATGACAGCAGCTGTGTGGTTTGGACATTAAGTTGATGTAATTTAAATAAGTGTCTTATTGTTATAGAGTTGGAGGCAAGTAATAAGCAGTTAAGAGAAAGGGGGGCTTACAGTTGTGAATAATTGTTTAATGTTCACTTGTAAATGTGTAAAATAAATTGATATTATTTCATTTAAATAGTGGAATTTGGGAATTCTCTGTCACACATATTTTAACAGAGGTGAGCTTTTAAGTAACAGAAGGGTTCACTGCCACGTAGTAACAGTTTGTGGCTTGAGTCTGAGATTTATACCGATACAGTTTGAGATTTGAACCGATTTGAACAGATTTGGGGAAAGAACGATTGCAGCAGATTTAAACACTTGCTGATTATTGTCTTAGATCTTTAAATAATATGTAAATGAGACAATTTGTTTAATTTCTGTTACTTGTGGTTGCCTAAATTAAAAGTGAGAGAAATAGCTCTTAAGATTGCTGGGATTTGAAGATGCTTCCATAAATTTGCCAAGGATATTCAGAAAGACAGAGGAAGGGCATTCTTTTAGAATTAACAAATAGGTTAGAATTGGGTTTAACCAGGGACAAAACGAAAGCTGAAATTGTAATGGAGTTGGTCAATCACTTCAGTGTATCAGAGAGCAGATAAGTGCAGTAGAGTTAGGAAAACCTACATTGTAATTAAGGCAAACTGAAGTTAGAAGACAAAGAGAGGAGAAAGAGAGAGAGAAAGAAGAAAGACAGAGAGAGGAAAAAAAGAGAGAAGATTTTTAGCTGAGTGAGAGAAGAAAGAGACAGAGAAAGGGAGAGAGAATTTGAATTTCAGAAGCTGAGAATTAGTGAGGAAAGTCAAGTTAACAGGATGGAGATGAAGACAGAAGGTAGTCATGTATACAAATATGTTAAAACATTGTCACATTTTGATGAGAAAGATGTTGAAACATTCTTTTCTCATTTGAAAAATTAGCTAGGCAGATGGAGTGGGTCATGCTAGTTCAGACTAAGCTGGTGGGCATGGCTAGTGAGGTATATGCAGCGCTGGCAGATGAACAGTCAAGAGAGTATTAAGATGTCAAACAGGCTATTTTAAGTGCTTATGAATTGGTACCAGAAGTATATAGACAGCGTTTCAGAAACACAAAGAAGAAACCAGGTCAGACTAATGTTAAGTTCAAAAGAATTAAATGTAGTAATTTTGATGGATGGGTGTGGGCCTTAAAAATAGATAAGACCTATGAGGCTCTAAGAGAGATTATTCTGCTGAATGAGTTTAAAAACTTTCAGTGATGATAAGAATTCATGTGGATGAACAGAGTTCAAAAAGTGAGAAAAACAGCACAGATGGCAGATGAATATACATTTGTGCATAAGGCAAAATTTAACTTCCAGCAAGAATTTCATGCTGTGAGGGATAGAAATTGGGAGAGGGGGAGATCCTACACTACAAAACACTGGTAGAGCACACTGGTAATAGTTTACCACAGGTTAAAAAAGAAGCCCAAGAGGGTGAACCTCATCCCAACCTCCCACTTTGTGACTCAATGCACAACACCCAAGAACATGGTGCATAGCCACTGCACATACATGAGGAAGACAGACAACAGTATCCCAATATATTTGATGACAATTTCTGGTCACTTTATCTGACACTTGCTGCCTCCAGCTCATATACAAGGCACATACTTGAGACTACTGGCCATTGTCTGTTTGTGGTGAGTCACTGGTCAGGATTAGGCTATAGCCAAGTCAAGGAGAATGGCTAACTGTTGTGCTGGATCTTTGAAAGTGAGGTTACAGAGGGGTTTGGCTACAGGGGACTGGATCAGGACTATAATGGGACAGCACACAAGGGAATGTAGTTGCAGATGAATACTGAGCTAAGTGCTGACCTTCACACAGTATTTTGTTACTGTCAGGGATGATGGAGAAGCCTGTCTGCAACTTGGCAGTGTGCATTTTATGGAATTGTCCCTCTCCACAGTCTCTGCTCTGTCCTTCTGCTCCCCCATCACAGTACTCACAAGTTAATATGAAGTATTAGTAAAGCCCCATGGAACCCTTTAATAGCTTCTGTCAAAATTAAAATTTTTACCAAAAAAATTGAGACAAATATTTAAAAAGTATCCAAATGGTTCACCTATGGGGAAATAAAGATTACTCTAGCACAATGGGTTGTTTTTGATAATCCAGCCAATGTTGCCAGGTTTTATGGTAGTTGTGATTAACATTAATTAATTATTGTGTCTAGCTCCCAATGTTCTGTTTGAGTTGACCAAAGCTGATCCTGTAACCTATTTGAAATTGCACCTTCCGCCTATGCACTAATAAGAATAAATTGATTTTTGATTGCCCATTGTCTCGATATGTATTGCAGCTGTTGCTATCTTCCTTTTAATGCCCCATGAAAGCTGAGGTAATTTCATTCTCTAGAGAGTACTTTGAACAATAATTCATTTGCCAAGTGTCCAATTAATAATGTGAAATCATTATCCTGTTCCTGCTTGCTTGATTTAGCACAAAGAATTAGTTAATTGTAGTTGGCATTTACGGATGTGTTTTGAAGCATCCAGGCTGTTTACAGCATTCCACTGAATATTAGAAATGCTCATAAATGTTATCAATTAAATGGGCTACTGGTTTCAGTTTTGAGTATTGTGCATACTTCATGTAGATATGAAGCAATAACTGCTCCAGGCAGAACAATAGCTTTGTTCAGTCATGATTTTTACATCTTTAAATTACAATACTTGGATATTCCCAAACATGACTTTCTTGACAATCGCACATCATGTGAATTGCAAGTTTAAATTATTGTCATCTTTGTTTTCTGGATCTTTTCCTCAATGTACAGTGTCGTAGTACAGGTCAGGCTGAAGAGCTGATGAAACTCAGCCAACCAAACCAAGTAAATTTGACGAACAACAGCTGTGGGATTCAGATTCTGAAACTGCTGCAAACATAGTGTAGTCCGATATAGAACAGCTAATTAGGACCAAAGTGCAGTAAATATATGCACAGCAGCTGTGCATATATTTATTGCACAGCTTGATTATTGATTATTGGAATTAAAATTAAAAAGAATGAACATTTGAGAGAAGTTATTCCAAAAAGAAATAATGGATATTTTGAAAACAATGCAATGGTTTCAGAGAAGCATGTAGATAAAGTTGCTTTGACATTTTATACCTGGCTGTTCAGATAGCCTCATGGGTAAGTAGAACACCCAGTATGATTAAGTGTAAATAGAATAAAACAATGTCACCTCTGCTGTCGATACTTAATGAGCTATTCTGATAATGGAAGGAGATGGGGGAAGGTGAGTTTAACTTGCTAACTGCCCTTGATCTTGCGGAAAAGATGTTGGACCTCATCAACAGAACCTTCAAGCACACAAAAAAAGTATGGCAGTAGAGAACAGTGATAAAGCAAAACACAAAGTTAGATCTTTTTGTCTTGCACTCATCAGGACTGAGTTCCAAGCAATAGACTTGAATAAAGGAACACCATTTTTATATAGCATGAAAAGAGGGTACTGATTGATTCAGCCAAGACAAGCATGAAGATGAACCAGGAACAATTAATAGTCAATCTTCCTTTCATACCAGGCAGAGAATCTGATTGACAATCTTCATGATTTGCTTTGTCCCCAATCAAAAGGATACAGTGCATGTGTGATTTTTTTTTGTTATGTAAAGGTTCCTGTGTTTTAATATATGCAGCTTCTGGCATGCACAACTGCAACACACTGCAAGCTTACTTGATCACTTCATATTTGTTTATGGTGTGGTTCTTCACATGGTTAGGATTATTTAATAAATTTCATCCAGTAGCAGAACCACATCTAATATTGTTCCTGGTTAAGCTTGGAAGTATTGGCTGTTTGAGCACAATCAGCACACTGCCTATTGTGAATGGTCATCAAAGCATATTAGGTGATACAGTCTGCCAGTTGTTGGGATGTATGACCTACATGTATAACCTACACTCATAATTACATATGTATCACCTATCCGTCATCCTGACACTGAAACTCATATTGCATTATTTTTCTACGTGGTATGCAAAATATTTTTGGTTGATGGCAGTATTCTGTTAATGGTGAAAACCACATATCAGTTTACTGCAAAATAGAAGTATGAGACCTCTAGTTGACCTATTCAATTTTTACAACACGGTGGCTCAGTGGTTAGCACTGCTGCCTCACATAGACAAGGACCCAGATTCAACTCCAGCCTCGGATGACTGCCTGCGTGGAGTTTGCACATTTGCCCTGTGTCTGCATAGGTTTCCTCCGTGTGCTGAAATTTCCTCCCAAAGTCTAAAGGTGTGCAGTTTAGGTGAACTGGTCAAGCTAAATTACCCATAGTATTCAGGGATTTGTGGATGAGGTGCATTAGTCATGGGTAAATGTAGAGAAATAGGGTAGGAAAATGCATCTGGGTGGATTACTCTTCGAAGGGTCAGTGTGGACTTGTTGGGCCGAAGGGCCTATTTCCACACTGTAGCAATTATATGATTCAACGTTTCTTAGATTAGAACATAGAACAGCACAAAACAGAACAGGCCCTTTGGCCCACGATGTTGTGCTGACCATTGATCCTCATGTAAGGTAAACCTAATGTACGAACCGTCAAATTTCTGTGACCATATGCATGTCCAGCAGTCTCTTAAATATCTCCAATGACCTCGCTTCCACAACTGCTGCTAGCAATGCATTCCATGCTCTCACAACTCTCTGCGTAAAGAACCCACCTCTGATATCCCCTCTATACTTCCCGCCAAACAGCTTAAAACTATGACTCCTCGTGTTAACAATTTTTGCCCTCGGAAAAAATCTCTGGCTATCAACTCTATCTATGCCTCTCATTATCTTGTACACCTCAATTAGGTCCCCTCTCTTCTTTTTTCCAATGAAAAAAATCCGAACTCAGTCAACCTCTCTTCATAAGATAAGCCCTCCATTCCAGGCAGCATTACAAACAGCTTAAAACTATGACCCCTTGTGTTAACAATTTCTGCCCTGGGAAAAAGTCTCTGGCTATCAACTCTATCTATGCCTCTCATTATCTTGTACACCTCAATTAGGTCCCCTTTCTTCTTTTGTCTAATGAAAAAATTCCAAGCTCAGTCAACCTCTCTTCGTAAAATAAGCCCTCCATTCCAGGCAGCATCCTGGTAAACCTCCTCTGAACCCTCTCCAAAGCATCCACATCTTTCCTATAATAGGGCGACCAGAACTGGTTATCTGGCTATCTGAACTAGACTAGGTACTGTCAAGGGACAAAAGTAGTGAACATGTGTCCCTTCCTGCGTTCATGTGATATCTAATAATTATTTAATCTGAGTAGCCATTTTCACACAGAGTAGTTTTAATATGCTCTACCTCAGCATCAAGCTTTCATAGTGAGTAGATGTCTAGGGCCATATTCACAATATAGCCAATAAGATTGACTTTGTAGCAAATGGGACTATAGGAAATCCCAATGTGTATATTTACCAGTAAACATGAGTTTTCAGTAGATAGTTACAACCCATTAGCTGATTTCCCAACTAATATGTTTAATAAACGAAGCCCGTTTGGTGCTGAATTCATGGTAAGATAAAGTGTGCAAGGGCTTTGATGGGTTGGGGTGGATTTCAACCCTTCAAATATTACTCATGTATAATTTGACTCTCTAAAGGGAAATGCGTTGTTCCGAATACCTCAGATGTCTTTGCAGGAGCTTTTGGAATATTGCCATTCAGTGCTTTCTGGCTTTCCTAAAACTAAGTTTCAAAATTTGTTATGGTCTTATGGGTCCAATTCAAAGATCTTGAGATGCAATCCAGATGAATGTAGCAACTTGAAAAATAATTGGTTACAAGAATTTGTCAGTCACTTGAAGCGATTTCACTGGAGTTGTTGAACGTATTTCAGCCCCAGTATTGTTCTGTAATAATTGGCCAAGTTGAGCAGAATAGAGACTGCTTCTACTATTGCAGAAATGCCAACTGTTGCTGGCAATTGCAAGTCCTGCCCTCAAACCCAGTCCTTCTCATTTTCTCAGGACAGGTCTGGTGCAGTCCATGCATGGCCACATAAATCAGCTGCCTCCATCAAAGCAGGATTCTGGAACCTCTAGAATGTGACTGCTGGAATGTGGTGATTAGAAAGGTAGGAACAGATCTGTTTTCAGTGCATTTTGTTGGATAGCCAATGTATCTTTGGCAGGAACTCAGGTGCGCTTTAGGACAATTAACAGCAGAGTAGTCTGTTTGCAAACAATGCATAATCCCCTTAAAATTACCCAACTTGTGAAGACCTATCAACAGATGTCAAATTGTCAAGAAGTGTTGGAAAATCTCTAAATGTGAGGTTTACCATTCACCAGAAACTGAATTGGACATGCCATATAGATACTGTGGCTACAAAAAGAGGCCAGAGGTTGAGAATTCTGCAGCAAGTAACACACCTAACTTTCCAAAACCAGACCACCAGATATCATGCACAAATCGAAGTGTGATTAGATTAGATTACTTACAGTGTGGAAACAGGCCCTTCAGCCCAAACCGACCCTCTGAAGAGCAACCCACCCAGACCCATTCCCCTACATTTACCCCTTCACCTAACACTATGGGCAATTTAGCATGGCCAATTCACCTAACCTGCACATTTTTGGACTGTGGGAGGAAATCGGTGCACCCGGAGGAAACCCACGCAGATACAGGGAGAATGTGCAAACTCGACACAGACAGTTGCCTGAGGTGGGAATTGAGGTGCTGTGAGGCAGCAGTGCTTACCACTGTGCCACCGTGCTGCTCTGTGATGGAATACTCCCCACTTGCCTAGATGAGTACAGCTACAACATCACCTAAGAATCTTGATATCATTCAGGGAAACGTAACTAGTTGATTGGTACTTTATTTAAGATCTTCATCATTTACTCACTTCACCACGTTGGCAGAATTATGTACCACCTACAAGATGCACTGCAACAGCTCACCTAGGATCCTCACATGGCACTTTCCAAATCTGAGACCTCCATTACCCAGTGGACAAGAGCAGCAGGGGCATTGGAGCAGCACCATCTATAGATTTCCTCTAAGTCACATATTATCCTAAATGGAATACATCAAGAAAATAAATTACAGTGCTTTTGTACAGTATAGTCTGAAATATACAATTTTTTTAATGATAGAACTTTGTTTTTTTCACCCATATGTATAGATATTTGTGGACTTTCAAAATTTGATCTTGGGATATTATCATCACTGTTAACAAGGGAGTTCCAGGATCTTGAAAACGAAGAGAGGGCGATGTAGTTCCAAATCTGTGATACTTGAAGGGGAACTTGTACAACGAACAATACAGCACAGGAACAGGCCCTTCAACCCTCCAAGCCAATGCAGCCACATATTAAAATTATCATCACATACAGGGTCGTATGTGATCGTATACAAGATTCCCTTCCTACATGTAATCGTCCAGTGTTTTTTGAATGCTGGCATTGTGTCTGCTTCCACCACCTCCTCTGGGAACAGATTTCAGGCACTCACCACCCTTTGTAAAAATTTGCCTTGCACATCTCTTTTAAACTTCCCCACCCCATCTTGCATATTGAACCTGTATCCATTAGTAATTGACCCATCCACTGTAGGAAAAAGCCTTATACTTTGCACTCTATCCATACCATTCACAATTTTATAAACTTTTGTTAGATCATCACTCAAAGTCTTGCGTTCCAGTGAAAACAAACCCAGTCTAGCCAACCTTTCTTCATAGCTAAAATCTCCCATTGCAAGCAACACCCAGCTAAACCTTTTCTGTACTCTCTCCAAAGCATCCACATCCTTCTGGTAGTGTCATGACCAGAATTATACGTAACATTCCAAGTGTGGCCTAACTAAACTTCCATATCCGCCACAGATTCACCTGCACCTCCACACATATCATCTACTGCATCCTCTGCACCCGATGTGGCCTCCTCTATATTGGGGAGACAGGCCGGCTACTTGCGGAGCGTTTCAGAGAACACCTCTGGGACACCCGGACCAACCAACCCAACCACCCTGTAGCTCAACATTTCAATTCCCCCTCCCACTCCACCAAGGATATGCAGGTCTTTGGACTCCTCCATCGTCAGACCACAACAAAACGACGGTTGGAGGAAGAACGCCTCATCTTCCGGATAGGAACCCTCCAACCACAAGGGATGAACTCGGATTTCACCAGTTTCCTCATTTCCCCTCCCCCCACCCTGTCTCAGTCAAATCCATCAAATTCAGCACCGCCTTCCTAACCTGAGATCTTCTTCCCGACCTCTCCGCCCCCACCCCAGTCTGACCTATCACCCTCACCTTGACCTCTTTCCACCTATCACATTTCCGACGCCCCTCCCCCAAGTCCCTCCTCCCTACCTTTTATCTTAGCCTGCTGGACAAACTTTCCCCATTCCTGAAGAAGGGCTTATGCCCGAAACGTCAATTCTCCTGTTCCCTGGATGCTGCCTGACCTGCTGCGCTTTTCCAGCAACACATTTCCAGCTAACTAAAATTCTATAAAGCTGTAGCATATCTTGCCTATCCTTATATTCAATGCCCTTTCCAATAAAGGCAAGCATGCAGCAAGTCTTTTTTAGTATCTTATCTACCTACTAGGTGCTTGTGTTCCCATATGTCTGCTGCCTTGTCCCTTCAGGTGGTAGAAGCTGTGGATTTGGAAGGTTCTGTCAATAATTGTTGGTGAGTTATTATATGGTATCTTGTAAATGGTGTGCATTGCTTCTACTGGGCATTGGTGTTAAGTGACAATCGAGTCAGCTGTTTTGTTTGGAGGATGTTGGACTTTTTGAGTATTGTTGGAACTGCAGTTATCTAGGATACTCAATGAGTTGGCATGGCGGCTGAGGGGGGACTAGGTGGTGGATGAAAGAAGGCACTAGGTTGGCATGGGATATTAAGGTTCATAGTGATGGACAGAGATCATTGGGTTGCATTGTTTTTTGTGGAATGGAGAATGTATGGCAATGATGATGTGCCAGAAGTGAGTGATCAAGCAATGTTTTAATTTTCTTCCTTTTGGAGAGGTAAAATATCCCTTTGGATCTGGAATAGGCAAGACTGGGATTGTGAAAAGATGCATTAAAATGCGTTAAAATGTGTTAAAATGCATAACTCATTGGAATTTACCAAGTTGTCAAGTAACAATCCAAAAATACAGTTAAAAAGACACTTGAAGGTATTTAGAGTGTGTGGCTATATAAAACTGATTTATATTACATGACTGATTTGCCAGCTACCATTTCCAAATATCTGCTACCGGACTTGTCCACCTGCCTTATTGAATAAATGTGTTAGTTCATTTGTTAAGTTATCTTTGAAAGAACATTGAAACAAAACACATACTCATTATAGTGACATTGCAACGAGTCCTTAATGAAAATGTTTATTTTCATTAAGGACTCGTTGCAATGTTACTATAATGAGTACGTGTTTTGTTTCAATGTTCTTTCAAAGATAACTTAACAAATGAACTAACACATTTATTTTCTGTCATGATGTCTCCTGATTAATGTCCAGGCTGAAGAGTTAGCAAGGAGAGGGAAGGGCAAATGGTGATGATTGGGAGATGGGTTGGTGCTGAATTGACATTAGTGCTGAAAAGGGACATGGGAATAATTAGGGGCATATAAGATTTGTGATCAGTGGGGGTATATGTTAGCATGGTGAGTATAATGGGCCATAGGGCTGGATAAATGTGCAATAAGTGTCATGAGGGTATGAACAGCCATAAGGTTGTGTAGGGGTAGAGAGTCCTGCAGAGGTATGAGAAACCATGGCAGTGGCACAGCAGCAAAGGATGGCATGCTGGAACACAGAGAATGAGTAGAGTAAGAGGGTGAGGGTAGGAAGGTGTTTCTGTTCTAATATCTATCTTTAAGATTCGAATACACTGCTGGGTTCCACAGGATCTTTCTGTCTCAGGAGCAGGACAACTTCTTAGGCTCTTCCAGCATCATCTGGCTTGATTCTCGTCCAACCAAGCAATGAATGTGAACTGTATTCAGCTATTTTAAAGGTCGGAAGCGCAGGACGACGATTTCTCCTAAGTATATGATCCTGACCTGCAAAGAGAGAGGTGAATAATCAACTTAACTTAGACTGTCAGCATTTGAATTAACTCATCAAGACAAAATATATCACCAGCCAGGAGGCTGAACTATTTTCTACTCATTAATTAAGCTCTCAACAGCATGAAGCAATCATAAAATCTGTTGCATTATTTCTGACAATGTTTGAAGAGATGACTTCACAGCACCTTGCACCCACAGCAGCTTTTGATGTTTTCCAGTTGATTTGAGAACCATATGGTTGTTCTTGCTAATGCTGTAGTTTCTGCAACATCCCACTCAACCTGCTTCTGTCTCCACTCTTAATTATGTAATTATCCATCTCATTTGCCTCAGTCATGCTTTTGCTCCCAAGGTATCAAACGTAACTGTTCAAAATATTGAAAGAATAATAATGTTAAATTGTATCAATGCCCAGTGTAGAGGTTTTTCTTTTTAATTAATTTTCCAGCTTTTTATTTGACTTGGTTCATATCTATGATTATTAGCAAGATATAGAACTAAATATAATTTGCATTAGAATTAGCTATTTGTGCATCTTAATAAAAGCACATTTTCTTCAAACTCAATTGTGTTTCATTTTCACAGTGATGAATTTATCCTTCTTGTCCTTCTTGTCACTATTATATAATGTAGTAACAGATGTTCTTCTAAACTTATAACTTGTCCTGCAATATTTATGAACCAAATCGCGAAATGGATGGTATTATGCAGGATTGCTACTGGACAACTGTCTTCAGTATTATACCTCACGTGGAAATTATACATCAGGCAATTTAAAATAACTATGGACTGCAGTTTTTTTTTCATTTGTATCTTGTATGAACTGAGTCTTACCATTGATCATAGAACATTACAATGCATTACAGGCATTTTGGCCCTTGATGTTGCACTGAACTGTGAACCAATCTGTAGCCCATTCAACCTAAGCTATTCCATTTTCATCCAAATGTTTATCCAATGACCATTTAAATGCTCTTAATTTTGGTGAGTCTACTACTGTTGAAGACAGGGCATTCCACGGCCCTGCTATTTTCTGAGTAAAGTAACTACCTCTGACATCCGTCCTATATCTAGCACCCCTCAATTTAAAACTAACACTATCACCATCCGAGGAGAAATGCTTGCACTGTCCACCCTATCTAACCCTCTGATGATCTTATATGTCTCAATTAAGTTAGCTCTCAACCTTCTTCTGTCTAACGAAAAGAGCCTCAAGTCCCTCAGCCTTTCCTCAGAAGACCTTCCTTACCAGACAATATTCTAGTAAATCTCTTCTGAATCCTTTCCAAAGCTTCCACATCCATTCCTATAATGTAGTAACCAGAACTGTATGCAATTCTCCAAGTGCAGCTGCACCAGAGTTTTGTGCAGCTGAAACATGACCTCCTGGCTCCGAAACTCAATCAATTTACCAATAAAAGCTAATACAGCATATGCCTTCTTAACAACCTGGGTGGTAACTTTCAGGGATCTATGTACATGGACACCAAGATTTCTCTGCTTATCTACACTACCAATAATCTTACTATTCGTCCAGTCATCTGTATTCCTGTTGCTCCTTCCAAAGTGAATTACCTCATAATTTTCCGCATTAAACTCAATTGGCCACCTGAAGTCATTGGTCAAATCTGTGCACACATGGTGGCCATTTTGCATTACGGTTAATCATTTTGTTGTTCTAATAGTGATTATTGAACATGTGTGAGGTGCTATGTGGTGATCAAGTCAGAACAAGAACCACAACGTAAGTGTAGGGTCTCAGACAGCCTCCCTCCTCCCCTCTTGAGTATATTATGCTACTTTTTATAATGCCAGTTAATGATCACACACAAATTTAGATTTGAACTTATGCTCTGGTGGCAGCATTATAAAGATTTGGGACACCCAGGATTCCTAGTGAGGAGTGCAATGGAATGAAAAGTCCCTGGAAGGACTTCCAACCAAGAAGGTGAGAAAATATTACAGTAGTAAGAAAGGAAAAACTGTCCAGGAAAGGCCCACTGCAGACTTGGGAAGACCTCCCAATATAAAATTAAAAATAAAACAAAAACAATTTCACAGCAAGCTTAGAGAAAATGCTCCATAGGAAGTCAGGCAAAGTCAGAATCTTCCAACTCAGTCAGCCCACAATGCGAGCATGTCGCTGAGTTAACATGCTGTAATTCCCTCCCTAAGGGCATTATGGATTGTAGCAGTTCAAGAAGGCAGCTCACCAGCAATGCCCATGTCCTGTGTCCCAAAAGTGAATAATAAAAAAGGAAAAGGCCTGCAGCTCAGCAGAGCACCAGGATCAGTTAGCCAGATTAGGGAAGGGCAGGAAAGGTTGAAGCTTTGATATGGGCTCTGGGGCAGATCTGCTAGGACTATGAAAGAGAAAAAAAAGCATGCATTAGGGAACTCAGCAGGCTGAAAAATCAATCAGCCAAGTGGGAAGTGCTAAATGACTGTAAATGTGCACAGAAATGAGAAATGAAAGGACACATATGTGGGAAGCATGGGTTGAACCAGCACATGGTCTTCAGCATTACCAGACACCATCAATGAGAGCCTTGATCATCTTGTAATGATGAGTGTCATGGGAGAGAGGCCACTTCAGAACTAGAGCAGCAGCACAGTGGCTCAGTGGTTAGTACTGCTGCCTCATAGCACCAGGGATCTGGGTTCAATTCCAGCCTCAGGCGACTCTCTGTGTGGAGTTTGCACATTCTCGCCATGTCTGTGTGGGTTTCCTCTGGGTGATCCGGTTTCCTTCCACAATCCAAAGATGTGCAGGCTAGGTGAATTGGCCATGCTAAATTGCTGATAATGTTAGGTGCATTTGTCAGGGGTAAATATACGGTCGGGGAATGGGTCTAGGTGGGTTACTCTTCAGAGGGATGGTGTGGGGTTGTTGGGCTGAAGGGCCTATTTCCATACTGTAGAGAATCTAATCTAAAAAGTTAAAAACATTCAGATTACAACAGTTTCTAAGGATTCAAAGATCTCAAGGAGCTGGACAAATACTTCTTGGGGAAAGTAATAAACCTATTCAAGATTTTGACTTCCCTGATTACACAAGCAAACAAAGCCCTGCTTAAGACAGAGATAAGGATTTTTTTTTAATCTCAGAAAATGATGAACCTGTGAAATTCTTTACCATAGAGTGCTGTTGAGGATGGGTCATTAAGTATATTTAAGACTGAGAGAGACAGATTTTTAATCATTATGGAATCAAGAGTTACAGGAAGAAGCCAAGAAAATGGAATTCAGAATGACTTCATCAGTCATCGAATTGATTAACGGGGTCAGTGGAATAGAATAACCTTTTTTTGTTGTTGTAGTCTGCTAGAGTGGAAATGAGACCTGTGGTTGGTGACAAATCGGTAAGGTTGTGAAATCAGTTCCTGGATCATTGCCTGCAGATGATGAGGTTGATTCAGTCAATAAGGTTTGAAAGGCAGGAGAACTCAGTCCCGTGAAATGCTGCTTTTTGCAATATGGAGAAAATTGTCTATGGTGTCTACATATGGAGGAATTGTGTTCAGCTACAGCTTTTGATTTGCCTCATGGAGAGTCTGGAGCTTTGGATGGACTCAGTATAGAGCATCAATTAACTGAGAATGTCATAGATAGCATGTTTAGTGGACGGGTCACATCACCAGTAAGGGCTGCACAGGAGGAGAAGGGTTGGGTGACCGCCAGGAAATGGATAAACATGGACAGGCAGTGCAGGAGTCTCCTGTGGCCATTCCCTTCTCAAAAAAGTATACTGTTTTGGATGCTGCTGTGGGAGATGGCCTCCTGGGGAATGCAGCAAAGCAGCCAGGTCAATGGCACCTTGACTGGCAATTTTGTACAACAGGGAGGGTCAAAGTGTTGGTGTTGGGGGCTCTATAGTCAGAGGCACAGATAGGCATTTCAGCAAGTGAGACTCCTGGATGGTGTTTTTCCTCCCTGATGCCAGAATGAAGAATGTCTCTAAGTGGGCACAGGGTATTTTGAAGGGGGAAGGTGAGCAGTCAGAAGTTATCATCCATGTTGGAATTAACAACATAGACAGAAGGAGAGATGAGTTCCTGCAGAGGCAATTCGGAGAGTTAGGTAGGAAGTTGAGAAGCAAGACCTAATGGGTTAGAATCTTGGGATTGCTTCCTGTGCCATGTGCCATATGCCTGGAAGGCTAGGAATAGGAAGACACTACGGTTAAACATATGGCTAAAAAGCTGGTGTGGGAGAGAGAGCTTCAGGTATGTGGATTATTGGGATATCTTCTAGGGTAGGTGGGACAGGTACAAGAAGGACAAGTTGCTCCTTCACTGGAGGGAGGTTTGCCACGGCCACTGAGAGAATTTAAACTAGTGTGGCGGGGGCTGGGAACCAGAGCAAGAAAAGTGACTGAGGAGGTGTCAGACTGGGTCAGTAAAACTAAGACCAGTAAGACTAAGAGGATGAACTGACAAGGAGAGGTTACTGAACACAGCAGGACTGGCAATCTGATGTGCATTTATATTAATATGAGGAGTATGACAGGTAAGGCAGGTGAACTTAGAGCTTGGATTAATACTAGTATGGATCAGACCAGACCCCCAAAATATTTAATGTCGGTAGCCCAGACACTAACTTTCTCTTATTTTAAAGGCAAATGTGAAGTGTTTGTTTTAGATGCAATGTGACTGGTCAAACTACCGGAGAGCCTTGTGATATTATCACTGGACTGTTAATCCAATGACCCATATAATGTTCTGGGGATCTGGGTTTGAATCCGGGCCTGATGAATGCTGGATTTCGAATTAAATAAAAACAAGAGACTACTGATAACCATTATTGATTGTTGGAAAAACACATCTGGTTCACTAATGCCATTGAGGGAAGGAAACTGCTATCCTTGTCCAGATATGACTCCAGATCGACAGCAATATGGTTGACTTAACAGCCTTCAGGGCAATTAGGAGTGGGCAATAAATGCTGAGTGAATCAAGAGACATCCTTATCCCACAAATAAAACAATGTACTTGACATTAAGTAATACAATTTATTTAAACACGCAAAGAAAGAGGAATTTAGAATAACTTAACTCTATTGGAAAATTTAACATAATTTAACACAACAGATGCAATAACTATAGTTAATTAATTGTTCGTTGTTGAAACTTTATTGCTGGAACAGCACAGCAGGTCAGGCAGCATCCAGGGAACAGGAGATTCGACGTTTCGGGCACAGGCCCTTCCTGAAGAAGGGCCTGTGCCCGAAACGTCGAATCTCCTGTTCCCTGGATGCTGCCTGACCTGCTGTGCTGTTCCAGCAATAAAGTTTCAACTTTGATCTCCAGCATCTGCAGACCTCACTTTCTCCTCCTTAATTAATTGTTCCAATATAGTAACATCCCATAAACACACCCCTTGGCAAATAGGCAAGTTCAGAAACAGATTTTCACATGCAGTTCTCCAAACCATGAGGGAAAACACATCAAGGGAAAATTCAGACAGAGTAACAGCCAGGAGACACTCACTGTAGCTTCCAACTCTCTTGAGATCCAATAGCTTCTGATGCTGA
This sequence comes from Chiloscyllium plagiosum, assembly GCF_004010195.1. NCBI lineage: Eukaryota > Metazoa > Chordata > Chondrichthyes > Orectolobiformes > Hemiscylliidae > Chiloscyllium > Chiloscyllium plagiosum. Next base: position 63,098,557 of record NC_057723.1, on the reverse strand, counting down.
AAAGACCAAAATGCAGAAAGACAAAATCTGAGAGCTGGCCATACCTATTCAGGCTGTTTAAAAAAAACAAGGCGTCCCAAGCTGTCTACTCAATTGGTCTTCAATAGCCAACTTGCACCTCTGTCTTACAACCTCTCTTCAAAATAGAACCAGGACAAAATAACCTTTAAAATGACAGCATCATCACAATACATAAAGTTATCATGTTGTAGCTATCACTGAGATTTGCTTGAGAGAGGGTTAAGACTGGCAGACTATCATTCTGAGATTTAGATGTTTCAGCTGTGATAGAGAGGGATGTAAAAGATGTGTGAAAGTCACATTGCTGATTAGAGAGAACATCACAGCTACACTGAGGGAGGACTTCTTGAAGGGCTCATCTGGTGAGGCCATATGGGTTCAGGTCAGGAATAGGAAGAGTAAAATCACTTTGATGAGGTTGTACTACAGACCTCCAAACAGCCAGTGGGTGATAGAGGAACAGAATATAATAATAAAAAAACAACAGGACTGTTGTTTCTAACTTCTTCTATATTGACTGGGACTTGCTTAGTGCTTGGTGCTTTGTTAGGTTTATCCATGATGATTTTTTGAAAACCTTAGTACTGGGGAAAGAGCAAGGTGATCAAAGTTTCAATGGACCAGCATTTTGTGAACAATAACTATTATTCTATAAGTTTTATCTTACTTTTGGATGAGGGTAAGAGTGATCCTGAAGTGAAAGTATTAAATTGTGGCAAGATTAACGACGCAATGTTCGATAGGAACTGGGGAATGTAGACTGGGGGCAGTTGTTGAGGCTAAATCTACATCTGGCCCGTGGGAATCTTTCAAAAGCCAATTTATGAGATAGAGTTTGGGACCAGCGTATTCCTATGAAGATGAAGGATAAAGATGGAAAGAATCTTGGATGACAAGAAAAATCGAGAGATTTATCAAAAAGATTTAGAAAACTGAAGGCAAGTGGAGCTGTTGAAGAATATAAAGATTAGATTACTTACTGTGTGCAAACAGGCCCAACCGACCCTCCAAAGAGCAACCCACCCCCCTACATTTACCCCTTTCACCTAACACCACAGGCAATTTACCTAACCTGCACATTTTTGGACTGTGGGAGGAAACCGGAGCAAACCCACGCAGACACGGGGAGAATGTGCAAACTCCACATAGACAGTTGTCTGAGGCAGGAATTGAACCTGAGTCTTTGGTGCTGTGAGGTAGCAGTGCAAACCACGGTGCCACTGTGCAGCCCAAAGCTCGTAGGAAATTAAAAAAGTTAAGTAAGGAACTAAGAGGGTTAAAAGTGTAATTGGCAAATAAGATTATATATGAGGGGTAAGAGGGTAGCCACGGAATTTGAAGAAATGGATGAAGTCCTTAACAAATCCTTTGCATTGGTATTCACAAAAAAGGACAAGGTGGATGGGTATGTTGCTGTTCTACAGTGTGCCAATATAAAAAAGACGGAGGTATTGGGTATTTTGAAAATGATTAAGAGGACAAGTTCTCAGGACATGATTAGTTCTATCCCAGAATGCTGACAGGGGCAATGAGGAAATTGCTGGGTCCTTGTACAAAATCTCTGTATCCTCTTCTGTCACAGGTGAAGTCCTAGACGACTGCAGAGTAGGCTACTTTGTTCCTTTGTTTGATAAGGGCAACAGGGATTCTGGGAAGTTACAGGCCTTATTTCAGTGGTATGGAAATTATTGGAGAAGATTCTTGGGTTTACTCACATTTGGAAAAATATGGATTTATAGCAACGCACAGCATGGCTTTGTATGGGGACAGTTGTGTCTCACAAGCTTGATTGAGTTTTTAAAGGATATGACAAAGGTGATTGATGAGGGCAAGGCAATAGCTTTTCTTTATATGGAGAAGGTCCCTCATGGCAGACTGTTACAAAAGGTGCAGTCACATGGGATTTGTGATGCGCTAGTAAGTTAGATCCAGAACTGGCTAAGTCATGGAAGGCAGAAAGTAGCAGCAGAAGAGAATTTGTTTGGACTGCAGATCTGAGATCAGATGTATTCCGCAGCAATCAGAGCTGGGACCCCTATTGCTTGCAATGTAAATTAATGTTTTGGAGTAGAATGTAGATGGCTTGATTGGTACGTTTGTGGATGATGCAAAGATTAGAGGAGCTGTGGATAGCGAGGAGGATTGCCAAAGGAAACAGCAGGATATTGATAGGCTGCAGACTTGGGCAGAGAAATGACAAATGGACTTTAATCTGGACAAATGCAAGATAATGCATTTTAGGTGATGCATGAGGGAAGTATACAGAGGGAAATAATGATGTCTGCAGATGCTGGAGAGTCAGAGTGTATAGAGCCTGGGGCTGGAAAAAGCACAGCAGGTCAGATCGCATCTGAGGAGCAGGAGAGTCAATATTTCAGGCAGAACCCTTCATCAGGACTAGGGAGGGAAAAGTAGGCTGAGAAATAACCTTTGCGGAGGCAGGGGGAAATCTTCTTCATGGTGGGCATCCTTGGAAGAGGCTTTGCAGTATGGTTTGCAGCAACTAGGAGATAGAGAGGACTACAGATGCTGGAGAGTAGATAGAGTATAGTGCTGAAAGTTCAGGAGCAGCAGGTCAGGCAACACCTGAGCAACAAGAGGATCGATATTTCGGGCAGGACGCTTCATCAGGATTGGTGGGGGCAGGGGCTGAGAAATATTCTTTGCCGAAGGAGGAGGAAAACGTCTTCAAGGTGGGCATCCCTCAACATTCAGAGAGACCGAGGTATACATGTCCACAGTTTCCTGAAATTGGCAACACAAGTGGATAATGTGGTCAAGAAGGCATATAGCATGCTTGCTTTCATCGATTGGGGCATATAAAAATTGGCAAGTCTTGTTGCAATTGCACAGAGGAACCTTGATTATCCGGCAATCGATTATCCAAAGTTCGGATTATCTGAACATGATCGCAAGATCCCGTTGTTTGCCTATCTATGTTATCTGGCTCCCGATTATCTTGCATTCGATTAATTGAACGAAATACTCCCTGCCCATGTCCTTTGGATAATTGAGGCTCCTCTGTATAGAACTTTAATGAGGCTATATTTGGTCAATTGTGTATAGTTCTCATCGCCACACTACCAGAGGATGTGGAGGCTTTGGAGAAATGCTTTACCAGGATATTGGCAGATTTGGAGAGTATTAGCCATGAGGAGAGATTGGATAAACTTTGTTTATTTCACTTGATCATTGAAAGATAGGAGGGACCCGATAGAAGTTTCCAAACTTATGAGAGGCACAGATAGAACAGCCAGGTGTCATGGTGCATAGAGGCACCAACGATGAGGTAAAAAATAATGAGATGAGGTCCTACAAGCAGAATTTAGGGAGTCAGGAGCCAAGTTAAAAAGTAGGACCTCAGAGGTAGTAATCTCAAGATTGCTAACAGTTCTAGTCAGAGTAGAAATGAAAGAATAGATAGGATGAATGCATGGCATGACAGATGGTGCAGGAGGGAGGGGTTCACATTTTTGGGACACTGGGACCAGTTCTGGAGGAAGTGGGACAATTACAAATTGGATGGTCTATACTTGGGCCGGACTGGAACCAAGGTCCTTCGGGGTGCTTTTGCTAATGCTGTTGGGGAGGTTTACACTAATGTGGTAGGGGATGGGAGCTAAATGAGGAGGTTAGTGAACAGTAAGGAAGTAGTAAATAAAGCCTGTAAGGAACTAGATAATGAAGTCAGTGTAACTAAGGGGAAGAGTAGGCAAGGAGTAGATGATGAACACAAAGGGACAGAGGTCTGAAGTGCATTTGTTTTAATGTGAGAAATGGGTAAGGCAGATGAGCTTGGATTAGTACCTGGGAGGATAATGTTATTGCCATTATTGAGACTTGATTGAGGGAAGGGAAACTTGGCAACTAAATATCCCAGGATATAAATGCTTCAGGCAGGAAAAGGAGAGAGGTAAAAGGGGTGAAGGATTTGCATTATAGGTCAGAGAGGATATCACAGCTGTGCTAAAGGAAGGCACTATGGAGGACTTGAGCAGTGAGGCAATATGGGTAAAGCTCAGAAATAGAAAGGGTGCAGTAACAATGTTGGGCCTTCCAACAGTGAGCATGAGATAGAGGTACAAATATATAAACAGATTATGGAAAGATGGAGGAGCAACAGGGTAGTGGTGATAGGAGATTTTAATTTTCCCATCATTGACTGGGATTAACTGAGTGTTAGAGGTCTAGATGGAGCAGAGTTTGTAAAGAGCATCCAGGAGAGTTTTGTAGAGTAGTATATAAATAATCCAACTCACGTGAGTTCGGCCAGGTGGTTGAAGCCAGGAATGAGCTCGGCCAGGTGATTGAAGTTTCAGTCGGGGATTAGTTTGGGAACAGTGGTCACTATTCCATAAGTTTTTGAATACTCATGGACAAGGACAAGAGTGGTTCTAAAGGAAGAGTGCTAAATTGGGGGAATGCCAACTATAGCAAAATTCAGCAGGAGCTGGGGAATGTGGATTGGGAGCAGCTGTTTGAAGGTAAGTCCACATTTAGTATGTGGGAGGCTTTTAAAGAGAGGTTTATGAACGTGCAGGACAGCCATGTCCCTGTGAAAATGAGGGATAGAAATGGCAAGATTAGGGAATCATGAATAGCAGGTGAAATTGTGAGATTAGCTAAGTGGAAAAAGGAAGTATCTTTAGCAAACAGGGTTAAGGAAAATCCCAAAGCCTTTTATTCATATGTAAGGAGCAAGAAGGTAACTAGAGAAAGGTTTGGCCCACTCAAGGACAAAGGAAGAAAGTTATACATGGAATCAGAGAAAATATGTGAGATTCACAATGAGTACTTTGCATCTGTATTCACCGAGGAGAGGGACATGATGGATGTTGAGGTTAGGGATAGATGTTTGATTACTCTCGGTCAAGTTGATATAAGGAGGGAGGAAGTGTTGGTTATTCCAAAAGACATTAAGGTAGACAAGTCCCCAGGTCCGGATGGGATCCACTGTTAATGAGGAAAGTGAGAGAGGAAATAGCTGGGGTCTTAACAGATATCTTTGCAGCATCCTTGAATACGGGTGAGGTCTTGAAGGACTGGAGAATTGCTAATGTTGTCCACTTGTTTAAGAAGGGTAGTGAGGATAATCCAGGTAATTATAGACCAGTGAGCCTGGTGCCAGTTGTAAGGAAGCTACTGGAGAAGATACTGAGGGACAGGATCTATTTACATTTGGAAGAAATTGGGCTTATCAGTGATAGGCAACATGGTTTTGTACAGGGAAGGTCATGTCTTACCAACTTAATAGAATTCTTTGAGGAAGTGATATAGTTGATTGATGAGGGAAGGATTGTGGATGTCATATACATGGACTTCAGCAAGGCATTTGATAAGGTTCTCCATGGCAGGCTGATAGAGAAAGTGAAGTCACATGTGTTCCAGTGTATATGAGCTCGATGTATAGAGAACCAGCTGGGCAACAAGAGACAGAGAATAGTAGTGGAAGGGAGTTTCTCAAAATGGAGAACACCAGTGGTGGTCCACAGGGATCTGTGTGGGACCACTGTTGTTAGTGATATGCATAAGTGATCTGGAAGAATTAATAGGTGGTCTGATTAGCAAGTTTGCAGAAGACACTAAGATTGGTGGAGCAGTAGGTTGTGAAGAGGGCTGTCAGAGAATGTAGCAGAATATAGATAGATTGGAGAGTTGGGCAGAGAAATGACAGATGCAGTTCAATCTAGTCAAATGTGAAGTGATGCATTTTGGAAGATCCAATTCAAGAGCAAACTATATGGTAAATGGAAAATCCCTGAGCAAAATTGATGTACAGAGAGATATGGGTGTTCAGGTACATTGTACCCTGAAAGTGGCAATGCAGGTCAATAGAGTTGTCAAGAAGGCATACGACATGCTTTCTTTCATCGGACAGGATATTGAGTACAAGACTTGACAAGTCATTTTACGTTGTATAGGATTTTAGTTCGACCACATTTGGAATACTGCATATATTTATTTTCGCCACACTACCAGAAAGATGTAGATGCTTTGGAGAGGGTGCAGAGGAGGTTCACCAGGATGTTGCCTGGATATGGAGGGCGCTAGCTATGAAGTTTTTTTCCCAGAAAGCAGAACTCAATTACTAGGGGTCACGAGTTCAAAGGAGAGGGGAAACGTTTAACGGAGATATGCGTGGAACGTTCTTTATGCAGATGGTGGTGGGTGCCTGGAACACATTGCCAGCGGAGTTGGTAGAGGCGGGCACAATAGCGTCAGTTAAGATGTATCTAGATAGATACATGAATGGGTAGGGAGCAGAGGGTTACAGATCCTTAGAAAATAGGCAACAGGTTGAAGTAGAGGATCTGGATCGGCGCAGGCTCGGAGAGTCGAGCGACCTGTACCTGTGCTATAATTTGCTTTGTTCTTTGTTTGTCCTAATAGATCATGTCTTTTTCCAAGGTTAAAAATGCCTAGTATGAGGGGACATAGTTTAAAGATAGAAGGAGGTAAGTTGGAAAGGGAGGTGAGTGGTAAGTCTTTTACACAAAGTGTGGTAAATGCCTAGAATGTGCTGCCAGAGGAGTTAGTGGAAATAGATATATGCAACATATAAAGGGCATCTTGACAGATATATGAATAGGCAAATCACAGAAGAATACAGTAAAGTTTTTAGTTTAGAAAGGCACCATGTGTTTATTCAGTTTTGGTGGGCCGAAGGGCTTGTTCCTGTGTGTACTGTTCTTTGTTATATGGATAAAACACCACCATTCTTTCAGATTCCACACCATTGTTGAAATCAAGACTTTTTGACTTCCACTTTAGTTCAGGAGTTCAGAGGTTTTTCAGTCAGAGTGAGGAGGCATATCCAGTGCATAATTTGAATTAATGGATAAGAGGTGATCAATATTTTGTTTGTCATTCCTAATTACTTTTATTGAACAGAACGCTTATGTGGCTTAATTTAGCTGTTGCAGTGGTCATTCTCCACGACAGAAACCTTATCCTGAGCACCACGTGAAGATACTTCAGAAGAATTTATCTCAGAAGACAGGCAAGAATTAGCCTCTTGGAGAAGAACATGACACCATTAATGAAGGTGACCAGCCACAAAATGACATTCTGGATCTTTGTTTGTTCTCATGAAACATTGTGGCAGAAAATGAAGCTACCACTGATGCTAAAGCTTTCTTCGAAGAGGCAAAAATTGTAGATGTCCTAGCACTTGAAGAGACAGCAGCTCAAGTAGAACTTATAGTAGTTCACTTCAACAAACAAACAGAGTTTCCTGCAGCCAGTGAGGTGGCAGATTTGAGAAATCCCAGGTTATGGAATTGGAAAAAAATATTTAAAGCTGAGGTTGCAACTCCAACCTGCTGAGTCTTTGTTCCGTTGCAAAGAGAACCCCTCACACAGTATCCCATTCATCATCAAAAAGAACTGAGGATATGAATGCTTTGTTGGAAGAACCTTTGACAGGAGTAAGTGGGAATAATGATTTATATATCAATCATTATATTTTAATGGTTAAAACGTTAACAGTGACAGAGAAAGAACTTGAGGGAAGGAGGAAGAGAATTTATTGTAAAGGGATGAGTATTCCTTTCAATTGTTTCAAATCATCAACCAACACTTTCATAGAATTATAGAATCCCAACAGTATGGAAACAGGCCAGACTGACCCTCTGAAGAGTATCCCACCCAGGCCCATTTCCCTACCCTATTGCTCTATATTTCCCATGATCAATCGCCTAACCTACACATCACTGAACACTATGGACAATTTAGCATGGCCAATTCACCTAACCTGCACAGCTTTGGATTGTGGGAGGAACCAGAGCACAGGGAGGAAACCCATGCAGACATAGGAAGAATGTGCAAATCCCATACATGGTTGCCCAAAGCTGGAATCAAACCCAAGCCCCTGGTGCTGTGAGGCAGTAGTGCCAACAACTGAGCCACTGTGCCAGTGCACAGTAACCATGGAGCTAAGTGCATAAGGAGCTATGTCATGATAATGTCAGAACCAGTATGAAGTAGATACCAGGGCGTGAAAGTACATAATCTCAGACAGTATACACCATTATATTGAATAAAACATATTAACGTTCATTTATCTGAGTACAGACCTCCAAGTCAGGTCTGACCCACCTATGCATGGGCATTCAAGGAGGCAGGTTCCAAATTCACCCCAGCTGGATCAGAGATTGAACATTGGCATCAATTTCATCTACATTGGCTGGCCAGATAACTGGCTCCCCAAAGCATCCATGTTGCTGCAGTAGCATGCGCTTTTAGCATATATTGTAGGCTGGAGCTATTGGTAATGATGGTAACGTCTCCAATTTCTTTTGATATTGTGGCTGACAAGGAATCTGTCCTGCTCATTCATTCTGCTGTTGAATTGTGTTGGAAGAATTTTCAAATTGATCCTCAATCTGTTTGGCCATGCACTTAATATATCTTCCTTGGCCATAACATCCAAGAGGGGGATGCTACCCTCTGCACCATAAGATTTTCTGCCTCACATTATTCATATTAAAATATAACCCAGTCTTCCTTAACAGTCTTAGAATCAGAACTTTTATGAAATTTGTTCTGAGAGTCTAGCAGAATATTTTATTAGTCTCTGTGCATTGTGGCACACAAAACAGCACATTTCTTTCTTTGCTGTATGACCAGAGTACAATATTTGACTTCTTTAGAATATTATTTTGCTTTTCATCCAGACAATCATCTCTCTGGTTGTTTCTGTAACAAAAGATTTTTTAATAAACACATTGTGATGACGCTATCACTTGAAAAAGGTTATTTTGTCAAGCGACGTTGAAGTCAAGAGAAGTTGGAAAGACAGAGGTCCCGAAAAGTTTACTCTAATAATGAGTTCTCCCAGTTCAGGTTTTTCCTAATTTCTATTAGTTGTAGTAGAGAACCTATTAGTATCAGGCAATGAGAAGCTGCTTGCCGCAGCGAAAAGGTTCTATGCTTCAGCAGATGACTTCTTTTTGAAAAGTCTCCTGCCTGTAAGAACCTGTGTTTGAACTTACCTTTTGCCAAGGGGTGTGTTTATGGGATATTGTGGGAATTGGAACAACTCCTTAGTTAAGTTGCCATATCGAGTTGGTTGAGTTTTCAAATAGTTAAGCTATTCTAAATTCTGTTTTGATTTGTTTGTGTTTCAACTGTAGTGTTTCAATGAATTCTGTTTTGCTTAAAGCCACATAGTTGGACCAGCTACATCACACCTGGAATATCCACTTTACATCTGTCTTTAAAATAAGAAAAAGTTAGGGTGTAGGCTACCTTCTTAAAACATTTTGAGGGGGTTTGGCCCAGTCCATAACAGATTGAAGGCTCTTGTCAGGATTGATTTGATCATTTCAGTTTTGGGATTATGATTATTTTGGGTGTTGAATTTGGATGGTTTAAATGGTGCTTGGTGCAGTAATGGGTCTTTAGTTGTCTGGGGTGAAAGAAGTGACTTTGAGCACTTTACAAAAGGTGAGCAAGGCAAAGCTGCTGGAATTGGCAGACAAACTGGAGTTGGAATTGTCTGAATACCTAACAAAGGAGAAATAATTACAACCATAGCTCAGCATTTAAATTTTACTGGAAAGGCCATTAGAATATTTGGAAATGGATGAAATTCAATTAAAGTGATGCAGCTTGAGTAAGAGGCAAAAATAAGAAAGAGGGAAATAAATTAAACAGTTTGAATTACGGTTAAAAGCAGAGGAAAGAGAAGAAGAACAAATCGTTTCAGCAAAACAAAAAGAAAAAGAGAGTTTGAACCTCATAAGTTGGCATTTAGACAGGAAAGTTGGCTTAAATGAATGGAGGTAAAGGTAGAAGGTAGGCTTAGCGTGAATGAGCAAATCCACCATAGCCAAAGGCCACTTGGGGGTGTATTTAACTAAATACAAACATTGCCAAAATTTAATGAAAAGCATGTATCGTCTTTTTCATCTCTTTTGAGAAAGTGGCTAAACAAATAAAGTGGCCAGTGACCTTGTGAGTTTTGTTCGTCCTAACAAAGCTGGTAGGCAGAGCTAATGAGGTATTTGCATCATTATCAGAGGAGGTATTTGCGGAGAATGAGGCAGTGAAGAAAGCCATTTTAAGTGCATATAAGCTTGGATCATGTATCTGTGGTGAGGGAGAGATTAAGTTGGGTAGATGAGTTAGCTAAACAGCACCTGACGAGCGCTTAGCATAGAATGAAACAGGTGGCAGATAAAAACTCTAAAATTCAGATGTTTCCTGTGGGGATGATGTTACAGTGGTAGAAGATCTCTTCAAAGCCAGGTTTAGTGATCCCTATCAAATTGAGAAAAAAATTAAGTCAGGTAAATAATCTGGTAAAGATGCCAGGTAGAAAAAAAAAACTGTAGTAGGTATGTCATGTGAATACAGTGAAACCTTACTATAATAGAGACAGGGAACTGGAGAAACAGGTGTTATCCTATTGCCCTGCAGTGAGGAATCAATCCAGATGTGATGGAGTTTGATGCGCCTCAAAATACGTCAAATAATTGGGAAGTCATTGAGGAGTGGGATAGGTTAGTGAACTATCTGTCTCAGAAGCAAAGAAACCAGTTGAAAGAGTTGTTGCATGAGGACATATGCAGGAATAAGATAGGGACGATTATTGTGCATGAGGTGGAAGTAGGGAATGCTGTTCCATTGAAACAACACCCCAACAGATTTAATCCCCTCAAAGCCATACAGGTCCAGAAGTAAGTGGATATGATGCTCAACGAAGCCAGAGTAAATGGAGTTCGCCAATTATGTTAGTTCCCAAGCCTGACAAGGCTCAATGATTTTGTGTGGACCATCGGAAGGTCAATGTCATAACAAAATTGGACTCATACCAGTGAACTTAGTAATTCTCTGACCACTTGTAGGTAGAAAAATAGCTGAGAGATTAACAGACAAAAAGACTCGGTTATCAATCAGATATGGCCCAGAATAAGCTAATGATCTCTGAAAATAGCAAAAAGACAGCATCACTCTTAGCATACTCTATTATCTTATTTTTCTCCAATTCACATCATTTAATGTTTCTTTATTAGTTAGGTTCTCATTATATAATTAGTACATTTAGCATTGTTAAAAAAAGCCACTGACATTTTCCATTATTTGTGTAAATGTATGGGAATGAGATAAGAAACAAAGATATTGATTCTATTAGGGTTCTTTCACACATGTTAAACAAACTGACTATTCAAGTCTATGTTCAATAGAAGCTAGTGAAATATCTGGTCCTGGTTGTCGCATCATGGTTTCATAGCAACTTGATATGGCAACTGTCTGGGAACAAGACAACTGAATCTTTGCCAGGATACATTCTTTCTCATTGTCACCTAACTTAGCCTTTTTATAAAAGTAATTTTTATTAATGAATTCTTGTAGATATGGAGGGTTTTTTTAGCTACTGCTTTCATACTTTATCAATGCCCAATACCAAGATTGGAGGACCATACAGAGAAAGTTGGACAAGCCACTTGCATCACAAAGTTAGACTTACTGCATGGTTATTGGTAGGTACCTTTATCAGAGAAAGTGAAAGATGTTTCTATGTTTATAACCCCAAATGTGCTATATGAATTCAAAGTGATGCCCTTTGGAATGAAGAATGCCCCATTTAAAAGACTCATGAACAGAGTTGTGATTAGTTTAACAAGTTGTGCAGTTTATCTGGATGATGTCCTGATCTTTAGAGAATCATGGAAAGATGACATAGTACATTTGGCAGAGCTCTTTGAACCATTACAAGAAGTAAAACTGGTAATAAACTTAAAGAAAAAAGAATTCATGAAGTTAGAGGTGATGTCCTTGGGGCATGATATCGGTCATGGAAGGTTGTTCCCAAGGAACACCAAGATGAAGGCCATCAATGAATTTTCACGACCATCCTCAAAGAAAGGATGGTTTTTGGGACTAAGCGATTCTACTGGAAGTTTATTCCAGCATGGTGGCACCGCTAACAGATTTACTGAAGAACACAGAACTTGGGTGGACAGAAAAATGCCAGGAGACATTTGAGAATTTAAAAGCAAGATTAACCCCTGTATCAGTTTTAGCTACACTAAAAATTTTGAAACCTTTCAAAGTCACAATTGATGCTAATGATATAAGAGTTGGAGCTGTACTGCCATAGGTAGATGATGCAATTGAATGGCCAATTGGCTACTTTTCAGAGAAACTCAACTCCCACCAGAGAAAATACTCTAGTATTGAAAAAGAATTATTGAGTTTGGTATTGGCCTTGCACATTTTAATCTTTATGTGATGAACAATGTTTCGGAGACAATTGTGTACACTGACCACAATCCTCTTACATTTTTGGAAATATTTAAAGATAAAAATATGAGACTATTTAATTGGAGCCTTTATGTAACAGACTTCTAATTTACAAATTGTACACATTACAATCATAAAAATGTGATAGCAGATGAGTTACTGCAGATTCAGGAAAAAGTATAGACAAGATTGGACATATTCCAATGTTATATTCATGTGTGTGCAGAAATTAATATGAACTTAGATTAATGGCCTATACATTTCATTGTAATAGGATTAGAATTAAAAGAAGAATGAAGCCATCTTTTCATTATGCCCATAGTTTTCAGGGTTGTGTAGGTTAGGTGCATTAGTAAGGGGAAATGTAAAGTAGCTGAAAATGTGTTGCTGGAAAAGCGCAGCAGGTCAGGCAGCGTCCAGGGAACAGGAGAATCGACGTTTCGGGCATAAGCCCTTCTTCAGGAGCTCTGATCTCCAGCATTTGCAGACCTCACTTTCTCCTCAGAAATGTAAAGTAATAGGGTAGGAGAATGGGTCTAGGTGAGATACTCTTCGGAGAATCAGTGTGAACGTTTTGAACCAAATGGCCTGTTTCCACACTGTAGGGATTCTTTTCAATGATAAATTCTATTTCACTAAAGCCAAGTGGCTGGACCAGCTACATTACTCCTGGAATATCCACTGTACATCTGCCTCTAAAATAATGTAAATTAGGGTCTGGGCTACCTTATTAAAATATTTTGAAGGGACTGGCCTGGTCCATAACAATATTAACAATTTATTTACCTGTCTCACAATATCCAACTGGAAGGACTAGTGGACTTCATAGGATGCCTTTGATTTGTTTCATCTGTGTGCTCAATCATGTATTCTCTTAGCATCCTTCTTAGCATCATTGACACAGACAAACTTTCTTATAAACTCAAAGTGAAATCTTTCCCTTAGATAACATTTTCTTCATTAACTTACAATGGTAAAATTGAAAACATGGTCTTTCATTTGAAACAAAACAATGTTGCTCAGGAATTATAGTTTGTACATTCTCACTTCATGACCTACCTGCACTCTCATACAGTGAATTATTGAAAACAATGTGATTTGGAAAAAAAACTTTCATTGCATTTAAAAGGTCACGAGGAATTGTGTGGGAGAATTTAATGAAGTTCTGACAAGAAAACTGAATTTCATGCTAAATAGATTATTTATAATGAGAAATTGCTCTGTTATAATAGACTCCATCATTAGATTAGATTTTTAGATTACACTACAGTATGGAAACAGGCCCTTCAGGCCAACAAGTCCACACCGACCCGCCGAAGCGCAACTCACCCATACCCCTACATTTACCCCTTACCTAACACTACGGGCAATTTAGAATGGTCAATTCACCTGACCTGCACATCTTTGGACTGTGGGAGGAAACCGGAGCACCCGGAGGAAACCCACGCAGACACGGGGAGAACATGCAAACTCCACACAGTCAGTCGCTTGAGGCAGGAGTAGAATCCGGGTCTCTGGCACTGTGAGGCAGCAGTGCTAACCACTGTGTCACCATGCCACCCACTAGTGCTTTTCAATGCAGGTTATATATGTGTATGAGCATTCTCCAACAAAAATCTGTAATGAAAATGTTTTATAAAATGTGTTTTCTTTTTGAGATTTTGAATGATAATGGACAACCACCTGTAAAATACTCTTGTGACTTTTACACCTAATTCTCACTAGATTACTTGATGTATAATTCCTCAAATCATGTTCAACTAACCTTCTTCACATATCGATATAACATTGGCTATCCTCTGCCCTCATGTTTATCTGTTAATATTAATTGAGGAACTAACTATCTTAATCTGTAAATGACTTAGATTTTATTACAATTGTACTTCCATGTGATTCCACTCTACAACATATTGAGCACTGGTTTGGCTTCTCTAAGTCTCTTGATAATACTATATATGACCTATAGATCTTTGTGTGTGAAACAGGGTAATTTGATTGAATCAGAAATTCCTCAGCACCTTTGTTCCTAAAGACGTTTGCAAAGGATTCAATTAACACATCCGCTTTTTGCTGAACTCTACTATATGTCCATCCAATTTATGACCGAAAGGAAAATTAAGTTTTTCATATTCTGTCTACTACTTTGTGACAATTATTTCTGCAATCCAGTGAATTACAGAAAGCACAATGTGATTTAGAGAGAATAGAACCTTTCATTACATTTAAAAGGTTGTAAGGAAATGTATGGGAGAATCAAATGAGCTTCTGACAAGCAAGTTAAAAATTTAATGACAAATAGATTAATTATAATGAGAAGTTGCTTATGTTAAGGCTCGTGACTGTTGTTGAGCAAAGGTGTGATAAAGGTAGCAAAATTCTGGAATATAAAATCTTTCCAAGGCGTGTTTTATTTTTGAAAATGCTACAATGCTGAATATAATTTCCTCAGGTTTGTTTAATTAAGACTGTACTTCTCTTGGCTAGAATTTACCAGTCCAAGGAGAATCGATTAAAGGTGAGAGTACGAGTAAAATGACAGCTTCATGAGGGGAGCCTGGAGTTTTCCTGGCATCACAGCACATTTCCAGTGTGGGAATTCCAGTAACTTGATTTGTGTAAATCATATTCTCACTCAAGATGATCTCCCACTCCTGATGACATTTGAAAATGCCTCTGCTCCATGAGATGAAGTTAAATCCTGACAAGCTCTCAGTGGATTCTTGGGATAGGATTCTCCTTTATGGCCACTCCATGGCTAATAGAATCCTATAACTCTAGCAGCAAGGATGGCTTCCACAGCTATGGCACCATTGGAAATTGTTTCTCTACACAATCGCTGGGGCCTGCCTGCCTAGGTCCAGTCATTTGAAACAGATTTACTTGACCTTCAAGTGTCTTTTGCTGTTAAGTGTCCTTTCCTTCATCCTGAGGCCTCATTTCTAATGACAGCTCATACAGCAGCATTGCCAGCCCTCTGATTGGACTGATAGTTCTAGATAGTGGCCATCTCCTCAACTGAGCAGTAGTCATAGCAGTGTTGGAATGTCATAGAGTCATAGTGTCAGTCAGCACAGAAACAGACCCTTTGGTCCAACCAGTCCATCTGAACATAATGCCAAACTAAACTAGTCCCACCTGCCTGCTTCTTGCCCATATTGCTCCAAACTCTTCCTATTCATGTGCCCATCCAAAAAACTTGTAAATGTTGTAACTGTTCCTGCATCCATCTCTTCCTCAGGAAGTTCATTCCACAGTTAAACCACCCTCTGTGTAAAATATTTGCCTTTTTTGTCTTTTTAAAATCTCTCTCATGTCATCTTAAAAATGTGCCCTTTATTAATAAAATCTGAAAATAAAGAGTGTGATTGATTGATTGTTCCTGATATTGAAAAAAATTGAAGATCAGGATCATCTCTGGGCCTTGATCTTGACATTGCTTGTTTGCTATCCACATTGCAGCACGACTGATTAACAGGCAGTCTATAGGTTCACCATTCAATTAAGGGAGACTTGCATTATTGATTAAGGAGGATATCACAGCTGTATTTAGAGAGAACATATGGAGGCCGTATGGACAGAACTTAGGAATAAGAAAGATGCAATCACTATGATAGGGTTTTACCATAGGCTTTTCAATACCAATGGGAGCTAGAGGAACAGATGTATATACAGATCATGGAAAGACTTAAAAAAAACAGGGTGTTGTAGTGTGTGATTTTAACTTCTCCAATATTGACTGGAACTCAGGGCCAGGGACTTAGAGGGAGTAGATTTTGTTTTAGATGCATCCTGGAGTGTTTCTTGAAACAATGTATAGATAGTCCAGCCAGGGAAGGGGCCATACTAAACCTTGTATTCGGGAATGAGCCTGGCCAGGTGGTCAAAGTTTCAGTGTGGGAGCATTTTTTGAACATTGTTTATAATTCTGTAAGCTTTAAGATTTTTATGGATATAGATAATACTGATCCTCAGGCAAAAGTATTAAACTCAGGGAAGGCTAATTACAATTGCGTTAAGCAGGAACCTGAGAAGTTAGACTGGGCAGCTGTTTGAGGGTAAATCCACAACTAATGAGTGGTATGGGAAATAGAACCAACTCACTTCAATAATTTCAGTCTGAGACGAGATCTGAAGCAGCAGTATTGTTTATTATATGCCTGCATGCGTGGTGTCTATAAGATAGGCATACCGAGCTTAACGAGTACACAACTTATATACAATTCATTTCTCTTTTCCTCCTCCCACTACTCTAAACCCAGTGCCCATTATTGTTGTTTATTTCTTGCCTTGTCCGGCCTTGTGCATAACAAAGTACAAGTCTTGCTTGGCCATTTCACTACATCCTGCTGTGGTCCATTGTTAGCGTATCCTCCTTCACTGTGATCTGCTTCCTTGCTTGCTAAAGCAACATTTCCTCCCATTCTTTATCCACACTGAGCCTTATGACCTCTTGATTGTGGTTGTTTTTGCTTTTTCCGGAAGTGGGAAACAGATGCTTATAACTATTTGTACAAGCATATCTAGCTTAACCTACACCCCCATTCCTCTTTCATGATTCAGCCTTGTGATTTTTGCAGATAATAACATTTATAATTACTCCTCACAATTCCCCCTTTTTATTTTTACATTCAATTGTTATTTCTGCAATTTTTCCTGGTCCAAAAGACTTAATATACAATCCTTCAGAAATAATATCGCGCTCACGTCACCACTGTATAATCAGTTACTCAAAGTCTCTTTAGCCTGAGTTTCAGCGGTTCTTGCATTGATTCGACTTCTTTCTCAACTGGAGATTCCACTGGCCCTTTGATCCGAGTGTAGTGAGTCCAGCCTTTCTCTGCTGTCCTTATCGCTGTTTCGGTAGTCAAAAGAGCCTGGTACGGCCCCTCCTAGTTTGGTTGCAATTTAGTCTCTGTCCATGATTTTACTAAGACCCAATCTCCTGGTCAAATCGGATGAGCAACGAATTCAAGGGGCAGAGTCTGTGCCAATAAACCCTGTTTCCTGAGGAAAGATGAAGAGGAGAACAAGCCCAGTATATACTTCTTTAAGAACAAGTCTTTAGTTTCGGGAATTGGCAATTCCCCATTCGTTCCCAGATAAGGTAATCCAAATAAGATTTCATAGGGGGATAGTCCTAAATCTTTCCTTGGGGCCGTTCATACTCGCAAGAGAGCTATAGGTAAACATTTGGTCTGGTTTCTATTATCAATTTAAAGAGCTGTCATTTGAGTGTTTGGTTCATTCTCTCAACCCTTCCTGATGATGGCGGGTGCCATGGAGTATGGAACTCCCAGGAAATTCCCAACCCTTTCATTATCCCCTGTAACACTTTCGAGGTAAAATGAGTTCCTTGGTCAGAATCTATACGATTCACTAGTCCATATTGGGGAACTACATGCTCTAATATTGTTTTAGACATCCCATTCTCAGTGGCGGTAGCTAGGGGGTATGCCTCAACCCAACCAGATAGATGATCTACTATGACCAGTATATATTTCAGTCTTCCTACACTGGGTAGTTCAGTATAATCTACTTATATACTCTGGAAGGGTCTCAATCCTGGGTCTCTTCCTCCCGGGGTCTGTTTTCTCGAGTCTTTCTTATTTACCTTTCTGCATATTATACATCCCTCACATATTTGTTTAGCAAATGTATATATTCCTTTACATCCATATTTCCTAAGAACCAAATCACACATTGCTATTACTCCCCAATGGCTGCCTTGATGTAAGACAGCCATAATTTCTCACATCATCATTTTGTTTAACACTGGGCAGCACGGTGGCACAGTGGTTAGCACTGCTGCCTCACAGCGCCAGCGACCCGGGTTCAATTCCCGCCTCAGGTGACTGACAGTGTGGAGTTTGCACGTTCTCCCCGTGTCTGCGTGGGTTTCCTCCGGGTGCTCCGGTTTCCTCCCACAGTCCAAAGATGTGCAGGTCAGGTGAATTGGCCACGCTAAATTGCCCGTAGTGTTAGGTAAGGGGTAAATGTAGGGGTATGGGTGGGTTGCGCTTCGGCGGGTCGGTGTGGACTTGTTGGGCCGAAGGGCCTGTTTCCACATTGTAATGTAATCTAATCTTACTTCCCTTCCATCAGGTAACATCCAATGCCCGTCTGCTGTTTTTGCAGCCCCTAAATGTTTCAATTCTTTTTCCTCTCTTTCAGTAAATATAGGAGCTTCCCGAGGACCTGGAACAGTAGGTATTAGGGAATAAATCACCACTTCTTGTGGCTTCAGGGCTGCTTCCTTAGCCACTTCATCGGCTAGTCTATTTCCCCTAACTTCTGGTTCATTTCCTTTCTGATGATCATTTATATGTACTACCACTATTTCTCAAGGGAGTAATAGGGACTCCAAGACCCGTTTAATCAACTCCTCATGTGCTAGTTCCTTCCCCCGGCTATTGATCAGTCCTCTTTCCTGTCATATCTTTCCGAAAGTGTGCGCAACACCAAATGCATATTTCGAGTCAGTGTATAGTATTCCCTCTTTATTTTCTAACGCTCTAAGGGCTCTTTCCAATACATAGAGTGCGCAGGTCTGAGCTGACCACCCATTTGGCAACCTTCCTACCTCTATCATGCTACCTTTCGTCCCATCTACAACTGCACACCCATTATGTCTTTACCCTTCAATCACACGGGATGATCCGTCTATAAAAAGTCGGGCTCCTGCATGAAGCGACATGTCTCTCAGGTTCATGCGGACCTTAGTTTGGTATTCTATAATGTCAAGGCAGCCGTGCTCTGGATTCTGAGGAGATTCTCCTTCCCCTTTCCAGAGAAAGGCAGCTGGATTTAAATAATTGTCCGTGACCAACACTAGATTATCCTTTTCTATTAATATTGCCTCATACTTCAGAATCCGCGAGTCCGTCAACCATCTCCCAGCTTTTTGGTTTAGAATCATTCTCGCTTGGTGTGGAGTGCTTACTATTAGGGCTCCCCCAAATGTAAGCTTTCTGCTTTCCTCCACCAACATTGCAGTGGCAGCCTGCACACACTCAGGCCACCCCCCCCGGGATACTGGATCCAATAGCTTCAAAAGATATGCTACTGGCTGTTTCATTTCTCCCCACCTCTGTGTTAATACTTCCAAAGCCGCTCCCTTATCTATGGTAAACTAAAAAGCTTTTCACCTTACATGGTCCACATCCATTGATTCCCTGCCTATTCACTTATCTGTCAAGATCCCTCTTAGGCATTGATGTTGTTTCTGCCTCACACCTTCTCTGGCAGTGCATTCCAGGTACTTACCACCCTCTATGGAAAAAAAAAATAGTCTCTCATATCTCCTTTAAACTTGCCCGGAAGATAGCTAACAATCCGCATACATGAACATCAACTAGCTACGAAACGACATGACCAGCTATCCTTAGTAGCCACACACGCAGACAACAAGCAACATGAATTCGACTGGGACAACACTACTATCGTAGGGCAAGCCAGACAGAGAACAGCCAGGGAATTCCTAGAGGCATGGCATTCATCCACAAATTCCATCAACAAACACATCGACCTGGACCCAATATACCAACCACTACAGCGGACAGCTGAAACTGACAACCGGAAGCGGCAGGGACAGACCACTGTAAACACCGGAGGAAACATCAAAGAAGCGCTTCGCAGGAGGCTCCCAAGCACTGATGATGTCGCCTAGCCAGGGGACGAAACGTTTGCAACAAAAACTTCCAGCTCGGCGAACAGAACCACAACAACGAGCACCCGAGCTACAAATCTTCGCATAAACCTTACCCCCCTTTTATCTTAAACCTATGTCCCCTAGTAATTAACATTTCTACCCTGGGAAAAAGACTTTGGTTATCCATGCCTCTCATAATTTTGTAAACTTCTGTCAGGTCACCCCTCACCCATTCCATTGAAAACAAACAATATTTGTCTAATCTCTTCTCAAAGCAAATACCTCCAAACTAGACAACATCCTGGCAAACCGTTCCTGTACCCTATTCAAAGCCTCCACATCCATGTTGTAGTGCTGCGATCAGAACTGTACACATGTTTCAAATGTCATCTAACTAAAGTTCTGTACAGCTGCAACATGACCAGCCAATTTTTATTGAAAACAAAAAATGATGGAGACCACAGTGGGTTGAGGCAGAATCCATGGAGGGAAAGCAAGCTAACATTTCCAATCTAGATGGTTCTTCATCAGAATTGACATGAAATCTGGAAAGGACAGAATTTATGCAATTGGAGTGGTGGAGAGGATGGAGTGCTGGGGGGGGGGAAGGATGTTGATAATTCAGGTTAAGTGACCAGAATATGAGAATGGCAGAACAATGGTGTGTCTAACTGCCTGACTGTAAAGAACAGGCAGTTCCACTGGGTTAGTGGGAGGAGGCAAGAGAGGACATGGCGACAAAGAATATAACAAATAAATCTAAAAGAAAGTCAAGAAATGAGAGAGGGTTCACAATTTGAAGGTGTTGAACTCAATATTAAGTCCAGAAGGTTGTAAAGTGCCTAGTCTGATGATGAGATGTTGCTCCTCCATTTTACACTGTGATTCACTAATGCAGTGCAGCATGCTGTGGACACACAAATGGGCATGTAAGCAGGACACTATATTAAAATGTGTTTGGTTTCTCCAGTGTAGAATCGGCACATTAGGTGCAGCGAATACAATACACAAGATTGGAGGAGGTACAAGTGAAATGTTGCTTCATCCAGAAAGACTGTTTAGGCCCTTGGATAGTGGGCAGGGGGTGATGAAGGGTCAGCTGTTGCATCTTCTCAGTTAAATAGGAAGGTGCTGTGGAAAGGGAGCCTGTAGTTAACGGTCAAGGAGTGGAATAGAGTGTCCCAGAGAGAATGCTCCCTGCAAAATGTAAATGGAGGGAGTGCAGAGAGGATTTGGCAGTCTGCTGAAGTTGTCCAAAAAGGTATAGACTGATCCTTTGAATGCTGAGGCTGGTGGGATGATAAGTACAGACAAGTACCTGTTCACACTGTTGTAAATTATGGAAAGGGGCAAGGGCAGAAGCATGGTTGATAGGCTTAATGCAATTGAGGACTCTGTCAACCACAGTGGGCAGGAAAACATGGTTATGGAAGAAGGAAGCCATGTCAGCAGCATTGTTTTGGAAGGTGGTACCATGTGAACAGATATGCCACAGGCAAAAGAACTGGGAGAATGGAATGGAATCCTGATAGGATGGCGGTATGAAGAGCTGTAGTTATCATAGCTATGGGAGTCAGTGGCTTTGCAGTGAATGGCAGTGGACTTAATATTGAGTTCAACACCTTGAAACTGTGAACTCACTCCCATTCCATCCCACCCGGCTTTACTTGTCACATTCTCTGTCACCATGTTCTCTCTCCCCTCACCTGTCTTGCCAATCTGGCATTTAGACGCGCCACTGTTCTGCCATTCTCAAATTCCAATCATTTAATCTGAACTACCAACATCCTTTCTCCCTTAGCATTCCAGCTCCTCCCCAACCATTGCACAAATGCTGCCCCCTGTATACTTCACATCAACTCTGATGAAGAGTCATCTAGACCTGAAACATTAGCTTGCTTTCTCTCTATGGATGCTGGCTGACTCGCTGTGATCTGGAGCATTTTCATTTTCAGTACAAATTCCAACATCTGCAGTAATTTGCTCCTAGTCAATTTATACACTCAATGCTGCCCTGATGAAGATAAGCATACTATATACCTTCTTGACTACCTTATCCACTTGTGTTACCACCCTCAGGGAACTGTAGACTTCTATGCATTGATCTCTCTGTATGTTGGTGTGACTAAGGGTTCTGCCATTTACTGCATACTTTCCTCCTGTACTAGATCTTCCAAAATGCATCATTTTTGCATTTGTCCAGATTAAACTCTGCCATTTGACCACCCAAGTCTCCAGTCTATCTATATCCTGTTGTATGGTCTGGCAATCCTCTTCACTGTCAGCAGATCCTTCAATCTTTGTGTCGTTTGCAAACTTAGAACATTCTCCTTCAAATCATTTATATATAAATTACAAACAAGAGGTCCCAGCACTGGTCCTTAGGACAGGGTTGTTAAGAAGGTATACAGTGTTTTAGCTATTATTAATAGAGGGATCGAATTCTGGAACCATGAGTTTATGCTACAGCTGTACAAAACTCTATTGCGGTCACACTTGGAGCTTTATAAGAAGGATGTGGAAGCTTTAGAAAGGGTGCAAAGGAGATTTACTAGGATGTTGCCTGGTATGGAGGGAAGGTCTTACGAGGAAAGGCTGAGGGACTTGAGGCTATTTCTGTTAGAGAGAAGAAGGTTGAGAGGTGACTTAATAGAGACATATAAGATAATCAGAGCCTTTTTCCAAGAATGGTGATGGCGAGCACGAGGGGGCATAGCTTTAAATTGAGGGGTGATAGATATAGGACAGATGTCAGAGGTAGTTTCTTTACTCAGAGAGTAGTAAGTGTATGGAATGCAACGGTAGTAGATTCGCCAACTTTAAGTACATTTAAGTCGTCATTGGACAAGCATATGGATGTACATGGAGTAGTGTCGGTTAGATGGGCTTCAGTTTGGTATGACAAGTCGGCGCAACATCGAGGGCCGAAGGACCTGTACTGCGCTGTAATGTTCTATGTTCTATGTTCTATGTTCTAAAACCACTGGTCGCAGATCTCCAGTGAAAACACTATACTTCCACTGCTACTTTTTGTTTTGTATGACTAAGCCATTTCTTTAACCATTTTCCCAACTCACCATGGATCCCATGTGACTTCACCTTTTGCATCAGCCTGCCATGACTGACGTTTTCATAGGCCTTGCTAAAGTCAATATTGACCATATTCATCCCACTGCCCTCAACAAGCATCTTTGTCATTTCCCCCAAAAAACTCAATCAAGTTTGTGAAACACAAACTTTCCCACACAAAGCCATGCAGCCTATCACTATAAATTCATATTGTTCTAAATGTGAGTAAATCCTATCCCTAAGAATGTTCTCCAATAAATTTCCCTACCATTAACATAAGGTTCACCAGCTTGTAATTTCCTGGATGATCTCTGTTGCCCTTCTTAAACAAACAGCGTTGGCTATTCTGCAATCCTCTGGGATGTCTCCCATTGCAAAAGAGGATACAAAAGTTTCATAAACGGCCCCAGCAATTTCCTCACCTGCCTCCAACAGCATTCTGGGATAGACCCTATTAGATCATTTGACTTGTTGGTCCCTGTCCCTGCCACAGTAGTTTAGACCCTCCCGAGTAGCACTAGCAAACCTCCCTGCGAGGAGATTGGTGTCTCTCCAGTTCAGATGCAACTTGTCCATTTTATGCGGGTACCATCTGCCCCAGAAGACATCCCAATGATCTATAAGTGTTTTAGCTCCTGGTTTTAGGAATATAACGTTGAATTGCTTTTTTAGTATGCATTTACTCCCACTTGATTCTTCTGTTCTCGATCAGCTTCCTATGCATTTTGATCATTAGCTTCATGAACTTGAGAAAGAAGTGGGTACATAAGATATGTTGAGCTGAGTGTAATGTGAGACATTCTAATAGTTTAGTAGGAGATCACCGTGTCATGTTACTTCATGCAAATCAATTCTTGCATCAGCTAGTTTTCAGCTGTCACTTTTCAAAGTGCACATGAATCTCACTTTCTCTTTTTGTTCTCATCCAAAGTGATGTGATTTTTCAATAAGTGAGACTCATTTAGCTCAAAAATTTATTAACTCATCAGAAACTAACCATGGCTATCCTTTCCCACTGGCAGTGCAGACCACTAGATGTAGTGGTCCTGTGGTATACAAGTATAACGATACAAAACATTGGTGCAGCCACACTTGGAATATTGTGTACAGTTCTGGTCGCCCCATTACAGGAAGGATATGGAAGCATTGGAAAAGATGTAGAGGAGACTTACCAGGATGTTGCCTGGTCTGGAGGGAAGGTCTTATGAGGAAAGGCTGAGAGACTTGGGTCTGTTCTCATTGGAAAGAAGAAAGCTAAGGGGGGATTTGATAGAGACATACAAGATGATCAGAGGATTAGATAGGGTAGACAGTGAAAGACTTTTTCCTAGGATGATGACATCAGCTTGTACGAGAGAGCATAACTACAAATTGAGGGGTGATAGATTTAAGACAGATGTCAGAGGCAGCTTCTTTACGCAGAGAGTGGTAAGTGCGTGGAATGCCCTACCTGCTAATGTAGTCAACTCAGCCACATTAGGGAGATTTAAACAATCCTTAGATAAGCACTTGGATGATTTTGGGATAGTGTAGGGGCATGAGCTGAGAATAGTTCACAGGACGGCGTAACACCAAGGACCGAAGGGCCTGTTCTGCGCTGTATTGTTCTATGTTCTATGTTCTAAGTAGGAAGGCGTTCTCCTAGGAACCTTCACATTGGCATTGGCATTGGGTTCCATGAAATCTCATGGCATCAAATTAAATATGAATATCACATATGACCACCTCTCTCCCACTTTACTTCAGTTGGTGTGTTGGTACTGCTTTATGTTGAAAACCATTTGGTGTTCAATACGGAAGGTGGGATTGGCACCGAATGTAAGGGCACTTCAATGTCCAACAATAAGTGTGGCTCATCAACATCATTATGTCTGAACTGGTCAAATCCCAGGTTGGCTAACATGCTGCCACTGTTTAAGAAGGGTGGTAAGGACTAGTCAGGGAACTATAGACCAGTGAGCCTGACGTCGGTGGTGGGCAAGTTGTTGGAGGTAATCCTGAGGGACAGGATGTACATGTATTGGGAAAGGCAAGGACTGATTAGGGATAGTCAACATGGCTTAGTGCGTGGGAAATCATATATCACAAACTTGATTGAGTTTTTTGAAGAAGTATCAAAGAGGATTGATGAGGGCAGAGCGGTAGATGTGATCTATATGGACTTCAGTAAGGCGTTCAACAAGGTTCCCCATGGGAGACTGGTTAGCAAGGTTAGATCTCAGGGAGAACTAGTCACTTGGATACAGAACTGGCTCAAGGTAGAAGACAGAAGGTGGTGGTGGAGGGTTGTTTTTCAGACTGGAGGCCTGTGACCAGTGGAGTGCCACAAGGATCGGTGCTGGGTCCACTACTTTTTGTCATTTACATAAACGATTTGGATGTGAGCTAAGAGGTACAGTTAGTAAGTTTGCAGATGACACCAAAATTGGAGGTGTAGTGGACAGTGAAGAGAGTTACCTCAGATTACAACAGAATCTTGACCAGATGGGCTGAGAAGTGGCAGATGGAGTTTAATTCCGATAAATGCGAGGTGCTGCATTTTGGGAAAGCAAATCTTAGCAGGACTTATACACTTTATGGTCAGGTCCTAGGGAGTGTTGATGAACAAAGAGACCTTGGAGTGCAGGTTCATAGCTCCTTGAAAGTGGAGTCGCAAGTAGATAGGATAGTGAAGAAGGCGTTTGGTATGCTTTCTTTTATTGGTCAGAGTACTGAGTACAGGAGTTGGGAGGTCATGTTGTGGCTGTACAGGACATTGGTTAGGCCACTGTTGGAATATTGTGCACAATTCTGTTCTCCTTCCTATCGGAAAGATGTTGTGAAAGGGTTCATAAAAGATTTACAAGGATGTTGCCAGGGTTGGAGGGTTTGAGCTGTAGGGAGAGGCTGACCAGGCTGGGGCTGTTTTCCCTGGAGCACCGGAGGTTGAGGGGTGACCTTATAGAGGTTTACAAAATCATGACGGGCATGGAGAGGATAAATAGACAAAGCCTTTTCCCTGGGTTTGGGGAGTCCAGAACTAGAGGCCATAGGTTAAGGGTGAGGGGACAAGATTTAAAGAGACCTAAGGGACAACCTTTTCACACAGAGGGTGGTACATGAATGGAATGAGCTGCCAGAGGAAGTGGTGGAGGCTGGTACAATTGCAACATTTAAAAGGCATTTGGATGGGTATATTAATAGGAAGGGTTTGGAGGGATATGGGCCGGGTGCTGGCAGGTGGGACTAGATTGGGTTGGGATATCTGGTCGGCATGGACGGGTTGGACCAAAGAGTCTGTTTCCATGCTGTACATCTCTATGACTCTGTGACTCTATGACATTGATAATAGACTTGGATTTGGCATGTTGTGAGGGAACCAACAAGAGGAAAAGTGATACATAACTTCAGAACTTCATCCTCAGCAATATACCTCAAAAACAGCAAAGTATTTATTCTGCCCAAATGGTTTTCAATTGACAGTGCGAGTGAGAAGGCTCTTGGTCAGTGAGTGTTATTTACTACAAAGTTGCATTTGTTTTTAGATTAGATTAGATTCCCTACAGCGTGGAAGCAGGGCCTTCGGCCCAACAAGTCCACATCGACCCTCCGAAGAGTAACCCACCTGGACCCATTTCCCTCTGACTAATGCAGCTAACACTATGGGCAATTTAGCATGGCCAATTCACCTGGCCTGCACATCTTTGGACTGTGGGAGGAAACCGGAGCACACAGAGGAAACCCATGCAGACACATGGAGAATGTGCAAACTCCACACAGACAGTCCCCCAAGGCTAGAATTGAACCTGGAACCCTGGTGCTGTGAGACAGCAGTGCTAACCACTGAGCCACCGTGCCATCCTCAAAGTGATTAATGCTGTAAATAAAGTATAGCAATGATGTGTGTACCCCGTCATTATGTTTTCTTTACTTAGTGTGTGCTTTTATGTTGACTGCGTGAATAACTTGATTATCTGAAATATATATTATGGCAGTGGGGGAGGAGCTCAGTGGTTACCACAGCTGCCTCACAGTACCAGTGACATAGGTTCAATTCCATCCTTGGGCAACTATCTATGTGTAGTTTGCGCACTGTCCCGTGTCTGTGTGGGTTTCTTCTGGATGCTCCACTTCCTCCCACAGTCCAAAGATATGCAGTTTAGGTGGATTGGCCATGCTAAATTGCCCATAGTGTACAGAGATGTTCAGGCTACATGGGTTAGCTATGGCAAATGCAGGGTTTCAGAGATGTGGTAGGGGTTGGGTTTGAGTGGGAGGCTCTTGGAGGATTGTTGCAGACTTGATGGTTGAATTGCCTGCTTACACCCTTTTAGGATTTTATGATTTGACACTCCTGGTCCCTTAGGTGCCAGTTAATAAAGTGTTTGCTGTATTCACTGGCATTACATTCAGATTTAATGGTGGTTAATAGAGTCAGTGCAAAAACTTTAGTGGTATAGATTTGTTAGGGTATGTCTAAAAGGCTACGTTGCTGAAGACAGAGAGCCTTGGGAAGTTTGGCTTAAAATTGCTAAATGCTGAGTTTGAAATAACTGTTTAAGATGAATCATTTGAGCTGGAACAAACCACAAAGTGCAAAACATAGGTTCCGTTTGCAAATGTGTTAACAACAAATTTGATGATGTCTCCAGTTTTGTGCTAATGCTCAATAGTTGTCTGAACAAAGATCAAGTGTCATTAATGGGAGACGTGTAATGTTTGTAGGTGGATTCCTGAAGGCAGAGGGCTAATCAGAAAAGCTACCTCTGAAAGGCAAGCGGCTTGCATCAAAATTAAAACCAACAAGGGCCAAAGCTACAAAACTGCTTTGGAGGAACTATTTGAGACAAGGTATAGCTTTCCTTGGCTGCAGCCCTGTCAGTGGGAAGTGGATCTTTTGTCTCTGATGGATCCTTGAATCTGTCATTGTAAAGCTGCCTACATGGAGTGTCCTGGCTAAGCGCATAGCAGGAGGTCACACTGAATCCAGAAAAATCCATTCCTTTCAATTGAGTCTCAACAAGAGAAGCTGGAATTAGTGATATTACTATTGAGTAAAGGTAACTACAAAAATGAAACAGAAACTCGTCAATGTTGATTGGAAGGGTACCCCAGCAAGCAAGACAATGGAGCAGCAATGGCAGAAGTTTCTGAGGGTTTTGGGAGACACGTCAGAAATGTATCTGAAGGAATAAGACAAATACTTAGGGGAGGATGAGACAACCATGGCTGATAAGGGATGTCGGGGCAGCATCAAAGTAAAAGGAAAAGCATATCATGTGGTGAAGATTGGGAACGTTTTATTTAGACGTAAGAAAGAGGTAAGAGTGGACATTGGACAACTGGAAAATGAAGATGGAGAAGTAGTAATGGGGTGAAAAGAAATGGCGGAGGAACTGAATAAGTACTTGGCATCAATCTGTACGGTGGAAGACAGGAGTAACATACCAAAACTTCAAGACAATCGGGGCATAGGCAGGTGTAGTGACCATCACTAAGGAGAAGGTGCAAGGAAGTTGAAAGCTCTGAAGGTGGATAAGTCACCGGGACCAGATGGCTACACCCCAGAGTCTGAAGTAGATAGCTGAGGAGATTGTATAGGCATTGGTGGTAATCTTTTCGGAATCACTGGACTCAGGGGAGGTCCCAGAGGACTGAAAAATTACGAATGTCACACCCTGTTTAGAAGAGGGAGAGGCAGAAGACAGGAATCAATATTAGCTTGACCGCTGTCATTTTTAAGATTTTAGAGAACATCATTAAACATCAAATTGCAAATACTTGTAAGTTCATGGCAAAGTAGGACTGAGTCAGTAAAGCTTCATCAAGAGGAGGTCTTGCCTGACAAATCTGTTAGAATTCTTTGAGGAGATAACAAGCAAGTAGACAAAGGAGAGCAAGTAGGCATGATGAATTTGGATTTCCAGAAGGCCTTTGACAAGATGCCACACAGGAGGCTGCTAAATAAAATAAGAGTCCATACTATTAAGGGTAAGGTATTGGCATGGATAGAGGATTGGCTGATTGGCAAAAGATCGAGGCATATAGGGGTCCTTTTCAGGATGACAGCCAGTGACTAGTAGAGTTCTGCAGGTGTCAGTTTTGGAATCACAATTATTCATGTTAAAAATTAATGAGCTGTTGACAAAGGCATCGTGAGTCTTACTTTATTGTATGATCTTATCAATAAAGTACAATCACTCCAGCTTTGGAGGAATCATTTGAGACCAGGTGTGGCTTTGCTTGCCCACAGCCCTGTCAGTGGGAAGTGGATCTTTTGTCTCTAATGAACAAAGGAACTATGGGCATGTTGCTAGGTTTGCAGATGACACCAAGATAGTTAGAGTGATAAGTAATGATGAAGAGGCAGGGAGGGTTTGGGCAGGCGAGGAGATTGGGCAAAGAACTGGCAGGTGGAATACAATGTGAAAGTATGAGGTTATGCATAACGTAGGAAGAATGTATTTTTAGACTATTTTCTAAATAGGGAAAAGCTCAGAAATCTGAAGCATACAGGGACTTAGGACTCCTTGTTCAGGATTCTTTTCAGGGTAACAGGTAGGATCAGTTGGCAGTTAGGAAGGCAAATGCAATGTTAGCATTCATTTCAAGAGGACGAGAATACAAGAGTAGACATGTACTTCTGAGGCTGAAAATACTGCAATCAAATCACATTTGGAATATTTTGAGCAGTTTTACATTCCATATATAAGGATTGGAGTCATTTGAGGAGGTCCAGAGAATGTCCTAAGGATGAAGGGCTTGTCTTTTGAGGAACTGTTGGGGACTCTGGGTCTGTACTCAATGGAGTTTAAAGGATGAGGGAGGGTCTCATTGAAACTTACAGATTACTGCGAGACTTGGATGCAGTGGACATGGAGCAGGTGCTTCCAACAGTAGGAGAGGTTAGGACCTGAAGGCATAGCCTCAGAAACAAGGGACAATCCTTTAGAACTGAGATAAAGAGGAATTTCTTCAGGTCAGAGGGTGGTGAATCTGTTATTACCACTAAAGGCTGTGAACTCTAGGTCATTGAGTGTATTTAAGACATAAATAGGTTCCTGATTAATAACGAGGTCAAGGGTTACATGAAGAAGGCAGAAGAATGGGGTTGAGAAATGTATCAACTATGATAATATCGTGGAGCTGACTAGATTGGCCAGTTGGCCTAATTATGCTCGTATATCATCTGGCCTCGTGGTCTTATTTGATAATAATTGATTATAAGATAGTGTTGGGTGTGCAGCCACTTAAATTGTTTACCTACTGACCTGGAAGCATGACTGTATCAGGCTTAACGGGAAAGTCTCCTGTGTACCCTGACAATTCCAGCTCTGTGGGTCTTTTGCATATTACAAATATCGTATGACTTTTGACATTAACTCTTAGAAGCCAGCTAGTACATATACAGGTAGTGTGATCTTGATGTGAACAAGGGATAATTAGATTAGATTATGATTTGATTAGATTAGATTAGATTAGATTATTTACAGTGTGGAAACAGACCCTTTGGCCCAACAAGTCCACACTGACCCTCCGAAGAGCAACCCACCCAGACCCATTCCCCTACATGTTAGATAATGTTAGATTATAAAACAAATGGAGCAAAGGTATTGCTGCCCTCTTGCTGCTTTCTCACCATAAATCTTAAATCATTTCCTCAAAACCTATTTTGCTAAGAATAGACGCCTTGTAGGATTGTTTTACAGAATGGAGAAAACTGACTCAGGAGCATTATTTGTAAAAATAACCAAGAAGGATAGAACATAGAAAAATACAGCGCAGTACAGGCCCTTTGGCCCTCGATGTTGCGCCGATCCAACCTACACTAGCCCACTATCCTCCATATGCCTATCCAATGCCCTTTTAAATGCCCATAAAGAGGGATACTTCTGACAGTCTCATTATTATCCATTATTGATGATTAAAACACTCAATGTTTTATTGGGTTCCAAATCGTTAATGGCAACTTGCAGGATTTGTTGGGGAAGTAATCAAAAAATATAAATAACCAAGTCCTGTATTGGACATTATAAAGTGATTTGAAGTCAAGTTCTGCTCTAGTGCCTAAAATTAATTTATTTTGATCTGTGGCTACTGTCACAAAGTCAATCAATGTGAAGTTTAATCTGGTTCTGATAATATGGCAATACTCTGACTGAAGCATTTAGTTTGGTACAGTCTAGATTGTAAATGATTTAGGATTGTAATAAAGCTCACAGAGTCAGGGAATCATTAAGATAAATTAAATTTTGAATTAATATGGAGAAAGATGCAATATTGGCTTAACGAATTATCGCCACATTTGGTCTGGAATTTGTTACCTGTATCAACTATGTAGATGCTAAAACAAAACTGCCCCCTTTCATGTGTATCACAAAGATTATCAATAAACTAGCAGTGGGACAAATATTGAATCTGCATGGATTGAACTAAAAGATAAGAAAGGATTCATCACCACGGAAAATGAAAGGAAAATCATTGAAGGGGATTAGAGGTAGAGATTCACAAGTAAATCTGTGAGATGAATAGTCATCACAAAATAATAATGGTGAGAGGTTTCATCAAACTATAAATAAACTTGCACAGATTTTTTACAGTACACATGAGACACTTTTCTTACTCAAACAAAATTAAGCCGAACAAGGGAAGCATTCCTATTTTACTGGATCTTGTAACAGATATTAAACCAGAATGGATTGAGAAAGTTGGAGTTGATGAATGAATGAATGATAAATGACTTATTTATTGTTACGACCTGGAGGTGAACCTTTTCTGTTAATTAAACCAAACAGCCAGAAAAGCTTGTAATCTGTTAAAATATGAGTGACAGAGAATTCCCAAATTCTACAATTTAAAGAAAATAGCATCAATTTATCTTCTAACTCTGAAAGTGAATATTAAACAAAAATACTATTCATAAATCGAAGTCCCCTGACTCTGAACTGCTTAATACTTACCTCCAACTCTATAACAATATGTTGTTACAATAAGACACTTATTAAAATTACATCAACCACAGTCTCTGTCTTCTTCTGGGTCGTCATTAGAACATAGAACATTACAAGCCCTTCAGCCCTCGATGTTGCGCCGACCTGAGGAACCAGTCTTAAGCTCATCTAACCTACACTATTCGATTCTCGTCCATATGCCTATTCAGCGACCATTTAAATTCCCTTAAAGTTAGTGAGTCTACTGCTGTTGCAGGCAGTGTGTTCTATGCACCTACTACTCTTTGAGTAAAGAAACTACCTCTGACATCTGTCCTATATCTATCACCCCTCAATAAAAAGCAACGTCCCCTCATGCTAGCCATCACCATCCGAGGAAAAAGGCTCTCAGTGTTCAACCTATCTATTATTATTGAATCTGCATGAACTAAAAGATAAGAAAGGATTCATCACCATGGAAAATGAAAGGAAAATCATTGAAGGGGATTAGAGGTAGAGATTCTGATTATTTTAGATGTCTCTATTAAGTCACCTCTCAAACTTCTTATCTCTAATGAAAACAGCCCCAAGTCCCTCAGCCTCTCCTTGTAAGAATTTCCTTCCATACCAGGCAACATCCTAGTAAATCTCCTCTGAACCCTTTCCAAAGCTTCCACATCCTTCCAATAATGCGGTGACCAGAACTGTAAGCAATACTCCAAATGTGGCCACACCACAGTTTTGTATAGCTGCAGCATGATCTCACTGGTCTGAAACTCAATCCCTCCACCAATAAAGCTAACACACCGTATGCCTTAAAACAACCTATTATCCTGGGTGGCAACTTCCAAGGATCTGTGTACTTGGACACCGAGATCTCTCTGCTCATCTGCACTCCCAAAAATTTTACCATTAGCCCAGTACTCTGCATTCGTGTTACTCCTTCCAAAGCGAGTCACCACACACTTTTCTGCATTAAACTCTATTTGCTACCTCTCAGCCCAGTACTGCAGCTTATCTCTGTCTCTCTGTAACCGACAACATCTTTTGTCACTATTCACAACTGTTTAGTGTCATCCACAAATTTACTAACCCATCCTTCTATGCCCTCATCCAGGTCATCCAGAAAAATGACAAACAGCAGTTGACCCAAAACAGATCCTTGCAGTACCCCACTAGTAACTGGACTCCAAGATGAATATTTCCCATCAATCACCACCCTCTGTCTTCTTTCAGCTGGCCAATTTCTGATCCAAACCACTAAATCACTCTCAATCCCACGCTTCCCTATTTTGTGCAATAGCCTACCCGGGGAACCTTATCAATCGCCTTACTGAAATTCGTATATTCCACATCAACTGCTTCCACCTGTTTGGTTACCATCTCAAAGAACTTAATAAGGTTTGTGAGGCACATCGTACCCTTCACAAAATCGTGTTGACTATCCCTAATCAACTTATTCCTTTCTGGATGATTATAAATCATATTTCTTACAACCCTTTCCAATACTTTACCCGCAACTGAAGTAAGGCTCACAGGTCTATAATTTCCAGGGTTGTCTCTACTCCCCTCCTTGAACAAGGGAACATTTGCTGTGTTCCAGTCTTCTGGCACTTTTCCTGTAGATAATGACAACATAAAGATCAAAGCCAAAAGCTCAGTAATCCCTCCCTGGCTTCCCAGAAAATCTTAGGATAAATCCCATCTGGCTCAGGGTACTTATCTATTTTAACACTTTCCAGAATTGCTAACAGCTCCTCCTAATGCACCTCAATCCCATCTAGTCTAGTAGCCTGCATCTCAATGTTCTTCTTAACCACATTGTCTTCACACACAAATTCCCACTACTATGTTTGATTGGCCCTAAGCTTACTCCAGTCATTCTTTTATTTCTGATATAACTATCGAAAGCCTTAGAGTTTTCTTTGATCCTATTCGCCAACAGTTTCTCACATCCCCTCCTGGCTCTTCTTAGTTCTTTCTTTAGGTCTTTCCTGGCTAACTTGAAACTCTCAAGTGTCCTAACTGAGCATTCACATCTCGTCCTAACATAGGCCTTCTTCTTCCTCTTGATAGGAGATGCAACTTCCTTAGTAGCATCCCACCCCTTTAAGGATCCCGAAAACATGATCAGAGACATCATGAACCCTGGCACGTGGGAGGAAACACAACAAATGTGAGTCTCTGTCATTCCCACAGAACATCCTATCTATCCCCCGAACTATGGAGTCCTCAATGACTAATGCTCTGCTCCTTTTCCCCCTTCCCTCTGAGCAACAGGGACAGACTCTGTGCCAGAGACCTGTGCCCCATTGCTTAGGTTCAGGTGAAGACCATCTACCCCAGAAAAAGCCGCAATTATCCAGGAATCCAAAACCCTCCCTCCTGTACCAGCCCTGTAGCTATATGTTCAACTCCTCTCTCTCCCTTTTCCTTGCCTGGCTAGCACATGGCATGGGCAACAAACCAGAGATAACAACTGTTTGTTCTAGCTCTAAGCTTCCATCCAAGCTCCCTGAATTTCAGCCTTAAATCCTCATCTCTCTTCCTACCTATGTCTTTGGTGCCTATGTGGACCATGACTTGGGGCTGCTCCCCCTCCCCCACAAGGATCCTGAAAACATAATGAGAGACATCATGAACCATGGCACCTGGGAGGCAACCAACAAAACGTGAGTCTCTCTCGTTCCCACAGAACCTCCTACCTGTCCCCCTAACTGTGGAGTCCCCAGTGACTAATGCTTTGTTCCTCTTCCCCCTTCCCTTCTGAGCAACAGGGACAGACTCTGTGCCAGAGACCTGTGCCCCTTTGCTTACCCCTGGTAAACCATTCCCGTAACAGTATCCAAAACAGTATGCTTGTTGTAGAGGGGAATGGCCACAGGCACTGTCTGCCAGTTCTCTTTCCATCTCCTGATGGTAACCCATCTACTTTATTTTAGCTGAAGTGTGACTACCTCCATGTGACTCTTCTCAATAACCTCCTCCTGAATGGTCCAAAGAACACTCAGCTCCAGCTCCAGTTCCCTAATGTGGTTTTCGAGGAGCTGGAGTTAGGTGCACTTCCCACAGATGCAATCAGCAGGGACATGACTGGTGACCCTTACCTCCATTTCCACTATTCTAAATTCTTCAGGAGGAAACATTTAACTGCCCTAATCTCCATTTCCACTATTCTAAATTCCTAGCAAGACTATCGAAAAACTAAAAAACAACTAGTCACTTTACCAAACTGGTGCACAGAACCATTTTATTTTGGATAGAGGAGGAGGATGGGTGGGAAACACTACCCGAGTAGTGTTTCAGGTAAAGCAACCCCCAAATATATAAAGCCTCTCTTTGCCAGAACTCACGTTTCTGCTCCTGCTCATGTGCGCTTCACTGTACACCAGGTAAGCTTTTATATCTTTTAAATCTTTTAAAATTTACCTTCCCATTGGACTTCTGGTCCTTGCTGTCACTCTTCCGTCTCCAACAGCCACCAAGAAAATGAACTTCTGAGAAAAACCTCCAGGTGCTGCTTTCCCTGGGTCATCTTCTTTCTTTTTATTGCGATTTTGTTTCACATGAAAAGGTACCTTTTATAGAGAGTGTTTTCTAATTTCTTTGAGAACAAGACGCGAGATGGGCAATTAACTCTGTAGGAATTTCTCTCTTTATGGCAGTTGCTTTATGACCAATTTTCAAAACGTCCACATTCTTATGACTGCCTTGATTGATGTTGGCAAAACAATAGATTTAAACTTGATTTAGTTGTAGTATCCTGGGGCATAATTTAAACTGATGGTTAGATTTGAATTGTTGCCAAAACAGCAACTAAAACTCAGATATCCATATACACAGGTGCTTGTAATCTCTCAGTTCAGAACAACAGTCCCTCTTTCTTAAAGGTACAGTACATGCCTTCAACTTCATAACATTATTGTTGCTTGCACTTTACAGTGAAGTCAAATACAGTGAAAAACTTTAACAGTCGCCACAATTGGACACCATTTTGAATAGTTTATGAATAAAAAGAATAAAAGATATGACTAAAAGAGAATAGTTTAAGAAGAAAAATGATTTTTAAAAAAGCTGACAGAGGCTCACCAATGACACCAGTGCTATCAATCCTCCTCCACCACCTCACTGCTGCCTGCACTGAACCCACCAATGTCAGATTTGTCACTCTTTAAGTGTGATCACCTTGCGGACTGTGCTGCCAATGCTGGGTTCCATGCTGAACTTACACTCACCCCACAACTATGAGTCCCTAGCTGTTGCCTCAATAATACCTCCCCACTTCAAGCATATCATGCTGCCACTGCTGCAGCCAACGCTTCACCAATGCCAGAAGTCCCTGCTCTGGGCCAACTGCAATCAGGAGTCCCTGGCTCCACTGCCACAGTAGGTTTCTGCTGCCATCTTGGCAAGAGTATCATGCCGGCTGACCTCCTCCATGATCTTGTCTTGCCAGCACCACCATCATGTAAAGTCCACTGCCGTCGCTGCTTCTGATTGCTGGAGGAGCTTTCTAGCCTTGTCAGACCACCCTACTGCTGCTGCCATTGACTCCAGTTGCTGGAAATGAAACAGAAAGAGCAGAAGTAAAAACAACACTAAATTAAGTGCCATAGAAAAAAACATGGGATATCTGCAAAGGGACAACTTATCATTACTAGATTCAAGGCAAGACTGTGATAGAGAGAGCTCAACATGGGGCCTGAGCGATTATTCACTTTGAACATCAAGCTAGAAATCAGGGACTGTGAAGGAACAATAAGGTTTAAGAGTCCATATAAATAAAACTACCAATAATTAGCGGACAGGTGCAAGAAATGATTTAAATGTTAACGGAATATTGATACCAATCTTATAGGAACTGAAATAAGGATGGAAATTCTGCTGCAGTTGCTTAAGTCTGTGGTGGGCCACATTTGGGGAAATCAGCTCCTGACATCAGAACTTAGGAAGGATATTTTGGTCTTGAGGTATGTATCACAGATTTACTGACATTAATAAGACTGAAACTAAAAGGGCTAAATGATCAAAACAGGAAGCATAGATTGATCTTTATTTTCCTTGAGTTTATAAGCTCAAATGGTAGTGTAATGAATATAGAAAGATAATTAAATGATTTGACAGAGTAAAGGAGAGAGAACCTCTTTTCTCCCATGGGGTCCAGAATACAGGACCATAATGTCAAAGTCAAAGGTAAATTTTCAGGAGCTTTGTCAGGAAGCACTTCTTCACACCAAGGGCAGTAGCAATCCAGAACATTCCCCTCAAAAAGCTTTTTGATGTTAGATCAATTAAAAATTTCAAGAATGATAGATATTTATTAGGTAAGTGTTCTAATGGAACTAGATAACATCTGTATACCAGTTGCAGTAAAGGCTGCACATTCAGGATTGAGTTAATTGAATAATGAAAGACGATCAACAGGCTGATCAACAGGCAATCAACTGCTTTGATTGTTTTTCACTTTTGTTTGGTTTACATATCATGTTATTATATGTTTTATATACATTGTATTGTTATATTACATCTCTTTATAAATGCTCTTCATTGATGTTCATGAAGGTAGCACATCATCGATGGGTAGTAATGTGTCTTGAAGCCCTTCCAAGCCCTTAAATCTCCTGGATTATAAAATCCTTACAGCACGGAAATGAGGCTATTCAATTCATCGGATTTGCATTAACAGTCCAAAAAAGCATCCCAACCAGACCCAGCCCGCTACCCTGCACTCATAACCCTGCATTTACCAAGGTTAATCCACTTAACCTGCACATACCTGGACATTGTGGACATTTTAGCATGGTCAATCCATGTAACCTGCACATCTTTACACTGTGGGAGGAAAGTGAAGCACCTAGCAGAAACCCGCACAAACACGGGTAGAATGTCCAAACTCCATGGAGTCACCCAAGACTGAAGTCGAACCTAGATCTCTGAAGCTGTGAGGCAGCAGTGCGAACCAGTAAGCCACAGTGCCACCCCAAAATGGATTTGGAAGGGGTCTTTTTAAACAACTTGCTCAAGCATACCTTTACAACAAGAGAGACGTAAACATTTGTCCATCTGGCCTAAAGGTGGAAACAGAACCACTGCACCATAAGAACCTCCTATATGTCTTTTTGTTTAATCTGTACTGCAGTCAAGCTTCGAAATGTTTCTCTTTATTAACTAGTTCTATAATGTATGTTATTCACTCAAATAGCATTGGCTAGTATCTGAAGCTTTTAAAAATTTTACCAACTTTAGTCATGTGAAATTAATGCAGCTTGTGATTATTTAGCTAATTTACTTCTAATTATGAGCAGAAAGCATACAAAAGAACATGGTCAATCAGTATTTGATGTGATACAACTGCCTACTCCAAGGAACATTTGAAAACTGAACTTGGAGATTTCTCCATATTATTTGTTTATTGCATGACTAACATGTGTGGTAATCTTAATAATTAGATTACCTACAGTGTGGAAATGGGCCCTTCAGCCCAACCAATCCACACCGACTTTCTGAAGAGTTACCCACCCAGAAGCATTTCCCTCTGACTAATGTATCTAACACTAGGGGCAATTTAACATGGCCAATTTACCTGACCTGCACATCTTCGGATTGCAGGAGGAAACTGGAGCACCTGAAGGAAACCCATGCAGACAAAGTGCAAACTCCACACAGACAGTCACCTGAGGCTGAAATTGAACCTGGGACCCGAGTGCTGTGAGGTAGCAGTGCTAACCACTGAGCCACGGTGCCATCCCAAGTAGCTGGTCTCCTTTGCACTCTTTTAATATGGACATGATTGGCACCTGAATAACAATGAATTCAGGATGTGTGTTGTATGAACTTGCTCAGATTGGAGTAAGTATCAGCAAATCCCTATAGTGTGGAAGCAGGCCTTTTGCCCCATCAGATCCACACAGCCTCTCAAAATACCATCCCGTCCCTGTATATTTCCCATATAACCCACATATCTCTGAATACTACGAGTAATTTAGCATGGCCAATCCACATCTTTGACTGTTGAAGGAAACCAGAACATATCCACACAGAGAATGTGTAAACTCCACACAGTCACCCAAGGTTGAAATTGAACTTGGGTTCCTGGTACTGTGAGGCAGTAGTGCTAACCACTAAGCCACTATGCTGCCAAAACAGTGACAGTCTACAGAATAATAGGGAAATAGGAAATGTTGCAAAAAATGAAAAATTATTGACATCAATCTTAATCCTGCACTCCATAATACAGATAGAATATCTTACAATGAGGAGAACAATTGCTACTTTTCAAGCATTCCAGCCTTCATCATGTGGCTACATATAACTGCACTGGAAGCTACAAAATTATTGATGATGTCAAAGTCTCAAAACATATAATAAAGCATTCCTTTCCTCTTGACTTAAAACCATCATTGGTAATTTAGAAATTTTTGGTTGGATGCACATACACATATCTTTTATTGCATAACATATGGTCCACATGAAAGAATCCTTGAAGTAGCAACTCAAAGTTATATTTTCCTTTATGATTTTGCTACTACTCATTAAAGTGAGAGAGCAGTGCATGCTGCAGAAGGGAATACTTCATAATTTATAAATCTAATGATTCATTTTTATGCTTGTACTCACCTTATTGATTATATGTTCCACCTGTGTAGAACAATCTGATGCTCATTCTGTAAATAGATATAGAAAATGGACAGGTTTTATGTGTGCTTTGATGGGATTCCGGTTGAACACTCCTGAATTAAATATTTCGAGCCAAGAATAGTGCAGACATAGCCAGAGAAACCATTACTCTGCTTTGTATCAGCAATGTGTTCATCCCAAAGCAGCCAGGAACATCCCTACTGTTTTCTCAAATCAGTCATGTAGCTGGTTCTTAGAGTAAGCTTGCTAATAAGTGCAGAAAAGGAGTAACTTTGTGCTGTAGGCATATAGGTATCAGGATCAAACTCATATTTCATAATTCCCACACAGCAGCCAGTAACAGAAACTTTCTTCATATTAGACGCAACTGGAATTGACCCTGATGACGTAATGTAGGCATTATCCAATTCCTCTCAAACTTGATTTTTGATAGTGATTATTGAGAATCCATGTGCATGATTTCCACAAGTTCCACATACACTTTCATGTCCATTCACATGCAGGGAAAGTACATTTAAACATTTGTTTCTTGATTGCTAAATACCAGAAACACATTTTCCCATTAGTACCAAATTCCTTATTTTAAAAATATAAACCACTTTACTTAATCTTTACATTTGATAGATGAAGGAAGGTAAATCTGATTGACAGTTTCGAATTGCTCAAATGCATACTATTATTGATTGGGTCTATCAAATCCATTTTCAGCCTTCTGTTCTTTAGTGCGAACAGTCGTGGTATTTCAAATTTAATAATGTAACTTTGCTGTGAGGGCAGTATCAGAATCAATTATTAAGGAGTTTATAGGTGGGCATTTAAGAAAACTTCAAGTAATCAGGAATGGTCAGCCCAGTTTTGTGAAAGAAAAATCATGTTTTATTAGTTTTTTTTCTCATTATTTGAAGAACTAACATGCAGTATGGATAAAAGAACACCACATGATGCTTGGATTTCCAAAAAAGTATTTGACAAGGTGCCATATGAACAGTTACCATGCAATGTAGGAGTTCATGGTGTAAGGGGGCTTATTAGTGTAGATAGAAGATTGGCTGGCAGAAAACAAGGTTTGCCTAAATGGGTCATTTATTGATTGGCAGGATGTTACAAGTG
This sequence comes from Chiloscyllium plagiosum, assembly GCF_004010195.1. Lineage (NCBI taxonomy): Eukaryota > Metazoa > Chordata > Chondrichthyes > Orectolobiformes > Hemiscylliidae > Chiloscyllium > Chiloscyllium plagiosum. The sequence goes on along the minus strand of NC_057723.1, from coordinate 63,057,913 downwards.
GTATTCTGCCGGGGTCTTTTTTGAGACATTAGGCTTTTACAATTTACATCAATGATTTGGGTGAGGGGAGAGAAGGCACAGTAGCAAGTTTGCATATGAAACAAATTTAAGCAGGAGGTATGTTGTGAAGAAGGGAATATAAGGTTGCAGTGCAGATGGATATAGACAGTTCGCGTGCTAGGGCCAAAACCTTTCAGATGGCGTACTAGTGACTAGTGGTGTTCCGCAAGGCACCACAAATTTTCACTTCATACATTAATGATCTAGATAAAAGAACTGAGGGCATTCTGGCTAAGTTTGCGGATAGGTGGAAGGACAGGTAGTGTTAAGGAGGTGGGGATGCTACAGAAGGATTTAAGCAGGTTAGGAGAGTGGGCAAAAAATGGCAGATGTGGGAAACTGTGAGGCCATGTACTTTGGGAGGAAGAATCGAGGCATAAACTATTTTCTAACTGGGGAGAAAATTCAGAAATCTGAAGTGCAAAGGAACTTGCGAATCCTGGTGCAAGATTCTTTTAATATAAACTTGCAGGTTGAGTTAGTAGTTATGAACGCAAAGACAATGTTGCAATTTATTTTGAGAGGACTTGAATATAAAAACAGGGATGCCCTTCTGAAGCTTTATAAGGCTATGGTCAGACCACATTTATAGTATTGTGAGCAATTTTGCACCCCATATCTCAGGAAAGATATAATGGCCCTGAAGGGGTCCGGAGGACGTTCACGAGAACGATCCTAGAAATGAAAGGCTTAACATATTAAGAATAACAAAAAGATGGGGTACTGGGCTAATGGTCGGATACTTGGTAGTGTGGATGAGCAGAGGGATCTTGGTGTCCATGTACACAGATCTCTGAAAGTTGCCACCCAGGTAAATAGTGCGGTGAGGAAGGCATATGGCGTACTGGCTTTTATTGGTAGAGGAATTGAGTTCCGGAGTCCTGAGGTCATGATGCAGTTGTATAAAACTCTGGTGCGGCCGCATCTGGAATATTGTGTGCAGTTTTGGTCGCCATACTATAGGAAGGATGTGGAGGCATTGGAACGGGTGCAGAGGAGGTTTACCAGGATGTTGCCTGGTATGGAAGAAAAATCGTGCCCTGCCAGTAGCAGTGGTGGACTCTCCCTCTTTATGGGCATTTAAGCGGGCATTGGATAGGCATATGGAGGATAGTGGGTTAGTATAGGTTAGGTGGGCTTGGATCGGCGCAACATCGAGGGCCAAAGGGCCTGTACTGCGCTGTATTCTTCTATGTTCTATGTTCTATGTTCTATATGAGGCACATTTGAGGACACTGGGCCTATAATTGATGAAGTTTAGAAGGATGAAGAGGGATCTAATTGAAAATTACAGAATATTGAATGGCCTGTACACAGTGTACGTTGGGAAGATGGTTCAATTATCAGGAGAAACTAGGACCTGAAGCCACAGTCTTAGAGTAAAGGGAAGACCCTTTAGAATAGAGATGAGGAGAAACGTCTTCAGCTCGAGAGTGGTGAACCTATGGAATTCATTGCCACAGAAGGCTGTGGAGGCCAGGTCATTGAGTATATTTAAGACAGAGTCAAATAGGTTCTTGATTGTCGAGAGGATCAAAGGTTAAGGAGAGAAAGCAGGAGAATGGGGTAGAGAAAACTATCAGCCATGGTGGAGCAGACTCGATGAACCAAATAGCCTAATTTCTGCTCCGATGTGTTTTTGTCTCATGGTCTTAGGGTCTTAAATCGGAAACTATAAAATTGTTCAGCGGGTCGGTGTGGACTTGTTGGGCCGAAGGGCCTGTTTCCACACTGTAGGGAATCTAATCTAAACTTCAGAGCAAAGTAGGCCATTTAGCGCATCAAGTCCACTCTGTCATTCAATGATTTCAATGTGGATCTGATCATTTCAACTTCACTGCTCTATCTCCATAGGCCTCAGTTCCATTCCTGATTAGAAATCTCTCTATCATAGCCTTGAACATAATTAATGGTCAAGTCTTGATAGTTTTCTGTGAGAAAAAAGTTCATCCTCATTTCTGGAGTGACTCCTCGCTGTTTTTATACTCCATTCACTTTTAAATAAATGCCAATGTTCCATTTGCCATCGCTGTTATCCATTGAACCTTTTTGCTAGCTTTCTGTGATTCATGTATCAGGACTTTCAATCATTCTATGCTCAGCTTTCTGCAGTAATTCCTATTTAAATAATATTCAGCTGTTCTTGTCTTCCTGCCAAAATGCACCACCTCACATATTCCGACATTGTATTCCATTTGCCACATTTTTCACACTCACTAAACTCATCTATTTCCATACATAGAGTCCTCGTGTCATCCTCACGACTTGCCTATGCAGCTATATTCGTGTACTCCGCAAACGTTGGTGACATTATATTAAGAAAAATGAAAATGCATTGGAGATCATTTGGAGGAGGTTTTCAACCTGCAAAGAGCAGGTTGTCTTATGTGAAACAATTGCAGATAACCTTGTTTCTATTGGAGTTTAGAAGAATGATAGCTGACGTGATTGAAGTGCAAAAGATCCTGAAAGGTCTTGACAAAGTAGATATCGAAAGGATGTTTCCTCTTGTGTGTCAATCCAAACCTAGGAAGACTTATTGAGAAACTAGTGGTCTTTTAGTTCAGAAATAAGGAGATTTTTCTTTCCAAATGTGTTTTACTTGATGCAGAAATGCTTATGTTGCTCCTTGCAGTAAAAGTTATGGGGTGTAGATATCGTGGTATAGAAGAATTTATAACTGATATTATTTGTGAACATTTCCTCTGGTCTGGCCGAGGCAAACATGCTTCTCTGGAGAAGTCTCCATTCATCTTATCTCAATAGACGAAAGCCAATGCATTGTCCTCAGAATGGGCAGGATTTTAACTGTGCCCTTGAGGACCAGGACTGTGGTGGTATCTCCGCCCCACCCCAGTCTGACCTAACACCCTCACCTTGACCTCTTTCCACCTATCGCATTTCTGACGCCCCTCCCCCAAGTCCCTCCTCCCTACCTTTTATCTTAGCCTGCTGGACACACTTTCCTCATTCCTGAAGAAGGGCTTATGCCCGAAACGTCGATTCTCCTGTTCCCTGGATGCTGCCTGACCTGTTGCGCTTTTCCAGCAACACATTTTCAGCTGTGGTGGAATCTAGCCTGGCTTGGCTTCAGGGAGGAGATTGAGGCATTTGTTCAAGACCTTTGACCTGGAAGACATCTGGCAAAATCTCTATCCTAATTTCATTGCCTCTTTTGAGCCCTGAGATAGAATTGTCGAGGAACAACATTTCATGGGTATACGCCTCCTGCATTCTGGCGGCCTCCATAGGCAGGTGCTGTGCATGGATCATCACCAGATGTGAGCGGAGCTAATTCTGTTCTGCACCTGGGCAAGACTCACTTACGAATATCTGTCAGGAGTATGGGAGGGGGTCAACAAAGATTTGGAAGTCTAGGATTGAGGAATTGGAGAAGGGTGTGCTCAAACTGGAGTCACGTCTCAGTCAGCCCAATGTCAATCCAACCCTGCTGGGGCGGGGTTTACAAGCAGAAGAAGGCCGCTCTCTGAGACCTGCAGCTCGTAGGATCTGACTCCTCGAAGATCTCTATCATGGCTCCCCCTTCTTCTACTTGCTGCAACAAGGACATGGCACCCGTCAGCTGCTGCTTGTGCTGCTGCTGGCTGATAATGTGTCCATAAAGCCAAACTACAAAGGGATTTGGAGTGCTAGTCCAGGATTCTCTAAAGTTTGACTTGCAGTTTGAGTCCATGGTTAAGAAAGCAAATGTAATGTTGTCATTTATCTCAAGAGGGTTGGAATGTAAAAGCAGCAATGTACTATTGGGACTTTATAAATCTCTGGTGAGGCCTCATTTAGAATACTGTGTCCAGTTTTGGGCCCCACACCTGAGGAAGGACATACTGGCACTGGAGCGAGTCCAGCGGAGATTCACACAGATGATCCCTGGAATGGTAGGCCTAAAATACAATGAATGGCTGAGGATCCTGGGATTGTATTTATTAGAGTTTAAAGGTTGAGGGGAAATCTAATAGAAACTTACAAGATAATGCATAGCTTAGAAAGGGTGGATGCTGGGAATTTGTTTCCGTCAGGCGGGGATACTAGGATTCGTGAGCACAGCCTTAGAATTAGAGGAGATCAATTTAAAACAGAAATGAGGACACTGAACATAGAATATAGAAAAGTACAGAACAGAACAGGCACTTCCGCCCATGATGTTGTGCCGAGTATTATTCCTAATCTAAAGTTAACATAACCTATGCACCCCTCAATTCACTGCTGTCCATATGCATGTCCAGCAGTTGCTTAAATGTCCCTAATGACCCTGTTTCCAGCACCACCATTCCATGCATTCACAATTCTCTGTGTAAAGATTCTACCTCTGATGTCTCCTCTATACTTTCCTCCTAATATCTTAAAACTATGACCCCTTGTGCCAATCAATCCTGCCCTTCATCCTCCTCTTTGAGAACTTCCTACAATTGCTCTGAAAATTCTTGATCCTGTAACGAGGAGGCAATACACCATCCTGGAGTCTCACTCACTGCCACGGTAATGCCTATCTATGCTCCTGGCCAGAGAGCCCTCTATCACAATTGCCTGCTTGAACATTGCCATGTCCTGATTTACAGCATGGCAGCACGGTGGCACAGTGGTTAGCACTGCTGCCTCACAGCGCCAGAGACCCGGGTTCAATTCCCATCTCAGGTGACTGACTATGTGGAGTTTGCACATTCTCCGCGTGTCTGCGTGGGTTTGCTCCGGTTTCCTCCCACAGTCCAAAAATGTGCGGGTTAGATGAATTGGCCATGCTAAATTGCGTGTAGTGTTAGGTGTAGGGGAATGGGTCTGGGTGGATTGCGCTTCAGCGGATAGGTGTGGACTTGTTGGGCCGAAGGGCCTGTTTCCACAATGTAAGTAATCTAATTGTAATCAAACATCTAACAAAAAGCCCTGGCTGCTGCTGCTATTTTCTCCTGAGTGGCTATTCCCACAAGAATATCCAAAGCAGAATATATTTTTGAGAAGTGAATAGCCACAGTAGACTCCTGGACTACCTGCTTATCTCTCCTGGTGGTCACCCATCTACCTGACTGGATCAGTGATGTGACCATTTTCCTGAAGCTGATGTCTATCATACTCTCAGCCTCCTGCATGGTCTTCAGTGCGTCCAACTACTGCTCCAATCAATCCATGTGAGCTGAGAGGAGCTGCAGCCAGATTCACTTCCTGCAGATATAGTCACCAGGATCACTCGACTGCTTCCTGATCTTCCATACCTAACAGGAGGAGCATACGACACCAGTGACTGCCACCTCTACCCCTTTAATGACTATCAGACTAGGGGGGAGAAAAAGGCTTTTCCTCACTTTTACCTCGTTTAGGAGGACGAGCAGCAAGAAAGCCTGGTATACACCTCGGCACACACTTAAATCTACCTGCAGCACTGCGGCTACAAAGCAGGCCCTTCTCAAAGATGACTGTAAAAATGGGCAGAACAAGACACAGAAATGCCTCCTTCTTCCATTTCCCTAAACTCCTCACTTAGGTCAAGTCTGCACTTACTCACTCTGCAGTTCACAATCCATGCTGGGAGAATTTTAGGCCTTGATTTTATTCTATAGGTCTCCATGCTACAAGAACCAAGATTAGAGTGGTGCTGGAAAAGCACAGCAGGTCAGACAGCATCCAAGGAGCAGGAAAATTGACGTTTTGGGCAGAAGCCCTTCATCAGAAATGAGACTGGGAGCCTCCAATGTGGAGAGATAAATGGGAAGGGGATGGAGCTGGGAAGAAGAGTGCAACAGGTGGATGGAGGTGAGGATGAAGATGATAGGTTAGAGAGGAGGGTGGAGCAAATAGGTGGGAAGGAAGATTGGCATGGTGATGAGCTGGCAAGTTGGAACTGGGGTAAGGTAGATGAAGGGGAAATGAGGAAACTGGTGAAGTCTACATTGATGCCCTGGGGTTGAAGTGTTCCAAGGCGGAAGATGAGACATTCTTCCTCCAGTCGTCGAACTGTGAGGGGGTGGTGGTGGATGAGGCCCAGGACTTGCATGTCCTCGGCAGGGTGGGAGGAGGAGTTGCAATGTTGGACCATGGGGCAGTGGGGTTGATTGGTGCAGACGTCCTGGAGATGTTCCCTAAAGCGCTCTGCAAGAAGGCATCCAGTCTTCCCAGTGTAAAAGAGACTGCATCAAGAGCAACAGATACAATAATTGACATTTGTGAAAGTGCAGGTGAAACTTTGTTGGACGTGGATGGCTCCTTTGAGGCCTTGCATGGAGGTGAGGGGGAAGATGTGGGCGCAGCTTTTGAAATTCCTGCAGTGGCAGGGGAAGGTGCCAGGAGGGGAGGGTGGGTTGTTGAGGATCGTGAACCTGACCAGGTATCACGGAGGGAACGGGCCTTTGCGAAATGTGGATAAGGGTGGGGAGGGAAATAAATCCCTGGTGGTGGGGTCCATTTGGATATGGCGGAAATGTCAGCAGATGATGCAGTTTATGCGGTGGGTGGTGGGGTGGGAGGTGAGGACTGGGGGTTTCTGTCCTTGTTGCGGTTGGAAGGGTGGGGTTTGAGGGCGGACGTGCGGGACATGAATGAGATGCCTTGGAGGGCATCTTCAATCATGTGGGAGGGGAAATTATGGTCTTTAAAGAAGGAGGCCATCTGGTGTGTTCTGTGGTGGAACTGATCCTCCTGGGAGCAGATCCGACGGAGGTGGAAGAATTGGGAATACGGGATAGCATTTTTGCGGGAGGTAGGGTGGGAAGAGGTGCAATCCAGGTAGTTGTGGGAGTCGGTGGCTTTGTAAAAAATGTCAGTGTTGAGTTGGTTGTCATTGATGGAGATGGAGAGGTCCAGGAAGGGGAGGGAGGTGTCAGAGATGGCCCAGGTGAATTTAAGGTTGGGGTGAAATGTGTTGGTGAAGTTGATTAACTGCTCAACCTCCTTGAGGGAGCATGAAGTGGCACTTAAGCAGTCATCAATGTAGCTGAGGAAGAGGTGGGGAGTGGTGCCGGAGAACTATGTAGCCAACAATGAGACAGGTATAGCTGGGGCACATCCTGGTCTGGAGGAAGTGGGAGGATTCGAAGGAGAAATTGTTAAGGGTGAGGACCAGTTCAGCCAGACAAATTAGATTGTCAGTGAAGGGTACTACTGGGGACGTCGGGAGAGGAAGAAACAGATGGCTTAGAGGTCCTGGTCATGGCGGATGGAGGTGTAGAGGGATTGGAGGTCCTTGGTGAAGATGAGGCATTTGGAACCGGGGAAACAGACGTTTTGGAGGTGGTGGAGGGCGTGGGTGGTGTCTCAAAAGTATGTGGGGAATTCCTGGACTGGGGGGATGGGACAGTATTGAGGTAGGTGGAGACGGGTTTGGTGGGGCAGGAGCAGGCTGAGACAATGGGTGGTCAGGCTTGTGGATCTTGGGAAGGCGGTTGAATCGGGTGGTGCAGGGTTCCCAAACTATGAGTTTGGAAACTGGGTGGAAGATCTCCTGAAGTGATGAGGTTGTGTAAGGTCTGGGAGATGTTGGTTTGGTGATGGAGGGGTGAAGTCATGGTTGAGGGGCAGTAGGAGAAGGTGTCTTCGAGTTGGCACCTGGCTTCAGAGGTCAGTGCGTCAAACTACCACTGCATTCCCTTTATCCGCTGGTTTCTTGGTGAGGTTGGGATTGGAGCAGAGGGAATGGAGGGCTGCGCATTGTGAGGGTGAGAGGTTGGAGTGGGGGGGGGGGTAGACAGGTTGCGGCGGTTAATGTCTTAGCGGCAGTTGGAAATGAAGAGATCGAGGGCTGTTAGTAGGCCAGCAATGGGTGTCGAGGTGGATGGAGTGTGTTGGAGGTGGGTGAAGGGGTCTTCAGAAAGTGGGAGCTCTGATTGAAAAAATAACTTCAGGGGCAGAGGCAGTGGAAGAAGTGTTCAATGTCTCAATGCATGTGGAATCCATAGATGCGTGGATGGAGGGGAATGAAGGTAAGGCCTTTGCTGAGGACTGACCGTTCATCCTCAGTGAGGGGGAGGTCTGGGGGGACAGAACACAGAACATAGAACATGGAACAATACAGCGGCCCTCGATGTTGCGCCGACCTGTGAACTATTCTTCGCTCGTCCCCCTACACTATCCCAAAATCCAATCTAAGGATTGTTTAAATCTCCCTAACGTAGCTGAGTGGACTACATTAGCAGGTAGTGCATTCCACGCCCTTACCACTCTCTGCATAAAGAACCTGCCTCTGACATCTGTCTTAAATCTATCACCCCTCAATTTGTAGTTATGCCTCCTCGTACACGCTGACGTCATCATCCTCGGAAAAAGACTTTCACTGTCTACTCTATCTAATCCTCTGATCACCTTGCATGTCTCTATCAAATCGCCTCTTAGCCTTCTTCTTGCCAGTGAGAACAGGTTCAAGTCTCTCAGCCTTTCCTCATAAGACCTTCCCTCCAGACCAGGCAACATCCTGGTATATCTCCTCTGCACCTTTTCCAATATATCCACAGCCTTCCCGAAATTTAGCATGACCAATTTACCTACCATGCACATCTTTGGATTGTGGGAGGAAACCGGAGTACCCAGAGAAAATACACAGAGACACGGGCAGAATGTGCAAACTCCACACAGACAGTCACCCAAGGCGGGAATCGAATCCGGGTCTCTGGTGTGTGAGGCAGTAGTGCTAGCCACTGAGCCACCATGCCACCCCAATATGACTGCAGTAGCATCACATGGAGTTAACGTTAGGGAGACCTTAAATCTTCTGCTAGATTTATGAAAAATGTCCATATTACAGAGGAGAGTGTGCTGGATATCTTAAAAGGCTTTAAAGGTGGATAAATCCCCAGGATCTGATCAGGGCTGATTTTGATAAAAAAAAATCTTGAGCTATAACTAGGAATTCAAAATAAATACATTCATGTCAGATAGAATAAGCTTATTTCAGAGTATATGAATGTTATGTTACATTTATAATATAAAAATTAGTTGTGTAAAAAATTTCACCAGGATGTTGCCTGGTATGGTAGAAAGATCGTATGAGGAAAGGCTGAGGCACTTGGGGTTGTTTTCATTGGAGAAAAGAAGGTTTAGGGGTGACTTGATAGAGGTGTACAAGACGATTAGGGGTTTAGATAGGGTCGACAGTGAGAATCTTTTTCCACGTATGGAGTCAGCTATTACAAGGGGGCATAGCTTTAAATTAAGAGGGGGTAGGTATAGGACAGATGTTAGGGGTAGGTTCTTTACTCAGCGAGTCAGTGAGGACTGCAGATGCTGGAGACCAGAGTTGAAAAACGTGGTGCTGGAAAAACACAGCAAGTCAGGCAGCATCCGAGGAACAGGAGAATCGACGTTTCGTGCCTAAGCCCTTCTTCAGGAATGAGGCTGGTGTGCCAAGCGGGCTGAGATAAAAGATAGGGGGAGAGGGGCGCTGTGAATAAGATAGGTGGAGGGAGGTGAGGGTGAGGATGATAGGCTGGGAGAAGGGGTGGGGGGGCGGAGAGATCAGGAAGAAGATTGCAGGTCAAGAGGGCAGTGCTGAATCTGGGGGTTGGGACTGAGATAAGGTGGGGGGAGGGGAAATGAGGAAGCTGGAGAAATATACATTCATCCCGCGTGGTTGGAGGGTTCCTAGGCGGAAGATGAGGCGCTCTTCCTCCAGTGTGGTCAGAATCCGGCGATGCAGGAGGCCAAGGACCTGCATGTCCTTGGCAGAGTGGGAGGGGGAGTTAAAGTGTTTAGCCACTGTGTTCAGTTCAGACCAGTTCAGTCAGTCGAAGGAGGGTGTCAGTGGAAGAGTACTGGTTAGGTCGGTGGGAGAGGAAGAAGCGGAGGGCTTGGAGGCCTTTGTGATGGGGGATGGAAGTGTATAGGGACTGGATGTCCATCATGAAGATAAGGCGTTGGGGGCCGGGGAAGCGAAAATCACACTCCGGATTCCTCGACCGTTCCTGGACCTTCTCGCGATCTCCGGAACCGCTCAGCGCCATTGCCCACACGGCCGCTGCAGCCACCACCACCGTGGCAAACGGTGATGCCATTTCTGCCCCCACCGCCACACGGACAACAGCCACCACCGACCATGCAGCCTCTGTGATCGCTGCCCAGACATCCGTGTCCACGATCACCAGGAAGATCATCGCCGACAGATACACAGCCGCTGCAGGATCCACGACTACCGGGACCAGCGTTGTTTCTGCCCAGCGCCCCACTTCCGCCCCCAGAGCTGCCGTCGCCGCAGCCACTTCTGCCCCCCGCGTGTCGAACTCACCTGCTCAAAGACCACACTCACGTCGATCTCTGCCTCCACGTCGATCTCAGCACCCACGTTGATCTCCGCCCCCACGACCAACTCTGCCCCCATGACTAACTCCGCCCACATGCCTAACTCCGCCCCCCACTCCCAGCTCCAGCCCCACACCAGGTCCCAGGTCCTAGCTCCCAGCCCTGCCATATTTTCACCATCCCTCCAGACCTCCCCCTCTCTGAGGATGAACGATCAGTCCTCAGCAGAGGCCTCACCTTCATCCCCCTACGCTCCAAGATCAATGAGTTCGACACGCGGCTAGACATCGAGCATTTCTTCCGCCGCCTTCGCCTCCTTCAACCAGGATTCTCGCCCACCCTCTGACGTCCCCTTCTCCCACCTCCAACACACTCCATCCACCTGGACACCCCGTGCTGGCCTCATACCCGCCCTCGATCTCTTCATATCCAACTGCGCCGCGACATTGACCGCCTCAACCTGTCCACCCCTCTCACCCACTCCAACCTCTCACCCTCACAACGCGCAGCCCTCCACTCCTTCCGCTCCAACCCCAACCTCACCATCAAACCGGCAGACTAGGGAGGCGCAGTGGTAGTTTGGCGCACCGATCTTTACACTGCTGAAGCTAGACGCCAACTCGCGGACACCTCCTCCTACTGCCCCCTTGACCATGTCCCCATCTGCCCCACCAAACCATCATCTCCCAGACCATCCATAACCTCATCACCCTCAGGAGATCTCCCATCCACCACCTCCAACCTCATAGTCCCACAACCCTGCACCGCCCGTTTCTACCTCCTGCTCAAAATCCACAAACCCGACTGCCCCGGTCAACTCATTGTCTCAGCCTGCTCCTGCCCCACCGAACTCATCTCTGCATACCTCGACACTGTCCTGTCCCCCTTAGTCCAAGAATTCCCCACCTACATTCGGGACACCACCCACGCCCTCCACCTCCTCCATGATTTTCGCTTCCCTGGCCCCCAACGCCTTATCTTCACGATGGACATCCAGTCCCTATACACTTCCATCCCCCATCACAAAGGCCTCCAAGCCCTCCGCTTCTACTTCTCCCGCCGACCTAACTAGTACCCTTCCACTGACACTCTCCTTCGAGTGACTGAACTGGTCCTCACTCTTAACAACTTCTCCTTCCAATCCTCCCACTTCCTCCAAACCAAAGGAGTAGCCATGGGCACCCGCATAGGCCCCAGCTATGATTGCCTCTTCATTGGATATGTGGAACAGTCCATCTTCCGCAGCTACACTAACACCACCCCTCACCTTTTCCTCTGCTACATCGATGATTGTATTGGCGCTACCTCGTGCTCCCACGAGGAGGTTAAACAGTTCATCCACTTTACTAACACCTTCCACCCCGACCTCAAATTTACCTGAACTGTCTCAGACTCCTCCCTCTCCTTCCTAGACCTCTCCATTTCTATCTTGGGTGACCGACTCCACACAGACATTTACTGCAAACTAGCCGACTCCCACAGCTACCTAGATTACACCTCCTCCCACCCTGCCCCTTGTAAAAACGCCATCCCATATTCCCAATTCCTTCGCCTCTGCCGCATCTGCTCCCAGGAGGACCAATTCCACCACCGAACAACCCAAATAGCCTCCTTCTTCAAAGACCGCAATTTCCCCTCCGACATGGTTGACGATGCTCTCCACCGCATCTCCTCCACTTCCCGCACCTCCGCCCTTGAACCCCGCCCCTCCAATCACCACCAGGACAGAACCCCACTGGTCCTCACCTTCCACCCCACCAACACGGATACATCGTATCATCCTCTGTCATTTCTGCCACCTCCAAACACCACCAGGGATATATTTCCGTCCCCACCTCTATCAGCGTTCCGGAGAGACCACTCCCTCCGCAACTCCCTTATCAGGGCCGCACCCCCCACCAACCCAATCTTCACTCCCAGCACCTTCCCCTGCAACCGCAAGAAGTGCAAAACTTGCGCCCACACCTCCCCCCTCACCTCCCTCCAAGGCCCCAGTGGATCCTTCCATATCCGTTGCAAATTCACCTGCACATCATTTACTGTATCCATTGCACCCGATGTGGTCTCCTCTACACTGGAGAGACAGGCCGCCTACTTGCGGAACGTTTCAGAGAACACCTCTGGGACACCCACACCAACCAAACCAACCATCCCGTGGCTGAACACTTTAACTCCCCCTCCCACTCCGCCAAGGACATGCAGGTCCTTGGTCTCCTCCATTGCGAGACCCTGATCACACGACGCCTGGAGGAAGAGCGCCTCATCTTCCGCCTAGGAACCCTCCAACCACGGGGGATGAATGTATATTTCTCCAGCTCCCTCATTTCCCCTCCCCCCACCTTATCTCAGTCCCAACCCCCGGATTCAGCACTGCCCTCTTGACCTGCAATCTTCTTCCCGACCTCTCCGCCCCCATCCCCTCTCCGGCCTATCACCCTCACCCTCACCTCCTTCCACCTATTGTATTCCCAGCACACCTCTCCCAAATCCCCTCTCCCCGACCTTTTATCTCAGCCCGCCTGGCACACCAGCCTCATTTCTGAAGAAGGGCTTATGCCCGAAACTTCGATTCTCCTGCTCCTCGGATGCTGCCTGGCCTGCTGTGTTTTCCCAGCATCACATTTTTCAACTCTGGTCTCCAGCATCTGCAGTCCTCACTTTCTCCCTGTGTTTTGCCCCAGCCAACCTGATTTTTTCTTACAATGCAACAAATTGTAATCAAAGCAGAAATCCTTGATTCCAGAGCAGTTCAATTACTGAGATACCTGTTCTAATTTGCTTTGAGGGCACGTTGTTCTAACTAAAACTGAAAGATATTGTGTTTGTAATAATAATCTCCATTAATCTTAAACTTTTGATTTGCATTCCCTAACAATTTAAACTCTCTAAGGCATTGTTCTCTAATGTAAGGTGATTAGCACATGGGAACAGATTGTTACTTGCCACTACTGTGAAATTTTTTAATAAAGATTTATGTTTGTTTTGCAATATCTTGTCATTATTTTGGTTCTTTGCACAAACAGAAGTAGTAATGCGCAATAATGTTATCACTGGTGGCTACACCAAGTTGACACCTCAGCATCAGGTATACTTGAAAATGAGGTACCAAAAAGGTGAAGCCACCAAACAGGACTACTTGCATGCCAAACAGCATTACCAGCAAGTGATAGATAAATCTAAGCAGTCTCACAACCAACAGATCAGATCTAACATCTGCAGTCCTGCCACATCTAGTTGTGAATGGTGGTGGATGATTAAACAAGTGGAGGACTCTCCACAAATATCCCCGCCCTCAATAATGGAAAAGCCCTGCACATCAGTACAAAGAATAAGGCTAAAGCTTTCGCAGTAATCTTCAGCCACAAGTACCGAACGGATGATCCATCTTGGCCTCCTCTAGTGGTCCCCAGCATTACAGATATCAGTCTTCAGCCAATTCAGGTCACTCCATGTGATATCAAGAAACACATTGAGGCACTGGATACTGCAAAGCTTACGGGGCCCTGACAATATTTTGGCAATAGTACAGTCAGTTCTGCTTCAACCCAAATTGGCTTTAATTCAGTTGAAGGTTTTAGATTGTTATCTGTAGAACATGAACTTTCCTTACCTAGATCGGCTATAATGCGATTCCAGTCCCACTAGTTTAAATGTTGTGGCTATTGTGTGATTTTCTTATAACTTGAGATTGCACAAGAATGGAATTATTGCGTTATATCAGAACTGACTGTACTGAAGACTTGTGCTCCAGAAATTGTCGCACTCCTAGCCAAGCTGTTCCATATAGTTACAAGACTTGCATCTACCTGACAATGTGGAAAATTGCCTAAGTATGCTCTATGTATAAAACGCAGGACAAATCCAGCCCAGCCATTTACCGTCCCATCGGTCTACTCTCAATCATCAGTGATGGAAGGTGTCATCAGCAGTGAAATCAAGCAGCATATGCTCAACAATAACCTGCTCAGTGATGCCCAATTTAGGTTCTGCTCCTGAGCTCATTACAGCCTTGGTTCAAACATGGACAAAAGAGAGTTACAGCCCTTGACATCAAGGTTGAGTTTGACCGAGGAGCATCAAGGAGCCTGAGCAAAACTGAAATCAATGGGTATCAGGGGGCAAAGTATCCAGTGGTTAGAGTCATATTTGACACAGAGGAAGACGCTTAATGGTGTTACCATCACTGAATCCCCCGTCAACATTGATCAGAAGTGATCATTGATCAGAAATTTAACTGAACTTACCACATAAACATAGTTTCTACAAGAGCAGGTTAGAGGTTAGGAATACTGCCGTGATTACCTCCAGACTTCTGAAAGCCTGTCCACCATCCACAAGACACAAGTCAGGAGTGTGATGGAATATCACCACTTGCCTGGATGATTGCAGCCCCAACAACACTCAAGAAGCTTGACACCTTTCAGGACAAAGCAGCCCACTTGATTGGCACTGCATCTACAAGCATCCACTCCCTCTGTCACCGATGCTCAGTAGCAGCAGTGTATACTATCTACAAGATGCGCTGCAGAAATCTGCCAAAGGGCTTCAGACAGCACCTTGCAAAACTATGACCACATCCATCTAGAAGGACAAGGGCAGCAAATATATGGAAAAACCACCATCTTCAAGTTCACCTCCAAGCCACTCACCATCCTGACTTGGAAATAAGTGTCACTGGGTCAAAATGTGTCAATGGCATTGTGGGTCCAACTTCAGCATGCGGACTGCAGTGGTTCAAGGAGGCAGCTTACCACCTTCTCAAGGGCAACTGGGGGCAGGAAATAAATGCTGGCCAGCCAGCGTTGCCCATATCCCACAAAAAATGAATAAACAACAATGTTAATGGATCGCTGGTTGTTAATTTGATTCAGTTGATGGCTTTTTGTTCCTTTGAGCACAAGGTCATGATTTTGAGACACATTTCATGAATTCAGCATGTAAGGCAGGCTAATTCCCCAGCACAATACTGAGCAATTGCTTGTCTTACAAAAAGGGCTTAAACTGCCCTATCTAGCTGTTTACTGTGTATGGTCTAAGTAAATGTTAAGTACAATTCCATGGTGCTGTTCAAAGAAGCACAAGTTTTACTTCTTTATGCATAAAAGTGGCTACTGCACTTGCTCGGACAAATGAGTGGAGTAGTCAAAAAAGGTTTTATGGAGAAAACCCTCTGGCCAACCTTGGTCAGAAAGCATGGTGGACCAGTTAGCCAATTGCTTGGCTTCTGGTGGGCCCTCTTCTGAATTACAAACCCAGAGCAACAGTCCAACCTGCCTGAAGCTGTCATCTCCATACTCAGCAGTGCCATAAAGAAGGTATGACTGCAGCTGGAACACCAACATCATCCTCCCTCTGGAACCTAGATGGAGGATGAATGCTGCAAAGAGCAGCTGTCATTTGGCAGGGTCTTTCCAGGGTTGGTGATTGTGGGAAGGGCATTGAAAAGCAAAGAAAGGGGATGACAATCAGAAAGATCGGCCCCTCTGCTTAACTTTCAGTACCTCAAACTTGTACAAATTTGTCCAAATTCGAGGAACCCAGCTGAAAGTCTGTTTTCCAGTCAGATGGTCTGATTCTTCCATGTCCTGCTTGAAAATATAATAATTGAAACCCTTAATTGGCTGTTAATTAGCAGTTTAAGGGCTTTACATTTGTGGTGGCTGACTGAGCTGTCCCACACAGGACATATTTGACACCTCAGCAATTATCTCCCTGTTGCCAAACTGCCTGATCATCTTCTTTTTCTGGACCCTTCTATGTGCTTCTTGAGGGAGAATTCTGCTCAATCTTTTCAGCAGTATGCAGAATCATTAGTGACTTATTTCATCCTTTACAGCTGATGTGGAGGTGAATGTATGGTTCCAATACTTAAATGAATTTAACATGGCAACCTGGGGAACCACTCATTACACGCACTGAATTGGAAAACAGATTTCAATAAAATGCCTTTTTACTTCGAGACTGCACAAACTACACATATAATTTACTGTAGGTAAACATTATTCCTCATCCATGTTTGACCATTCTTTATTTAAATCTTTGAACTTATTAGAATTCGGACATTTGTTACATGAAAATGTCACAGTTTAAATGTGTTACTTGTCCTCTTGGGAAAATTAACTGGATCTATTTAACATGCAGATTGAAAATCTTTCACCTACATTTGTTTCTTTCTTTTCCAGGAATTACTCTATGTCATTAGGGAATGTAAAGAGCACATATCAGAATGTAGTTGCAGAAGTGAGATCCATTGTGCTAACTTTAATTTGGTTCGCCATGTAAACTCTTTCTTTTACATTTCAAATACCTGCCTTTTAGAACATAGAACATAGAACATAGAACACTACAGCACAGAACAGGCCCTTCGGCCCACGATGTTGTGCTGAACATTTGTCCTAGCTTAAGCACCCATCCATGTACCTATCCAATTGCCCGCTTAAAGGTCACCAAAGATTCTGACTCTACCACTCCCACAGGCAGCGCATTCCATGCCCCCACCACTCTCTGGGTAAAGAACCCACCCCTGACATCTCCCCTATACCTTCCACCCTTCACCGTAAATTTATGTCCCCTTGTAACACTCGGTTGTGCCCGGGGAAAAAGTTTCTGACTGTCTACTCTACCTATTCCTCTGATCATCTTATAAACCTCTATCAAGTCACCCCTCATCCTTCGCCGTTCCAACGAGAAAAGGCCGAGAACTCTCAACCTAGCCTCGTACGACTTCCTCTC
>NC_057723.1:62986523-63039087 GCF_004010195.1 Chiloscyllium plagiosum | reverse complement strand
TGTAAAACCTACCCTGTTGCACGCACCTAACTCTCTCCATAACCAAGGTGAAAGTCACAGAATTGGGTCACCATCACCAAAATGTTCACCCACTAACAAGCCCATCACTTGTCCCGGTTCATTACTGAGTACCAAATCCAAACGGCCTCCCCTCTGGTCGGATAATCTACATACTGAGTTAGAAAAGCTTCCTGGACACACTGCGCAAACACCGCCCCATCCAATCTACTTGATCTAAAGAGCTTCCAATCAATATTTGGGAAGTTGAAATCGCCCATGACTACTACCCTGTGGCTTCTGCACCTTTCCAAAATCTGTTTCCCAATCTGTTTTCTTTCTATCTTTTTGTTTCCAAATATCTTTTGTTACCCTTTCAAATCTGATCTGATGTACATAGCCTTTGAAATTTGTTTATTCCACATTCCTTTAATTCTTTCACGTGAAGACATTTTATTGAATTTATTTTAAATCAGTTTATAATTTAAGACTATATCCCATTGTTCTGAATTCACACTGTAAAGTGTCATCAACTTATTCACTTGTTTTAATATCACAAATCAAAATGCCCATTAGCTTCAGGAAATGTAATGAAAACCAAAGATATTGCAAGTTTGAAAGGGGTGCATCCCAAAACAGCCAGAATAATTAAGGGTATGTAAGGATTGAATTACGAGAAGGAACATTGTTTTTGAGCATGTTGTCACTGGAAAGGAGAAGGATGCATGTAATGTGATTGCTGCTTTTAGGATTCTACTAGAGTGCCATAATTTATGCCATGGCAAACCTTGATCAGCAGCTCATAGATTATATCGGAAAGCATTTAATGCAAAAACAGTGATCTGATACTAACAAGGCTGGGTTTGTCATGCTTGCAGGATGGTAGTGAGGGTTAGGATGAGTGATAGTGGCAGGTTGAATGGAAAATCCAGAAGTCTGGGTTGCCCTCCATGCTGTGGAAATTTAATAGGTCAGGAATATTTGACAGGACTGTTGCCTAGAAATTGGCTACATTGACTTCCAGTCATTCAGGGAGTACTCTGAAATAGGCCATAAAAGCAGTTATGGAGCCTGCAGCTTCCAATGCAATTGTAGGGACTAGGGGACAATCCATTCCCTGTTCCTTTGGAAAAGAGGTTCTGAACTCTGAGGTTATCCAATCACCAATCTTGTGTGTGTTCAATTCCTGGTAAGGAAGTGAAGCCTTTGGATGGTTTAGAGATCTGATGCTGGAGGATGAGATTCAGTTATTCTGATAACACTGAAGTATCTTGGGAGCTGGAAGGATACACTCCTGCTTCTCAGTCCTTAGAAATTGCTGTAAGGCTACTTACCTTATCCACAAAACTAGTCTCACCTACCTTCAGTTGCTGGGTTTCCCTACAGCTCAGAAGCCCTGACAATTACACCAGAAGACCAAAAGACAAAGGAGCAGAACTTAGGCCATTCAGCCCATCCAATCTGCTCCATGATTCAATCATGGCTGATAAATTTCTCAAAACCATTCTCCCCTTTTTTCCCCACAACCGTTGATCCCCTTGACAATCAAGAATTCATCTATTTCCGTCTTAAATCTAGCCTCCACAGCCTTCTGTGACAGTGAATTCTATAGATTAATCACTCTCCGTCTAAAGAGGGTTCTCCTTATCTCCACTCTAAAAGGTTCTAGGTTAGATTACTTACAATGTGGAAACAGGCCCTTCGGCTTAACATGTCCACACCGACCCTCTGAAGAGCAACCTACCCAGACCCATTCCCCTACATTTTACCCCTTGACCTGACACTACAGGCAATTTAGCATGGCCAATTCTCCTAACCGGCACATCTTTGGACTATGGGAGGAAACCGGAGCACTCCCATGCAGACACGGGGAGAATGTGAAAACTCCACACAGACAGTTGCCCAAGGTGGGAATTGAACTCAGGTCTCTAGTGCTGTGAGGCAGCAGTGCTAACCACTGTGCCATCGTGCCGCCCCTTCCCTTTATTCTAAGTCTGTGCTGTTGGGTCCGAGTCTCTCCTACCAATGGAAACAACTTCCCAACATTCACTTTGTCATTCATTCAGTAATCTGTAAGTTTCCACTGGATACCCCTTCATCCTTCTAAACATAATCAAGTATAGACCCAGAGTCCTCAAACGTTCCTCATATGTTTAGCTTTTCATTCCTGGGATCATTCTTGTGAATGTCCTCTGAACCAGGGCTAGTAAATCCTTTTTGATATATGGGGCACAATGCTCCAAATGTGGTCTTACCAGAGCCTTATCGAGTCTCAGAAGTACATCCCCGCTTTTATATTCGAGTCCTCTCAAAATAAATGCCATTCCTGCATTTGCCTTCCTATCTACTGACTCAACCTATAAGTTTACCTTGAGAGAATCCTGGACTAGAACTCCTAAATATCTTTGCACTTCAGACTTCTGAATTTTCTTCCGATGCTTCTAATCTGCTTACCAAGGTGTATGCCCTCACAATTGCCCACGTTGTACCCCATCTACCACTTCTTTGCCTCCTCAGTACTACCTGTCCCCTTACCTATCTTTGTATCATCTGCAAACTTAGTCAGAATGTCCTCAGTTGCTTCGTTTAGATCATTAATGTATGAAGTGAAAAGCTGTGGTCCCAAAACTGGCACATCCTGAGAAAGACCCTTTTATCACCACTCTCTGCTTTCTGCCAGACAGTCAATCCTCTATCATTTCTAACACCTTGTCTCCACCACCATGGAACTCAGCAGCCTCCTCTGTGGCACCTTGTCAGGGGCCTTCTTGAAGTCCAGGTAGATAAAAATCCATTAAGTCTCCTTGATCTAACCTGCTCGTTACTCTTTCAAAGAATTGTAGCAGATTTGTCAGGTATGACCTCCCCTTGATGACTTTACCGTATTTATCATACACTTCCAAGTATTCAGAAATCTCATCCTTCACAAATGTCTCCAAAATCTTACCCACGACCAAGGTTGTGCTAATCGCCCTATAATTTTTCATGTTTTGCCTTATCTCTTTTTAAACAGGATTTCATCTGTAAGGAAACTTAAAAACAGGCAATTAAAATCAAACTACCAACTTTCTGGGAGCAGACTGGCTGCATTCATCCTGTGTTTCTGTTCACTACAGAAATGAATAGATTGGAGGTAAGTTAGATTAGATGTTTAAAAATATTTTGCTTCTCACCTGATCCTAAACTGAATGTTTTTGTGGGTTAAAATTCTTTTTGGTTTTTCAGACTGCAAGTATAGATCTATGAAATGGATTTCCCAGGAAGTCAGTGGAAAGTGTTTAGAAATGAAAACTGCAACTTCTAGGACTACTAAATCGACCAGATAGCATCTGTGAAGAGACTTTGTTAACATTTAATATTAATAACCTGTTTGAACTTGGAGATCAAACAGTTTATAAGCAAATACGGAGGCAGAGGAACAGAAAGTAAAAAGATAAGGTATAAGATGTGCAAAGGTAACTAAGTAACAAGTGCAAGGCAAAAGGGGATAATGACATGAGTGAAAAAAAGGAAAATTAGTCTAGCAGGCTAGAAATGACAATTTTAGAATCAGGACCAACATCTGTTACAAAACAGTTGGAGTAGTTCTTATAAACTGAATTTATTGAAGTCAGTGTTGAGACCAGTGGATATAAAGTACCTAAATAAAAGATGAGCTACTGTTCCTCAGGTTTCTGTTTAGCTTCATTGGAACAGTTTAGGGGACTGTACCCATAGCCTGTATGGGAATGGAAATAGCAGTGGTTATTATTAGTTCATTCAAATATAAATGGGAAAATTACCTTTTGAAATATGTGTACTTCGGAGTGTAGAATACTTGGAAGAAACAGGTAACTTGAAGTATATGCTACCAAAAGCTTTCTGCCAGTAAGGTTTTCCTCATGAGATGTTGGGCTTGCAGTAATTCAAAAATTTATAGTTTTGAATAATAGATCTTTGAAAGTCTTGTAGCCAGTAGTATTGAGCCGGACATCTGGTTTCAAATCCATCTGCCCTGGAGGAGTGTTAAAGAGTGAACAAGTTGATTCACAATATTCCAACATTCCAAGAATAAATATCTCCTGTTTTGATTGATGACGCTAAATGCTAAAGTAAAGTTTATTACTCCAACTAGGTCTGACCAGTGCTTCATATAATTGCAGAAGCAATTGCTTTTCTGTTCAATCTATATGGGTAGAGTTGAGAAATATGAAAGGACAAAAAATATTAGTGAGTGACATATATAGGTCCCTAAACTGCAGTGCTGATGTTGGGAATGGCATGAAAACAGGAAATTAGAGATCCATGTGATAAGGGAATATTTGTGATCATGGATGATTTTAATTTGCATATAGATTGGACAAATCAAATTAGCCACAACGCTGTAGAGGAGGAATACCTGGAATGTATATGGGAAGGATTTCTTGACCAATATGTGAAGGAACCAACCAGAGAGCAGGCCACCTTAGACGGAAAGAGTCTATACAAAGGTGCTTTTAATTTCTCAGCTTAGAATAGCATTTGGACTCTCTTAAAGGTACAGTACACACCTTCAACTTCAAATATCATTGCCAATCTAGCTGTGTGAGATCCTTTGGGGATGAGTGATCATAACATGACAGAATCTTTCATCAAGATGGAGAGTGAGGTAGTTGATTCAGAGACTGGGGTGCTGAAACGAGGCATGATTTGGCCTTGATAGATTGGGGAGAGTTACCTAAAGGGATATCACTTGGTAGGCAATGGAAACTTTCAAGCAGTGCATGAGGGAACTGCAACAACTGTTTATTCCTGTCTGGCACAAAAGCAAAATGGGTAAGAAGGCCAATCTGTATCTGACAAAGGAAATTAGAGATAGTATCCAATCCAAGGAAGAAGCATACAGATTGGCCAAGAAAAATAATAGATCTGAGGATTGGGAGTAATTTAGAATTCAGCAAAGAAGGATCAAGGGATTGATTAAGATGGGGAATGTAAGTTTGCAGGGAATATTAAGACTGATGCTAAGAGTTCCTATAGGTATGTGAAGAGAAAGAGATTGGTGAAGACAAATGTAGGTCCTCTACACATGGGGGAATGTATAATAGGGGATAAAGAAATGGATGAGAAACTGAATATGTATCTTAGTTTTGTCTTCACGAAAGAGGACACAAATCAGATACCAGAAATGTTGTAGATTTAGTGAGAGGGAAGAACAAAGGGAGATCAATATGAGTAGAGAAATGGTGCTGTGAAGATTGAGGAGATTGAAGGCAGATAAATCTCCAGGGCCTGAAATTTTACATCCCAGAGTACTTAAGGAAGTGGCTCTAGAAATAATGGCTGCATTGGTGGTCATCTTTCAGGATTTTATAGATTCTGGTACAGTCCCTGCAAATTGGAGAGTGGCTAATGTCACTCCAATATTCAAACAGGAAGGTAGAGAGAAAGCAGGAAATTTCAGACCAGTAAGCCTAACATCGATAGTGGAGAAAATTCTCAAAACCATTATTGTTCTGAAGTTGAAGGTGTGTACTGTACCTTTAAGAGAGTGCAAATGCTGTTCTAAGCTGAGAAATTAAAAGCACCTTTGTATATGACTAGATGGCAGAACCAGAGTGTACTGGAAAATTGAAAATATGTAACGTTTGACTGTGAAATGGATTACCTGAGTTTTAGTTGCTGTTTTGGCAATTCAAATTTAGCCAATCAGTTTAAATTATGCCCCAGGATATGAAAACGCAATTGTGTTTGAATTTATTGTTTTGCCAGTATCAAACCAATGGAGATGATCAGATGTTGGTGTTATAAAAATGCGGGCATTTTGAAAACTGGAGCGAGAGCATAAATCAAAGAAATTAGTAAACATTCTTTATCAAAGGTACCTTTTCATTTGAAACATACTCACAGTAAAAAGTTGAAAGACAACCTAGGGAATTCAGCAGCTGGAAGAATGAAGTCACAGAAGACAACAGTGGCTCTGTGGTTTTGAAATTAAGTTGATGTAATTTTATTAAGTGTCTAATTGGTATAGCATATTGTTATAGAGTTGGAGACAAGTAATAAGCAATTAAGAGAAGGAGGGGCTAAGAGTTGTGAATAGTTGTTGTTTAATATTCACCTTAAGAGTTAAAAAATAAATTGATGTTATTTTCTTTAAATAATGGAATTTGGGAGTTCTCCGTCACTCATATTTTACCAGATTATGAGGTGAGGTGAGCTTTTCTGGATGTTTGGTTTAATTATCATTGGGGTTCACTGCTGTGTCATAACAGTTTAAGGACTTGACCTGGATTTGGTCAAGATTTAGACAGATTGTACCTCAAATCTGTCTGAGATTTGGACAGATTTGGGATATAAAAGATCCCTGCAGATTAAAATACTTGCTGATCAGTGTTCTATAGACAAAGTCTTTTCCTTGGTATGGGGAACTCCAGAACTAGAGGCATAGGTTTAGGGTAAGATGGGAAAGATATAGAAGAGACCTAAGGGGCAACGTTTTCACACAGAGGGTGGAATAAGCTGCCAGAGGAAGTGGTGGAGGTTAGTACAATTGCAGCATTTAAAAGGCATCTGGATGAGTATATGATTTGGAAGGATTTGGAGGGATATGGGCCTGTTGCTGGATTAGATTGGGTTGGGACATCTGGTCGGCATGGACGAGTTGGAGTGAAGGATCTGTTTCCGCGCTGTACATTTCTATGACTCTATGACTCTACTTCGGTTCTTGTGGTTGGTTAAATTAAAAGTGAGGGAAATGGCTCTTAACATTGTGAAAGAGGTTCTGGGGTTTTAAGATGCTTTCCAAATTTGCCAAGAAAGGATGTTGGATGTCGGTTTGCTCGCTGAGCTGAAAGGTTCATTTCCAGACGTTTTGTTACCTTACTGGGTAACATTTTCAGTGGACCTCATGCGAAGCAATGCTGAAAATTCCTGCTTTCTATTTACATGATTGAGTTTCTTTGGGTTGGTTATGTCATTTCCTGTGGTGATGTTATTTCCTATGGTAAAGTCACTTCCTGTTCCTTTTCTCGGGGGTGGTAGATGGGGTCTAATTCGATGTGTTTGTTGAGAGAGTTCTGGTTGGAATGCCATGCTTCAAGGAATTCTCGTGCGTGTCTCTGTTTGGCTTGTCCTAGGATGGATGTATTGTCCCAGTCGAAGTGGTGTCTTTCCTCATCTGTATGTGAGGATACCAGTGAGAGAGGGTCATGTCTTTTTGTGGCTAGCTGATGTTCATGTATCCTGGTGGCTAGTTTTCTGCCTATTTGTCTAATGTAGTGCTTGTTACATCCTTACACAGTATTTTCTAAATGACGTTAGTTTTGCTTAGTGTCCGTATAGGGTCTTTCAAATTCATTAGCTGCTGTTTAAGTGTGTTGGTGGGTTTGTAGGCTACAATGATGCCAAGGGGTCTGAGTAATCTGGTAGTCATTTCCGAGGTGTCTTTGATATAGGGGAGAGTGGCTAGGGTTTCTGGACGTGTTTTGTCTGCTTGTTTGGGTTGTGGTGGCTCAGTGGTTAGCACTGCTGTCTCACAGCACCAGGGACCCAGGTTCGATTCCTGCCTTGGGTAACTGACTGTGTGGAGTTTGCACATTCTCCCCGTGTCTGTGTGGGTTTCCTCCGGGTGTTTCGGTTTCCTCCCACAATCCAAAGATGTGCAGGTTAAGTGCTAAATTGCCCATAGTCAGGTGTGAGTAAAGGGAATGGGTCTGAGTGGGTTACTCTTCAGAGGGTCGGTATGGACTTGTTGGGCAAAAGGGCCTGTTTCCATACTGTAGGGAATCTAATCTAATGTTGCTGAGAAATCGTCGGACTGTGTTCATTGGGTGCCCATTCTTTTTGAATACACGGTATAGGTGATTTTCCTCTGCTGTTTGTAGTTCCTCTGTGCTGCAGTGTGTAGTGGCTCATTGAAATAATATTCTGATGCAGCTTCGTTTGTGGGTGTTGGGATGATTGCTTCAATAGTTCAATATTTGGTCTGTATGTGGTGTTTTTCAGTAGACGCTGGTTTGAAGTTCCCCATTGGCTGTTCGCTCTACTGTGACATCTAGGAATGGCAATTTGTTGTTGTTTTCCTCCTCTTTAGTGAATTTTATGCCAGTAAGGGTACTATTGATGGTCTTGAATGTTTCCTCTAACTTGTTTCGTTTAGTGATGACAAAGGTGTCATCCACGTAGCGGACCCAGAGTTTGGGTTGGATGGTTGGCAGAGCTGTTTGCTCAAGTCTCTGCACTACTGCCTTTGCTAAGAACCTTGATATCGGAGATCCCATGGGTATTCCATTGGTTTGTCTGTAAGTTTGTTGTTGAAAGTGAAGTTGGTGGTAAGGCATAAGTCCACTAGCTTGATGATATTCTCCTTGTTAATGAAGTTAGTTGTGTTTGGTCTTCTAATAGTGTAGTCAGTGTTTCCTTGACCAGGTTAATGTTGATTGAAGTAAACAGGGCTGTTACATCAAAGGAAACCATTATTTCATCCTCTTCTACCTTAGTGTCTTTGATGGTCTTAGAATCTTGGGTGGAGTGGATGGAGTGGCGTGAGCCTTCTACTAAGTGTTTTAGTCTTTTGTGTAGTTCCTTGGCCAATCTGAACTCTATTAACCGAAATTCTATCAACAAACACAATGAGTTAGACCCCATCTACTACCCCCTGAGAAAAGGAACAGGAAGTGACTTCACCACAGGAAATAACATCACCACAGGAAATGACGTCACCAACACAAAGAAACCCAAACATATAAATAGAAAGCAGGAATTTTCAGCATTGCTTCTCATGAGGTCCACTGAAGATATTACCTCATAAGGTAACGAAACGTCTTGAAATGAACCTTTCAGCTCAGCGAGCAAACCTACATCCAACACCTCAACCTGAGCTTCAAATCTTCTGAAAACTCGCTATTTCCAAGAAAGTTTAGAAAGACAGAGAAAGGACATAGTTCTAGAGTTAGCAAATAGTTTAGAATTGGGTTTAACCAGGGACAAAAGGAATGCTGAAATTGCAATGGAGTTCAAGCACTTAGGTATATCAGGGAAACAGACAAGTGCAGTCAAATTAGAAAAACTTAAATTGCGATTGAATCAAATGGAGTTAGAAGATAAAGAAAGGGAGAGAAGAGCCATGTTAGAAAAAAGAGAGAAAAGGCTCTAGGCTGAGCAAAATGAAAGAGACAGAGAATTTGAACTTCAGAAGTTGTGAATTAGTCATGAAAATTAACAGGAGGGAGATGAAGAGAGAAGGTAGAGGTGTATACAAATATGTTAAAACATTGCCACATTTTGATGATAAAGATATCAAAATCTTCTTTACTCATTTGAAAAATGGCTAGGCATATGGAGTGGCCAGAGAGCTTGTAGGTAATGCTAGTTCAGACTAAGCTGGTAGGCAGAGCTAGTGATGTACTTGTAGCGCTGTCAGATGAGGGGTCAAGAGATTATGAAGATGTCAAACAGGATATTTTGAGTGCTTATGAATTGATACCAGAGCATATAGACAGCGGTTCAGAAACATGAAGAAGGAACCAGGTCAGACTTATGTTGAGTTTGAAAGAATTAAACATAGTAATTTTGAAAGATGGGTGTAGGCCTTAAAAATAGATAAGACCTATGAGGCTCTAAGAGAGAGTATTCTGCTGGATGAGTTTAAAAGCGCATTTCCAGAGTTGATACATATTCATGTGGATGAATAGAAAGTTCAAGAAGTGAGAAGAATGGCAGAGATGGCAGATGAATATACATGGTGCATAAGGCAACATTTAGCTTCTGGCAGGAATTTCATCCTGTAAGGGATAGAAATTTGGAGAAGGGGAGATCCTACACTCCAAAACAAAGAGCACACCTGTACCACAGGTGAAAAAAGAAACCCAAGAGGGTGGAAAGGAGATGAAAGGCCTCAGGTGTTTTAACTGTAATGGAGTGCCAGTGGTTTAAGAATGGCACTGGGAAAAGGTGTTTTCACTGCCAGAAGGTGGGACATGTAAAGGCTCAGTGCTGGTCTTTGAAGGTCATCTCAGCTAAAGCACTGTGGGAAAAGATGTAGTAAAAGAGGCCACGCCAGTGGGATTAGTGAACGTAGTAAAGGAAGCCCAAAGAAAAATCAAGGAGCTGCAGCAGACTGCATAGCTTAGGCCGGGGCTGCATGTTGAGTTAGTGCCTGATCTCTCTAAAGACTTCATCTCCTTGGGTAAAATTTACTCAGGATGAACAAGGGGAGAAGGAAAGAAGTTAGAATTTTGAAAGATACAGGATCTGGGCAGTCTCCAACAGTAAGTGATGAACCCATTTGCACTCTTTCTGACATGTTACCTGAGAGAATGGTAATTTGTGGAATAGATGGATAGAAATGTAGTATTCCTCTGTGTAAGATCAGGTTGAAGTGCCAAATCTAGACTGGAGAAGTGAATGGCAGAATGTCACTTTCAGGAATACAGTTTGTTCTTGGCAATGATTTAGCAGAATCCAAGATGGGATTGACACCTCTTGTTGTGTAGAAGCCAAAGGAATACCAGGGAACTGTGGAGTTAAAAGAAAAATACCTTGGAATTTTTCCAGACTGTGTAGTAACAAGATCCCACTGTCATAAGTCACTGCAAGGAACAAAAACTAAAGAAAAAGACGGAGGAATTGAGGTTCAGTTAGGTGACACCCTGTTTGATGTAATGGTGCAGGAAAAACCTGAACAGAGAGAGGGTCATGCAGAGGTGTTTAGTCCTGAAAGGCTATTGGACATATAACAGAAAGACAAGACAATAAAATGCATACTCAGAAAAGGAATCAGAGTGTATTCCTGAGCATTATTATCTTAAAGATAGAATCCTAAGACAAAATTGGAGACCACGGCACGTTAGTGCAGAGGAGGAATGAATGGATGTGCACCAGATTATATTGTCGGCATACAGACAGGAAGTGTTACAGGTAGCACATGAAGGTCATCTAGGCATTAGGAAGACTCAGGCTAAAGTACAGAAGCATTTCTATTGGCCTGCACTGCATAAGGATGTGGTTAAACTTTGCAGTACATGTCATATATGCCAAATGGTAGGTAAGCCACAGGCAGTAATAAAACCAGCACCTTTGTTGCCAATTCCTGCATTTGAAGAGCCGTTCACATGGGTTATGCTTGATTGTGTAGGTCGCCTCCTGAAAACTAAAAGTGGGAACCATTACTTGCTAACCAAAATGGATGTGTCTACTAAATTTCCGGAGGCAATTCCATTAAGCAAAAAGTGTGATGGTGGACTTAGTAGCTTTCTTCACTTGGTATGGGCTACCCAGAGAGATTCAGTTCAGGCACGGGTCTAATTTTACTGCTAGGCTGTTTAAGGAGCCATGGATAGCTTAGGCATATGGTGCTTTCGTGTATATAATCCTGAATCCCAAGGAGCTTTCAAAAGGTGGCATCAGATCCTGAAGACCAAGTTAAGAGCGTACAATCAGGATTTCCCAAGTGTTTGGGATAAAGGTATCCCATTCATAATGTTTGCCATTAGAGATGGCCCAAATGAATCTGCCCAGTTTACTCCCTTTGAGTTAATATTTGGACATGAAGTGAGAGGGCCTTTGAAATTAATTAAAGAGAAATTGACAGGACCAAAGTGAGATCTCACACTTGGATTATATATCTAAGGTGAGGGAGAGCTTGAGTTGGGTGGTGAGTTAACTAACCAGCACCTGAAAAGGGCACATCATAGAATGAAGAAGGTGACAGTTAAAACTCTAAAATTCAGACATTTTTCCTGAGGAGATGATGTGTTAGCATTGTCACCAGTGATAGGAGATCAAAGCCAGGTTTAGTGGTCCCTATCAAATTGAGAAAAGTTAAGTGAGGTAAACTATCTCCTGAAATGGTGGAGAGAAAAACATGTTATCAGGTATGCCATGCCTTACTATAATAGTGACAGGGAACTGGAGAAACAGGTGTTAGTTACTGCCCACAGATTGAGGAATGAAACCCAGATGTCGTGGAGTTTGATGTGCCTCAAAATACATTAAATAATGAAGAAGTACTTGAGGAGTGGAATAGGCTAGTGAACTATCTATCTCAGGAACAAAGAAATGAGTTGAAAGGCTTGTTGCAGCAGAATGAGAACATATGCAGGAATAGGATGGAGAGAACTAACTGCATGAGTGGAAGTAGGAAATGCTGATCCATTAAAACAACACCCCTATTGACTGAATCCTCTCAAAGCCACACAAGTCCAAAAAGGAAGTGGAACTGGATGTGATGCTCAACAAATTTATCATCAAACTAATTAAGATTGAGTGGAATTCGCCAATCATGTTAGTTCCCAAACTTGATGGGACTCAACGATTTTGTGTGAAATATCGGAAGGTCAATTCTATGACAAAATTGAACGCCTATCCAATACCAAGATGAGAGGACTCTATAGAGAAAGTTAGTCAAGCCATTTACATCACAAATTTGGACTTACTGCATGGTTATTGGCAGGTACCTTCATCAGAGAAAGCAAAATAACTTTCTGCATTTGTAACCCTAAATGGGCTATAATCAATACAAAATGATGCCCTTTGGAATGAAGAAAGGACCATCCACATTCCAAAGACTCATGAACAGAGTTGTGGCTGGATTAACAAATTGTGCAGTTTATTTGGAAAGATAAGTCATGGAAAGATCACATGGTACAATTGGCTGACCTCTTTGAATGATTACAAGAAGTAATAAATTTAGAAGGTAATAAACTTGAAAAAAACTGAATTCACAAAGGCAGAGCTGACAATTTTGGACATAAACATCAGTCATGGAAGATTGACCTCAAGGAACACAAAGATGAAGGCCATCGAGGAATTTCTACAACCAATCTTGAAGAAAGAGATGCTTTGATTTTTGGGACTAAGAGAATTCTACCAGAAGTTTGTTCCATACTTCAGCTAACAGATTTACTAATGAAGAATAAAACTTTTGGTGGACAGAACAATGCCTGAAGGCATTTGACAACTTAAAAGCAGTATTACCCACCACAACAGTTTTAGCTGTACCAAACTTTTTGAAACCCTTCAAAATTGCAATTGACGCTAACAATATAGGAGTTGGGGCTGTACAACCAAAGGAAGATGATAGAATTGTACAGCCAATTGGCTACTTTTCAAAGAAACTCAACACCCATCAGAGAAAATACTCTCCCATTGAAAAAGAATTATTGAGTTTGGTACTGGCCTTACAACATTTTAATGTGTATGTGATGAACAATGTGCCGGAGACAGTTGTGTAGACTGCTCACAATACTTCTTACATTCTTGGAAAGATTTAAAGACAAAAATTTGACACTATTTCATGGGAGTCTTATGTTACAGACTTTTAATTTACAAATTGTACATGTTGTGGGTCGTAAAAATGTGATTTAAAGGAAAAAGTATAGATAAGATTGGACAGATTCCAAAGTTATACATATGTGCAGAAATTAACATGAAAGTCTAACTTAGATTAATGATCTATGTATTTCATTGTAATGGGATTAAGAATTAGAAAAAAGAAATTAAGCCATCTTTTCATTATGATGGTTTATTTTTTCCTTAAGAGGGGAGGTGTTATGAAGTTGAATGTGTGTATTGTACCTGAGAGAATGAATGCTGTTTTGAACTGAGAGATTACAAACATCTGTGTATATGACTAGATGTCAGTCCCAGAGTATATTGGAAAATTGAAACTATGCAACATTTGGCTGTGAAATCAAACCTGAGATTGATTGCTGTTTTGACAACAATTGGAATTTAATAAATTAGTTTAAATTATACCCCAGGACACTAAACCCAATCAAGTTTAAATTTATTGTTTCGCCAACATTGAACCATTGATACAATGTGATGTGAGGGATATAAAAATGTAGGTATTTTGAAATTGGAGAGAGAGCAACTGCCATCAAGATTGTTTCCTAATATCTTGGATCTGTCTCTGTCAAAACACATTTTCACATGAAACATACTCACTGTAAAAAGCAAAAAGACATCTCAGGGAATTTAGCAACTAGAAGACTGAGCTCGGACTTTTTTCATTGGAGAAAAGGAGGAGAAGAGGGGGCCAAATTGAGGTATACAAGGTAATGAGAGGCATAGATAGAGTCAATAGCCAGAGACTATTTCCCAGGGCAGAAATAACTAACACGAGGGGTCATAGTTTTAAGCTGGTTGGAGGAAAGTATAGAGGGGATGTCAGAGGCGGGTTCTTTACACAGAGAGTTGTGAGAACATGGAATGCGTTGCCAGCAGCAGTTGTGGAGGCAGGGTCATTGGGGACATTTAAGAGACTGCTGGACATGCATATGGTCACAGAAATTTGAGGGTGCATACATGAGGATCAGTGGTTGGCACAATATCGTGGGCTAAAGGGCCTGTTCTGTGCTGTGCTGTTCTATGTTCTATGTTCTAAGAGTGAAGTCATAGACGACAACAACGGCTGTGTGTGGTTTTGAAATTAAGTTGATGTAACTTTAAAAAGCGTCTTATTGGAACAGCATATTGTTTCAGATTTGGAGGCAGGTAATCAATAGTTAAGAGAAAGGGGGGTTTAGAGATGTGAACCGTTGTTGTTTAATGTTCACTTTTAGAGTTAAAAAACAAATTGATGTCATTTTCTTTAAATAGTGGAATTTGGGAGTTCTGTCACTCATCTTTTAGCAGATTATGAAACAAGGTGAGCTCTTCTGGGTGTTTGTTTAATTACAGAGGGGTTCACTGTTGTGCTGTAACAATTATCAATGAATTAATAACAAAGCATTTAGAAAGCCATGGCAGGATCAGACAGGGTCAGCATGGATTATGAAGGGGAAATCATGCTTTTCAAATCTGTTGGAACTCTATGAAGATGTAGTCAGTAGAATTGACGAGGGAGAGCCAGTTGTTGGTGGTACATTTGGGCTTTCAGAAAGCATTTGACAAAGTCCTGCATAAGAGATTATTGTGCAAGATTAAAGTACGTGGGATTGGTGGAAGTGTATTGAGATGGATAGGAAACTGGTAGGCAGACAGGAAACAAGGAGTAGGAATTGATTGTTCCTTTTCAAATTGGCAGGCTAGTGGGGTGCCACAGGGATTAGTGCTGGGACCCTAGATATTCACAATATTCATTAATGACTTGGATAAGGGATCAAAATTTGACATCTCAATGTTTGCAGATGATACCAAGTTGGGTGGGAGAGCGATCTATTCAGCATGATCTGGACAGGTTGCATGAATGGGCAAATCAATGGCAGTTGCGGTATGATATGGATAAGTGTGAGGTTATTCACTTTGGAAGCAAAACCAAGAAGGCAGAATACTATCTGAATGTCTATAAACTGGGAGGGGAATGTGTGTGTAGTGGGACCTGGATGTCCTTGTGAAACAGTCGCTGAAAGTAAGCATGCAGGTAACAATGCTGGACAATTTGTTGAAATATCAGTGGGAGCAGCTTTTTGCAGACAGAATTAATCTGCATTTGCAAAGGTAGGGATTAATCAATGACAGTCAGCATGGTTTCATTAAGAGGAAGTCATGTTTGACCAACATGGCTGAATTTTTCTAAGAGGCGATCAAATATGCAGATGAGGCAATATTTTAGGCATAGTCAAAAAGTGTGGCGCTGGAAAACACAGCTGGTCAGGCAGCATCTGGGGAAGAGGAGAGTCAACATTTCGAGCATGAACTTGTCAACATTCCACACGTTTTGACTCTGATTTCTAGAATCTGCAATTCTCACTTTCACCAAATACTTTAGGTAATAGATTTTGATGAAGTCCCACGTGGGAGACTTAGTGACAATATCAGCCTATGGAATCAAGGAAAATTTGACTCAGTGGATCCAGAACTATTGAGTGGCAGGAAGCAGAGGCTAATGGTTGAGAGGTGCTTATGTGTTGGGAAGCCTGTATTCAAAATGAATTCACAGGAATCAGTGTTGGCGCTCTTGTTGTTTGTAGTTCATATACTGAAAATGTGTTGCTGGAAAAGCGCAGCAGGTCAGGCAGCATCCAAGGAACAGGAGAATCGATGTTTCGGGCATAAGCCCTTCTTCAGGAATGAGGAAAGTGTGTCCAGCAGGCTAAGATAAAAGGTAGGGAGGAGGGACTTGGGAAATGCGATAGGTGGAGGGAGGTCAAGGTGAGGGTAATAGGCCGGAGTGGGGTGGGGCCGGAGAGGTCAAGAAAAAAAATGCAGGTTAGGAAGGCGGTGCTGAGTTCGAGGGATTTGACTGAGACAAGGTGGGGGGAGGGGAAATGAGGAAACTGGAGAAATCTGAGTTCATCCCTTGTGGTTGGAGGGTTCCCAGGCAGAAGATGAGGCGCTCTTCCTCCAACTGTCGTGTTGCCATGGTCTGGCGATGGAGGAGTCCAAGGACCTGCATGTCCTTGGTAGTTCACATAAACAATTTGGATTTGAATGAAGCAAGGTTGATCAATAAGTTTATGAATGAAACAAAAGTTGGTGGAGTGGTAAATAACCTTAGTGGAAGATAACCTGAGACTAGACTAGATTCCCTACAGTGTGGAAACAGGCCCTTTGGCCCAACAAATCCACACCGGCACTCCAAAAAGTAACCCACCCAGACCCATTTCCCTCTGACTATGGGCAATTTAGCATGGCCAATTCACCTGACCTGCACATCTTTGGACTGTGGGAGGAAACTAGAGCACCTGGAAGAAACCCCCCCACACACAGGGAGAATGTGCAAACTCCACCCAGACAGTCACCCAAGGCTGGAATCAAACCTGAGTCCCTAGTGCTGTGAGGCAGCAGTGCTTACCACTGAGCCACTGTGCTGCCCCTAGATTGCAAGAGGATATAGACAGGCTGGTCAAATGGGCCAATTAGTCAATAATGGAATTCAATCCGGATAAGATTGAGATGGTGTAATACCGTGGGAAGCACTGATGATCACAATGACCTTGGTGTATATGTACACTGGCCCGTTAAAATATCATAACTAGTAGATGAAGTGGTTAAGAAGGCATAAGGTATACTTGCCCTTATTAGTCGCAACACACACAGTTTATGCGCAGGGAGGTGATACTGCAAGTGCATAAAATATTGGTTAGGTCACAGCTAGAGTATTATGTGCAGTTCTGGAATCCTATAGCAATAATGTGATGTCCCTGGAAAGGGTGTAGAGGAGAGTTACCAGGATGTTGCCTGAACTGGAAAGTTTTAGTTATGAAGAGAGATTAAATCAACTGGTCTGGGGAAATTGCTAAGGGATATGACTGAGATGTACATCAGAGATGTATACCTGAGATGATCAGAGGATTAGATAGGGTGGACAGTGAAAGTCTTTTTCCTAGGATGATGACGTCAGCTTGTACGAGAGACCATGACTACAAATTGAGGGGTGATAGATTTAAGACAGATGTCAGAGGCAGGTTCTTTATGCAGAGAGTGGTAAGGGCGTGGAATGCCCTACCTGCTAATGTAGTCAACTCAGTCACAATAGGGAGATTTAAACAATCCTTAGATGAGAACATGGATGATTTTGGGATAGTGTAGGGGGACGAGCTGAGAATAGTTCACAGGTTGGCGCAACATCAAGGGCCGAAGGGCCTGTTCTGCACTGTATTGTTCTATGTTCTATGTTCTATATATTATGAAGGGCAGAGACAGAAAGAATTGTTTTCTCCTCGATGCAGGGATCATTGATCAAGAGGTATCAACTTAAGGTAAGGGGAAGGAGGATTACCGCAGATATGATGATTTGTTTCCTATCATCCAGAGGGTGTTAGGAATCTAGAAATCAGTGCCCAAAAGGGTAGTTAGAGGCAGACACCCTCATAACATTTAAGTCATAATTAGATATATATTTGTGATGCTATGGAATTAGAATAGTTAGGTGGTTGTTTTTGACTAGCAGGGATGTAGTGGACCGATATCCCACTGTATCCTTTGACAAACTTCACACTATCCACAATTCCATTAATCTTTGCATCATCTGCAAACTTATTAACCCACATATCTACATTTTCATCCAAGTCTATTATATATCATAAATAAGCAGAGGTCTCAAAATGGATCCCTGAGAAGCCCACTCGTCACGGATCTCCAGCCTGAAAAACACCTTTCCACCACTAGCCTCTGTCTTCTATGGGCACGCCAATTCTGAATCCACACAGACAAGTCAAGTAGATCCCATGCTTCTTGATCTTCTGGACAAGCCAACCATGAGGTACCTTGTTGAAAGCTTTAATAAATTACATGTAAGCAACATCCACTACTCCATCCTCACCGATCAGCTTTTGTCACATCCTTGAAAAATTCCAACAAGTTAGTAAGACATCATCTGCCCTGCACAAAACCATGCTGCGTGTCCCTAACTAGATCGTGCCTTTCCAAATGTGCATAAATCCTATCCCTAAGAATCCTTTCCAATTACTTCTCAAACTTCAATGTGAGACTTAGCAATCTATAGTTTCCTAAGCTATTCCTATTTCCCTTCTTGAACAGAGGAACAACATTAACTTCTTGCCAGTCCTCCGAGACCTCTTCAGTGGCTAGCAGAGGTATAGCGAGCTTGGTCAAGGCCTCAGCAATCTCCTCTCTTGCCTCTCTCATAAAACTTGTAGAGATACCATCAAGTCCTTGGGTCTTATTCACCTTAGTGTTCTTCAAGAGATCAATCAGCACTTTTTTCTTGATCTCAAAATACCTTATCTTAATAGCATGGCCCACACAAATCTCACTGAACTTCATGTCCTTCTCCTGGATGCAAAGTACTCATATATGATCTCACCCAGATCCTCTGCCTTCAAGCAAAAATTTCCTCCTTTTTCATTAAGTGGTCCTACCTTCTCCCCAGTTATCTAATTGTTTTCAATGTACCTATAGAATGCCTTGGGATTCTTCTTAACCCTACTTGCCAAGGTCATTGGCAGCCCCTTCTTGCTCTCCTGATTCTCTGCCTGAGTACTTTCCTGCTTTCCTTATATTCCTCACAAGCCCTGTCTTATTTTAGCTTTCTAAAGCATACAAATGTTTCTTTTTTTCCCTTTTGACTAATTTCACAACCTCCCTTGTTATCCAAGGGTCCCTTACCTTGCCATTTGTTTCCTTCCTCCTTACTGGAACATGCTGGACTTTGACTCTCAACACTAGGATCCCCAATGTAAAATGTGGACTTGCCTGATAACAGCTCTTCCCAATTAACACTCCTTAGCTCTTGCCTAATATTGACATAATTTGCCCTCCCCCAATTTAGTACCTTCTTGCAACATTCTGACTTATCCTTGTTCATAGCTATCTTAAAACTTAAGGAGTTGTGATCACTGTTTCAAAAATGCTCTTCCACTAA
This sequence comes from Chiloscyllium plagiosum, assembly GCF_004010195.1. Classification (NCBI taxonomy): domain Eukaryota; kingdom Metazoa; phylum Chordata; class Chondrichthyes; order Orectolobiformes; family Hemiscylliidae; genus Chiloscyllium; species Chiloscyllium plagiosum. The sequence goes on along the minus strand of NC_057723.1, from coordinate 63,019,859 downwards.
AAGGTCAGTCACCTGGCCAGGCTGATATGGCTAATACAAGATCCTTTGCTCTAGTTGGACTATCCACATACTGTTTCAAAAAACTCTCTTGGACTATACTTAACAAATTTCGCCCTGACTAAGTCTTTTGCTTTAAATGAATCCCAGTCAATATTGGGGATGTTATGGTCACTCACTATGACAATGCTGTTTTTATTGCACTATTCCATAACCTGCCTACATATTTGTTCCCTCAATCTGTTGGTGGCTATTGTGGGGGGAGAGGGGGGGAGGGGCTATAATATACTCCTATCAGAGTGATTGCATCCATCTTATTTTTGAGCTCTATCTATATTGTCTCAGTGGATGATCCCTCCAGCATGTGAGCGCAGACCTAACATTCCCCCTGATTGAATTGAATTGAATTTATTGTCACCTGTACAGTGGCACAGTGAAAAGCTTTGCCTTGCGAGCAATACAGGCAGATCACATAGTTAAGTTGCATAGATAAGTAAATAATAGGTAAACAGCAGCAAAACAAAAACACAGGTACAGGTGAATGTTAAGACTTTGTGAGTCCATTCAGTATTCTAACAACAGTAGGGTAGAAACTGTTTCGAAACCAGCTGGTGCATGTCTTCAGCAATGCAACTTCTCCACTTCTTTTACCTTTCTCTCTTTCTCATCTAAAACAATGAAACCGTAGAACGTTAAGCAGCCAGACTTGCCTCCCTTTCATCCAAGTCTCTCTAATGGCCACAACACCATAGTTCCATGTACTAATCCAAGCTCTAAGCTCATCTGCTTTATCTATACTACTCCTTGCATTGAAATAAACACACCAGCCCATTAACACCAATTTGCTCCTTTACGTGTCTCTGCCTGTCCTTTCTTATTGATTTACTGGTCCTCTACATGCTGACCTGCTGCTCTGATTCCCAGACCACTGCCACTTGAGTTTAAAACATCCTGAGTAGCATGTTGTGGTTGAGGATGAAGCAGCTGAGTTACAGGATGGCATCTGGAAATTGGAATTGTTGATGTTGAGTACTGAGGCTGTTGCAGCAATGCTGTCACCATGGAGTACGTTGGTGTAGAGTGCCAAATTGTCCATTGTGATGAGGAATGTTCCTGGTTCGACTGGTCTGTGGGTGCTGAAGCCTGTAAGAAGCCTGCAGTGATAGAAGCTGGGGGTTCCTTGTGCAATGGGTTTCAAGATGCCCTTGGCAGAGCCAGAGAGGTTCTCACACAGGGTTCCATTGCCTGATACGATGGGATGTCCGCGTGTGTTGGCCTTTGAAAAGAATGTGATGTAAAATAAACCTTTTGGACTGTAACCTGGTGTCATGTGACTTCAGACTTCGCTTTTTTAAGAATGGGAACAGTTTCTCCCTTTCTCTTCTGACCAGATGTCCTATGATTTTGAAAATTTCTAACAGATCTCCCATCATCATTATCCTCTCCAAGAAATTTAAAAAAGCACAACACCAGGGTATAGTTCAACAGGTTTATTTGGAACTACAAGCTTTAGGACCACTGCTCCTTCGTCAGGCAGCAGTGTTCCAAAAGCTTGTACTTTCAAATAAACCTGTTGGACTATAATCTGGTGTTGCGTAATTTTTTAAACTTTGTCCATCCCAGTCCAACACCAGCACCAACATCGTGGCTCTCCAAGGAACACAGTCTCAGCTTCTGCAATCATTCCTCACAAGTGAAGTTTCTCATGCCTGGAACCATTCTCGCAAATCTCTTCTGCACTCTGTCCAAAGCAACCACATCCTTCCTAAAGCCAGAAATGTATACAATATTCTTACCAATGTCTCATATAAATGTCATGCCCCTGTTCTTGTACTGTAAGCTCCTATTCATGAAGCTGACCTGCTGCTGCCATTCCCAGACCCTTACCACTCTAGTTTAAACCATCCTGAGTAGCATGTTCTGGTTGAGGATGAAGCAGATGAGTTGTAGGATGAGAGTTTGGAAATTTGCAGTTGTCGGTGTTAAGTACTGAGGCTGTATAGTGCATGCTTTTTAATAGCTCTCTTTATCTGTCCTGCCATCTTTAATGTCTTATGCACAGATACACCCAGATCTCTCTGATCTTGCCCTTCATTTAGAATAGAACCCTTTAGTTTATGTTGTCCCTTCTAAGGGGCTCCCTTAGAGCAAGAGACTGAGATGAGGCCAAATTTGTTAAGTGCGCACAAAGTGCGTTATATTGTTGAACTCACTTGTCACGTACCTGCCCACACCATCGATTTGACAAATGTGGTTTTAAGTTTTACACAGTCTTTCTCAAAATTTACAATTCTTCCAAGTTCTGAATCACTCACAAACTGTGACATTGTTCTCTGCAGACCAAAAGCTAAATTATTTATTCATTTCAGGAAAAGCAAAAGCCCCAAAGCCAATTCCTGGGGAATTCCACTACAAATCATCCTCTGGCCTAAAAAGTATCCACTAACCATTATGCTGTTTTCTATTCTTCAGCTAAGTTTCTATGCATGTTGCCCCTGACACTGATCTTATAACCTTCACCAAACATCTGCTTGTTATTAGCATTATACCCTAATTAGCTAAACTAACCAGCCTTTCAATTATGGTTGTTGCAAATGAACAAGGGAATATAACAGAAGAAAGATGGAGGCAGACAGATTCGTTGACCATATCAATACTGATACAATGTCCTACAAGAAATCCTGTCGATCTCCTCACATTCAAAGAACTCTCATTCATATAATGAAACCGCCGCTATCAACATGTTGAAGCCATTGACTGCAAACATACGAATAAGATGGCTACAAGAGCACATCAGAGGCTAGGAACCCTGCAACAAGTAATTCACCTCCTGAATTGCCAAAACTTGTTCACTATCTACAAGGCACAAGCCATAATAAGAGCAGGAATAGACCTTTTTTTAGACAGGTCTATTTTTTTAGACAGTGTGGAAACAGGCCCTTCGGCCCTACAAGTCCACACCGACCCACCGAAGCGCAACCCACCCAGACCCATTCCCCTACATTTACCCCTGCCACTAACACTATGGGCAATTTAACATGGCCAATTCACCTCACCTGCACATTTTTGGACTGTGGGAGGAAACCGGAGCACCCGGAGGAAACCCACGGAGACACGGGGAGAACGTGCAAACTCCACACAGTCAGTCGCCTGAGGCTGTGAGGCACTGTGAGGCAGCAGTGCTAACCACTGTCGAGCCAGCTTCCTCATCCGATATCATGGTTGATCTTTTCCTGGACTCAGCTCCACTTACCCATTGGCTTACCCAGTAAACCCTTAATCATTTACTGTTCAAAAGTCTTTGTCTTAAAAACATTCAATGAGGGTAGCCTCAACTGCTTCACAGGGCTGTTGACTCAAAAAGTCTCAGAGCACACAAAAATTTCAATATTAAAGTTTACTTTATTTAGATTAAGCCAGCAAAAGATAAATAATCTATAGTCCAGAGTATCAGTCAGAGATATCTGAATGGAATAATGAAAGATCTCTGATTTTTAGCAAAAAGGCAGCATATTCTATAACCCTTATGTGCGTAACAGTTTTGTATTTTTTCATTTCCCACAATATAATGTTTCCACTTTTAATTAAGTTTCCATAATTAAAATTAAATAATTAGAATATTTTAGTTTAGTTCTCATAGATCAAAAAAAAAGCTAAAGATTTGAAATATTTCTTCATCTTCTCACGTCAGAATGACAAATCTAAACATTTATCAATATTCTACTCATTTCCTTTGCCGAGGAAAGCAGAACTACAAAGTTATGCCAAGAGTCTCACGTTCTTTGTTTCACTCTCACGGCCACTGTGACTTCCATTTTAAACTTGTAAGACAGATTATTATTGCAAGATGGAGATTCAAAATGGAGGCTTTCAATCATTGATTCCCCAATACTTTATAAAGGCAGTGAATTTCACAAATTCACAGCCCTTTGGATGAACTCCTCAACTCTGTCCTAAATCTGCTCCCCCTCACTTTGAGGTTATGCCACCTAGTTCTAGTTTTATCTACCATTGGAAGCGACATCCCTACTTCTATCTTTTTGGTGGCACGGTGGCACAGTGGTTAGCACTGCTGCCTCACAGCGCCAGAGACCCGGGTTCAATTCCCGCCTCAGGCGACTGACTGTGTGGAGTTTGCACGTTCTCCCCGTGTCTGCGTGGGTTTCCTCCGGGTGCTCTGGTTTCCTCCCACAGTCCAAAGATGTGCAGGTCAGGTGAATTGGCCATACTAAATTGCTCGTAGTGTTAGGTAAGGGGTAAATGTAGGGGTATGGGTGGGTTGCGCTTCGGCGGGGCGGTGTGGACTTGTTGGGCCGAAGGGCCTGTTTCCACACTGTAAGTAATCTAATCTTATCTACTTCCTTCATAATTTTATATGTTTCTCTAAGATCTCACCTCATTCTTCTAAATTCTAATGAGTGTAGTCCAAATTTGCTCATAAGCCAACACTCTCAACTCCGGAATCAACCTTGTAAACTTTCTCTGCAGCTCTTTCAGTGCTAGTTCTTCCATTCTCAGGTAAGGGTACCAAAACTGTACATGATACACCAGGGTGTAACCTTATCAGCACCATATACAGCTGCAGCAGAAAACTCCCTATTTTAAAATTCCATTCGTTGAGCAATGAAGTCAGGAATGTGACGGAATACTCCCCACTCACCTGAAGGTGTACAGCTCCAACATTCAAGAAGCTTGACACTCTGCAGGACAAAGTAGACTATTGATGCCACATCCAAAAAAACAGGTTGCTGAAATTTACTAGACAACACTTTCCAAGCCCATGACTATTTCCATCTAGAATTACAAGGACAGCAGGTATCTGAGAACACTACTTGAAAGCTCCCCTCCAAGTCACTCATCCTAACTTGGAAATATATCGCCATTCCTTCACTGTCACTGGGTTCAAAGTCCTGGAACTCACATCCTTAAAAAAAGGAACCTTGGTAGTTCATGAAGGGAGCTCACCATTATCTTAACAAGGGCATCAATAGATCTTCAATAAATGCTGTCTCAAGTGGTAATGCCCATTTTCTATGAATAAATAAGAAAAAATATATCTAATAACTTTTGGCAAGGAGTTAACATTAAATGGAAGGAAGCAAATGTAGAAATTGGTACAGAATTTTAAGACAGTTGATAATAACTATCTGCTTTAAAGGCATATACAAAATAAAAATTATGGAACAGTCGAAATATGTATATTTGCAATTAAAGTCATAGCTCATATTATTGTTTACATAGCTGTGTAGCATAGCATAAATCACCCTACTGCTTTACTTGCTTTCTTCTATAGTTAATGTAATGAACAAGGGCCTGTCACAGCAGTGATTTAAGAACTACTGGGCAAGTGTTCCTGCCTACAAGCAACACAACTTGTTAGCTTGTTGATGAAAATGCTTGTGCTTTTGACTAATACGATTCACGTTTCACAAATATATAAATAATTCTCGTGCTGCATGAAACAATAAAAATGCTAGGCTGATAATTATTTACAATATGCAATAAATTAAATGAGCTGTTGTTATAATATAATATAACTTGTTGTTACTATATTATAACTGGCACTTCCACTGCTTATTCACACATACAAATTATAGTTTGTGTTCATAATCAATTGAGAATTTTGCAAGATGGATGGAAAAATAAAATTAAATATCACATGACGCCAGAATATAATCCAGCTTTCAAAGTACTTCCAAATAATCTGGTGTTGTGTGATTTTTAACTTACTCCACCCCAATCCAACACTGGCATCTTCACATCAGGGAAAAAGAAAAGAAATGCCTAAATTCAGAGAGCAAATAAAGAGTGGGATAGGATTTCTTCTTTGGTTAATATCAAGTGATATACTAGATTAGGTTGGGATATCTGGTCGGCATGGTCAGATTGGACCGAAGGGTCTGTTTCCATGCTGTACACTATGACACTGTGAGTGATAGGCATCTCACTCACCAGAGGGAAAAGTGGTTGAAGTAACTGTGTCCCTTTGCTCATTGCTATTTAATTTCAATCGGGCTCTTGCCTGGGTAGCATTGAGCATCCCATCTGATTAAACCCTCAGATAGGTGTATATGTGACCCTTGAGAACTGTTATCTAATCAGTATAGCTGCTGGGAGCAGTCGTCACTGCTGGTACTCTAGCAGGGACCTACAGAATGAGTTTATAATAGATTGCTGGGTGGAAGAGTATATGGGTGGATTGATGGTCACAAGGATTTGATGGCAGAAACAAGAGTAGAGAATGGGTTCCTGTGGGACCCTTACTCCTAAATTCAGGTCCACCACTCTGTTGTGAAGTTTGGTGGAATATGAGTGGATTGGGAGGCTGGAAGTCAGAATTTGGTGTTTGTAAAATGTGAGGTGGGGGAAGCTTTGTGTAGTTTGCTTAAAGGATCATGTGTTTTTTTCTGGGCTTAGAAATTTAAAATGGATGTTTGTGAGTAGCAGCTTGAAAGTTTGCAAGTACCGAGAGAGCATTGAAGCATTTGTACCAAAAGGCTATATAGTTAGCAGGTTTTTCACTAAGACAACAGGCTTTTGAATTTAGCCAATCAATTTGAACCAGGTACTGAGATACCAAAACACTATTACATTTAAATCTGATAGTTTTTACAACATAGGACTAACCCTGTTGTAGAAATATTGATATGTCATTAAGGGTATAAAAAGAAGGGACCAATTGGACAAAGACCCCAAAGCTAGCTGCTATCCTCCAGAGCTAATGGCACTCAGCTCTCGAGAGAGAATCGTTGACTCTCACAGCCTTGCTATGTCTTACAGAAAGTACAATCTGAATAAAAACAGTATAATGGCACAACTACTTAATATTCATGACAGAAGAATCGGTGGAGCAGGCACAGATCCTGGTTGTAATTTCGAGATACTAATATATACAAGTGGGATTTGTAATTATTGGAACAGCATAGCATTAGAATTTTACTTTATTCAGGAATATTTAGTGGTTAGAAGGGATTGATTATGTTTGTTAATAGTTTAATTAATTTGTTTGCTGTTAGAATTCGATAGATAAATTGTTACTTGTTGATTTTAAAGTGAGTGTCAGGGATTTATTTACTTTAACCACTAGCAGTTGCTAAAAAGCAGGTTGCACCACTTTTCACACTCCTTTTACAGATTATGAGGTGAGGTGTTCTGAGAGGGGGCCAACCTCTGTGTAACAACAACTCGAACACAGATTTGTCACATATGAAGGATGCCCAGTAGGGTGCTTGCAAATCTAATAGATCACCTAAGGATCTAATTGGCATCCAAGCACAAAAATGTCTTCTAAGCCTTCCCATCTTGACTTAATGAGAAGGGGACAGGATGGTGGTTAGATCTCCACATTGCTCTCACTACCACAGAACTTGTGCGTTGCAGCATTACATCGCATCAAATAAGATGGAGACTTACAATCTCATACTAGTATGGGATCCAACAGCTAGGGATTATGCTGAAGTTATCCAATTAGTTAGAACACACCTACAGTATTGCATACTATTCTGGAAGCCATAACGTGAAGTGCTTACCCTGTTCTTCTCAGGCAAGTTGAAACATAAATCTCAATTTGCCCAATTTCAATGAGAAGAAGCAACATGTTGGGCTAAGGCTCTTCACTGCCAAACTGGTGGAAACTGATGTGGGAACCTAAATCAACAGATTGTATTTTGCAAGATATTGTTGTGTTTCCTTACCTTATGATACTGAAGACATATTACAAATAAAGTAGCCTGTAAAAGCACTTTTTTTTACCCCAAAATTGTGAATAGGATATTGCATGTGAGGATTTCAGGGAGTTGAGTCCCAGTGAGCAGATTAATCAACAGATAGAATTCATTTTCCCTTTCTCAGTTATGATTACAGTTGGTGTGTTCATTTAGGGTTGATGGATTAGGTATGCATGACCGTAAATTATCGCATTCACAGTGAATGTCAGATGAAGCAGGTATAACTAGTTCAGAAATGGCATCAACATATTGCAAACTCAATCAGAAAGTAACCCGATGCATCAATTTATTGCAAAATTTGATCATTTGCCTTTGCAATTGAGCATAAGAATTGTAACAAAAATCAGTCCGATCTAAATTTCATTGTTAAGTTCAGATCATTCAAATGTGAAACTCTATTTTACCACGTAAATTATTTATGTTCAAAGTGTTACTGAAAAGAGAGACGCATAGCACAAGCTGAAAACATTGGCAATCTTGAGAAATTAAAGAATGTTAAATTTCAAATGATTTCAATAAGTTATACTATATGAAAAAAGAGTACTGACTAGTTGGCAACTTGATACCTATTGGTCAAAGAAATGTAGACTCACCATGTTTCTTGGAAGTTCAGAAAAAGTGCAAATCTTGAAAATACTCCCTTTTGTTGTGGAGATCAAATGAATGTATGTTACTTCCAACAGGTGCAAAAAATTGCACATCGTGAGCTCAACAAATCATCTTGAAACCATATTCGACCAGTCTGTGCTTGTAAAACCGAAAACTAACTGTCCAGTGTCAAAAGTGATTCCACCATTGGACATTACTGGCAAAATGATTCAGCAAATGCTACATGTTATATGAACAACTGATTTAAGATGATCAATCAAATACAGCATGGAAACAGGTCCAACTCGTCCATGCCAACCTGATATCCCAAATGAATCTAGTCTCATTTGCCAGCATTTAGCCCATTCCCTCTAAACTCTTCATCTTCATATACCATCCAGATGGATTTTAAATGTTGTAATTGTACCAACCTCCACCACTTCCTCTGACAGTTCATTCCATACAAGCATCATACTCTGCACAAACATTGAACATAGAACAAAAGACATTCAGCGCAGTAGAGACCCTTTGATCCTTGATGTTGCAACGACCTGTAAAATTAATCTGATGCCCATCTAGCCTACACCCCATTCCATTATTATCCATATGTATGTCCAATGCCCATTTAAATGCCCTTAACGTTGCCAAGTCTACTACAGTCGCAGGCAGGCCGTTCCAAGCCCCTATTAATCTGTGAGTAAAGAAACTACACCTGATATCTATCCTAAATCTATCACCCCTCAATTTAAAGCTACGTCCCTCATGTTAGTCTTCACCGTCTGAGGAAAAAGTCTCTCACTGTCTACCCTATCTAACCCTCTGATCATCTTATACACCTCAATTAAGTCACCTCTCAACCTTCTTCTCTCTAACGAAAACAACCTTAGTTCCCTCAGCCTTTCCTCTTAAGACCTTCCTTCCATACCAGGCAACATCCTAGTAAATCTCCTCTGAACCCTTTCCAAAGCTTCCACATCCTTCCTATAATGCGGTAACCAGAACTGTATGCAGTGCTCCAGGTGCAGCCTTACCAGTGTCTCGTATAGCTGAAGCATGACCTCATGGCTCCGAAACTCAATGCCCTAACCAATAAACACCAACACACCATGTGCCTTCTTAACAACCCTATCAACCTGGGTAACAACATTCAGGGATTTATGCACCTAGACACCGAGATTTTTCTGTTCATCGACACTGCCAAGAATTTTATCATTAGCCCAATATTCTGCATTCCTGTTACTTCTTCTGAAGTGAACTAACTCATGCTTTTCCACATTAAACTCCATTTGCCACTTCTCAGCCCAGCTATCTTATCTATGTTGTGCAACCCACAACACCCTTCGGCACTATCCACAACTCTGCCTACCTTAATGTCATCCACAAATTTACTAATCCATGCTTTGATGCCCACATCCAGATCATTTTTAAAAATGACAAACAGCAGTCGCCCCAAAACAAATCCTTGCGGCCCACCACTGGTAACTGAGCTCCAGGATGACCATTTCCCATCCACCAGCACCTTCTGTCTTCTTTCAGCCAGCCGATTTCTGGTCCAAACTGCTAAATCACCTTCAATCTCAAAATTCTGTATTTTGTGCAATAGCCTACTGTGTGGAACCTTATCAAACAACCTCACTGAGGTCCATAAATGTCACATCACTGTTTTACTTTCATCCACCTGTTTTGTCATCTTCTCAAAGAACTCAATGAGGTTAGTTAGACACGATCTACCCTTCACAAAACAGTGTTGACGATCCCTAATAAAATTATTCCTTTCCAGATGATTATAAATTCTATCTATTATAAACATTTCCAACACCTTACACACAACCAAAGGCAGGCTCTCTGGCTTATAATTACTAGTGTTGACAGATTCCCCTTCTTAAACAAGGGAACAACATTCACTATCCTCTAGTCGTCTGGCACTACTGCTGCTGACAATGATGACATAACGATCAAAGCCAAAGGCTCTGCAATTCCTTCCCTAGCTTCCCAGAGAATCCAAAGATAAATCCCATCTAGCCCAGGTGTCTTACCTATTGTCTGACCTTCCAAAATTGCTAAAACCTCCTCTTTGTCAACCACAATACCATCTAATCTTGCAGCCTGTATCTCCGTATTCTCACTAACATTGCCCTTTTCCAATGCAAATACTGACAAAAAATATTCATTAAGTGCTTCTCCTATGTCCGCAGATTCCACAAACACATTTCCTGCTACTATCTTTGATTGGCCCAAATCTTACACTAGTCATTCGTTTTTCCCTTGTATACCTATAGAAGGCCTTAGGTTTTCCCTTGATCCTATCTGCCAACTTCTCATGTCCCCTCTTGGCTCTTCTTGGCCATCTCTTTAGATTTTTTTCCTGGCTAACTTAAATGGGAAGCCTTCAGAAATGAGATAGCAAGAATCCAGAGAAAGTATATTCCTGTCAGGGTGAAAGGGAAGGTTGGTAGGTATAGGGAATGCTGGATGACTAAAGAAATTGAGGGTTTGGTTAAGAAAAAGAAGGAAGGATATGTCAGGTATAGACAGGACAGATCGAGTGAATTCTTAGAAGAGTATTAAGTAAATAGGAGTATACTTACGAGGGAAATCAGGAGGGCTAAAAGGGGACATGAGAAAGCTTTGACAAATAGAATTAAGGAGGATCCAAAGGGCTTTTACAAATATATTAAGGACAAAAGGATAACTAGGGGGAGAATAGACCCCTTCAAAGATCAGCAAGGCGGCCTTTGTGTGGCACCACAGAAAATGGGGGAGATATGAAATGAATATTTTGCATCAGTATTTACTGTGGAAAAGGATATGGAAGATAAAGACTGTCGGGAAATAGATGGTGACATCTTGCAAAATGTCCAGATTACAGAAGAGGAAGTGCTGGATGTCTTGAAACGGCTAAAGGTGGATAGATTCCCAGGACCTGATCAGGTGTACCCGAGAACTCTGTGGGAAGCTATAGAAGTGATTGCTGGGTCTCTTGCTGAGATATTTGTATCATCGATAGTCACAGGTGAGGTGCCAGAAGACTGGAAGTTTGCAAAAGTGGTGCCACTGTTTAAGAAGGGCGGTATAGACAAGTCAGAGAACTATAGACCGGTGAGCCTGACCTCAGTGGTGGGCAAGTTGTTGGAGGGAATTCTGAGGGACAGGATGTACATGTATTTGGAAAGGCAAGGACTGATTAGGGATAGTCAACATGGCTTTGTGCATGGGAAATCATGTCTCACAAACTTGATTGAGTATTTTGAAGAAGTAACAAAGAAAATTGATGAGAGCAGAGCTGTAGATGTGATCTATATGGACTTCAGTAAGGCGTTCGAAAAGGTTCCCCATGGGAGACTGATTAGCAAGGTTAGATCTCATGGAATACAGGGAGAACCAGCCAGATACAGAACTGGCTCAAAGGTAGAAGACAGAGGGTGGTGGTGGAAGGTTGTTTTTCAGACTGGAGGCCTGTGACCAGTGAAGTGCCACAAGGATTGGCGCTGGGTTCTCTACTTTTTTTCATTTACATAAATGATTTGGATATGAGCATTAGAGGTACAGTTAGTAAGTTTGCAGATGACACCAAAATTGGAGGTGTAGTGGACAGCGAAGAGGGTTACCTCAGATCACAATAGAATCTTGACCAGATGGGCCAATGGGCTGAGAAGTGGCAGATGGAGTTTAATTCAGATAAATGCGAGGTGCTGCATTTTGGGAAAGCAAATCTTAGCAGAACTTAGACACTTAACGTTAAGGTCCTAGGGAGCTGAACAAAGAGACCTTGGAGTGCAGGTTCATAGCTCTATGAAAGTGGAGTCGCAGGTAGATATGATAGTGAAGGCGTTTGGTATGCTTTCGTTTATTGGTCAGAGTATCGAGTACAGGAGTTGGGAGATCATGTTCCAGCTGTACAAGACATTAGTTAGGCCACTGTTGGAATATTGTGCACAATTCTGGTCTCCTTCCTATCAGAAAGATGTTGTGAAACTTGAAAGGGTTCAGAAAAGATTTACAAGGATGTTGCCAGGGTTGAGGATTTGAGCTACAGGGAGAGGCGGAACAGGCTGGGGCTGTTTTCTCTGGAGGCTTCGGAGGCTGAGGGGTGACCTTAGAGGTTTGCAAAGTTATGAGGGGCATGGATAGGATAAATAGATGAAGTATTTTCCCTGGGGTGGGGAGTTCAGAACTGGAGGGCATAGGTTTAGGGTGAGAGGGGAAAGATACAAAAAAGACCTAAGGGGCAATCTTTTCACACAGAGGGTGGTACGTGCATGGAATGAGCTGCCAGAGGATGTGGTAGAGGCTGGTATAATTGCAACATTTAAGAGGCATTTGGATGGTATATAAATAGGAAGGGTTTGGACGGATATGGGCCGGGTGCTGGCAGGTGGGACTAGATTGGTTTGGGATATTTGGTCGGCATAGACATATTGGACCGAAGGGTCTGTTTCCATGCTGTACATCTCTATGACTCTATGACTCTCAAGCCCCCTAACTGAGCCTTCACGCCTTATCTTCACATATGCCTTCTTCTTCCTCTTGACAAGAGCTTCAAACTTCTTTAGTAAACCATGGCTCCCTCTCTTGACAACGACCTCCCTGCCTGACAGGTATACACTTATCAAGGACCTGCAGTAGCGGTTCCTTGAATAAGCTCCACATTTCAAATGTGTTCATCACCTGCTGTTTCCTTCCCCATCCTATGCATCCTAAATCTTGCCTAATCACATCATAATTTCCTTTCCACCAGTTATACCTCTTTTCCTGTGGTATATACCTGTCCCTACCCATTGATAACTGAAGCATAACGGAATGTGGTCACTATCGTCAAAGTGCTCACTTACCACTAAATCTAACACCTGGCTGAGTTCATTCCCCAGTACCAAATCCAATATGGCATTGTGAAAAAGTTGCCTCTCAGGCCCCTTTTCAATCTTTCCCCTCACACCTTAAACTTCTTGTTATGGACCAGGCCAGATCCCCTCAAAATATTTTCAGAAGGTAGCATAAGTCTGAACTTTTTCTTATTTTAAAGGGAGATGTTCCAGGATACAAATGCTATAGGAATGATAGAAATGGGGACAAGAAAGGAGTGGAAGTGGCATTTTTGATAAGCGAGTATGTTCCTGGACATACATTCAGGCAAGTTATTTGGGTGGAACTGAGAAATAAAAAACGGATGATCACCTTAATGGGATTGTATTATAGACCCCCTAATGGTCAGTGGGAAATTGAGAAACAAATTCACAAGGAGATTTCAGTTATAAATGGAACTTCTGGTATGACAGTGTCTGGAGACAGTTCTGAACCTCTGCTCAGAATACAATAAGGCAAATGAGAGCACGGCAGGGGCAGTGGTGAGCAACATCGAGAAGATTGGCGAGGAGCAACAGAAACTGGCCATCTCGCTAAACAGAGTGCACTCCCCACAACTAGAGCCCAGTGAGTGCAATGATGCAGAGGCGAGGGCTTTTGTAAGACCCTATCACAGCTCATTGTCTACGTTTGATTTTAGCCCATCTGACCAAAGGTCAGCCAGTCAGTCGGATGCCCCAGAAGAGGATGGCTATGCCGAGTTAAATCGTCCCTGTTCTGGGAAGCCTTTCCAACTGTTGTCTTCCAGTCCAGCTGAGCATTCTCTGAGATATTCAGCTGACTCCACATTCTCCTCCACTCCAAGGGCACCTAGCCAGTTGATGAGGTATGCTGCTGAGAGGATGAGTCTGTTTGTTGATGCTGTGGAGGCAGGGGTCTATGATGACATCTGCAATGTGATGAGTTTTTCCATCCTGTGCGAGGTTTGGTATTTTCCTGGTGGTGGATTTGCAGCAGGTTCCCAGAATGAAGAATCAGTCCTGACCACAGCCATTGCTGGGGATCTGGTGTTCTCTCAAACCTAAGAGGGTGGTGGAGGAGGAGATGAAGCTGGATTTCAGTGTATGGGCAGCAGCGAATGGGCATCCCAGCTACCACCTGCCAAATTAAATGACACAAGGAAAAGTGTAGGGTGTAGAATGACTTATGATTAGCCATCAATTGCATTGTATCACTGCCAAACACTGACTGAAACCATGACTTGCCTCATTTGAATTTAAACAAAAGTTCACTGATCCCTGGTGCATTCTCCATGGCAACATCTCTACCAATGAGAATCCACTTGCCAACCGATTAGCGCCCTGTTTTTGGGATTTAGCATTCTTGTAAGTTTAGTCCTGGCGGATGCAAGAAGATAAGTTTCAACATCAATAAAAAGGGTTTGGAGAGATACCAGCCAGTACCTGGCTGGTAGGACTAGATTGGGTTTGGATATCTGGTCGGCATGGATGAGTTGGATTGAAGTGTCTGTTTCCGTGCTGTACATCTCTAAGATTCTATGACTCTATCTGTAAAAATAATAGGGTGGTTATGGGAGGGGATTTTAACTTCCCAAACATAGACTGGGACTGCCACAGTGTTAAAGGTTTAGATGGAGATGAATTTGTTAAGTGTGTACCAGAAAGTTTTCTGATTCAGAATGCGGATGTACCTACTAGAGAAGGTGCAAAACTTGATCTAATCTTGGGAAATAAGGCAGGGCAGGTTACTTATGTGTCAGAGGGGACTTCGGGGCCAGTGACCATAATTGTATTAGTTTTAAAATAGTGATGGAAAAAGGCAGATCAGATCTAAAAGTTGAAGTTCTAATTTGGAGGAAGGCAAATTTTGACGGTATTAGCCAAGAACATTCAAAAGCCGATTGGAGGCAGATGTTCGCAGGTAAAGGGATGGCTGGAAAATAGGAAGCCTTGAAAAATGAGATGAGACTCCAGAAACAGTATATTCCTGTCAGGGTGAAAGGAAAGGCTGGTAGGTCGAGGGAATGCTGGATGACGAAAGAAATTGAGGGTTTGATTAAGATAAAAAAGGAAGCATACGTGAGGTATGGACAGCAGAGATCGAGTGAATCCTTAGAAGAGTATAAAGGCAGTAGGAGTATACTTAAGAGGGATGTCAGGAGGGCAAAAAGGGTTCTTGAGATAACTTGACAAATAGGGTTAAAGAGAATCCAAAATTAAGGATAAAAGAGTAACTCAAAAGAGCATAGTGCCCCTCAAAGATCAGCAAGGCAGCCTATGTGTGGAGCCACAGGAGATGGGGGAGATATTAAATGAGTATTTTGCATCAGTGTTCACTTTGAAGAAGGACTTGGAAGATATAGAATGTAGGGAAATAGATGGTGGCATCTTGAAAAATGCCTATATTACAGAGGAGGAGGTGCTGGGTGTCTTGAAATGCATAAATGTGGAAAATCCCCAAGGACCTGACCAGGTGTACCCTAAAACTCTGTAGGAAGCTAGGAAAGTGATTGCTGGGCCACTTGCTGAGATTTTTGTATCATCAATAGTCACAGGTGAGGTGCTGGAAGACTGGAGGTTGGCTAATGTGGTGCCACTATTTAAGAAAGATGAAGCCAGGCAACCTGTGAGCCTGACATTAGTGGTGGGCAAGATGTTGGAGGGAATCCTGAGGGACAGGATGTACATGTATTTGGAAAGGCAAGGACTGATTGGGGATAGTCAACATGACTTTGTGCATGGGTAATTACGTCTCATGAACTTGATTGAGTTTTTTGAAGAAGTAACGAAGAGGATTGATGAGGGCAGGGTGGTGTACGTGATCTATATGGACCTTAGTAAGGTGTCCGACAAGGTTCCTCATGAGAGACTGGTGAGCAAGGTTAGATCTCATGCAATACAGGGAGAACTAGCCATTTGGATAAAGAACTGGCTCAAAGGTAGAAGACAGAGGGTGGTGGTGGAGATCTGTGACCAGTGGTGTGCCACGACGATAGGTGCTGGGTCCACTGCTTTTTGTCATTTATATAAATGATTTGAATGCGAACATAGTAGGTATAGTTAGTAAGTTTGCAGATGACACCAAAATTGGAGGTGTACTGGACAGCGAAGAAAGTTACTTCAGAGGACAATGGGATCTTGATCAGATGATGGGCTGAGGAGTAGCAAATGGAGTTTAATTTAGATGAATGCGATGTGCTGCATTTTGGAAAAGCAAATCAGTCCTTACTTAATGGTAAAGTCCTAGGGAGTGTTGCTGAACAAAGAGACCTTGAAAGATTCATTGTTCCTTGAAAGTAGAGTTGCAGATAGACAGGTAGTGAAGAAGGCATTTGGTATGCTTTCCTTTATTGGTCAGAGCATTGAGTATAGGAGTTGGTAGGTCATGTTGCAGCTGTAAAGGACATTGGCAATTCTGGTCTCCTTCCTTTTTTTTTAGATTAGATTAGATTAGATTACATTACAGTGTGGAAACAGGCCCTTCGGCCCAACAAGTCCACACCGACCCGCTGAAGCGAAACCCACCCATACCCCTACATTTGCCCCTTACCTAACGCTACGGGCAATTTAGTATGGCCAATTCACCTGGCCCTGCACATCTTTGGACTGTGGGAGGAAACCGGAGCACCCGGAGGAAACCCACGCAGACACGGGGAGAACGTGCAAACTCCACACAGTCAGTCGCCTGAGGCGGGAATTGAACCCAGGTCTCTGGTGCTGTGAGGCAGCAGTGCTAACCACTGTGCCACCGTGCCGCCCTATTGGAAGGATGTTGAGAAACTTGAAAGGATTCAGAAATGATTCACAAGGATGTTGCCAGGATTGGAAGATTTGAGCTATTGGGAGGAACTGAATAGGATGGGGCTGTTTTCCATTGACTGTCAGAGGCTGAGGGGTGACCTTATAGAGGTTTATAAAATCATGAGGTCATGGATACTATTGGAAGGATGTTGTGAAACTTGAAAGGATTCAGGAATGATTTACAAGAATGTTGCCAGGGTTGGTGGATTTGAACTACAGGGAGAGGCTGAACAGGCTGGGGCTTTTTTTCCTAGAGTGTTGGAGGCTGAGGGGTAACAGGTTTATAAAATCACAAGGGGCATGGATAGAATAAATGGACAATGTATTTTCCCTGTGGTGGGTGAGTCCAGAACTAGAGGGCATAGGTTTTGGGTGAGAGAGGAAAGATATAAAAAGGGACCCAAGGGGGCAACTTTTTCACACAGCGAGTGGTGCATGTATGGAATAAGCTGCCAGAGGAAGTGGTGGATTTAGGATTAATTCTCAGCACAACATTGTGGGCTGAAGGGCCTGTTCTGTGCTGTAACTTTCTATGTTCTGTGTTGTCAAACATAGAACACACAGTATAGACCATTTGGCCCTTGATGTTGTGCTGAACATTTATCCCACTTTATCGCTTAAGTGCCCTTAATGTATCTGGCAATGCATTCCACACAATCGCGGCTCTCTGTGTAAAGAACCCTCTTCTCACATCTTCCCTAAACTTTCCTCTAATTATCTTAAAATCATACCCCCTCATGATAGCCATTTCTGCCCTGGGAAAAGGTCTCTGGCTTTCCACTCTATCTATACTTCTCATCATCTTGTGCGCCTCTATCAAGTCACCTCTCATCCTTCTTCATCCCAATGAGAAAAGACCTAGCTTCCTCAATCTTTCTTCATAAAACATGCCCTCCAGTCCAGGCAGCATCCTGGGAAATCTCCTCTGCACCCTCTCTAAAGCTTCCATATCCTTCCTATAATGAGGCAACCAGAACTGAACACAATATTCCAAGTATGGCTTAACCAGGGCTTTATAGAGCTGCAACATAACCTCGCAGCTCTTAAACTCAATCCCCCTGCTAATGAAAGACAACACACTATACCCATTCTTAATAATCCTATCAACGTGGGCGGCAACTTCAAGAGATTTATGGACATTGACTCCAAGGTCCCTCTTTTCCTCCATACTGCCAAAAATCCTGCTTTTAAGACTGTAATGTACGTTCAAATTAGATCTCCCAAAACGAATCAATTTACACTTTTCCAGGTTGAAGATCACAGCGCAGAGGTCCCAGAACCGATTCCTGTGGAACACCACTGGTCACCAAGCTCCAGGCTGAACACTTTCCATCTACCACCACCCTCTGCCTTCAATGGGCCAGCCAATTTTTCATCCAGACAGCCAAATTTCCCAGTATTCCATGCCTCCTTAATTTCTGAATTAGCCTAGCATGGTGAATGTTATCAAGTGCCTTACTAAAATGCATATACACCACATCCACTGCTCTACCTTCAATGTGTTTGGCCACATCCTCAAAGTATTCACTTAGGCTTGTGAGGCATGACCTGCCCGTCACAAAGCCATGTTGATTATCTCTAATCAAACTATGCTTTTTAATTATTAATCCTATCTCTCAGATACTCTCCAATAATTTGCCCAACACCAACGTAAAACTGACTGGTCAGCAATTCCCAGAGTTATTACTCTTCCTTTTCTTGAAAAATGGAATAAAATTTTCCACCCTCCAATCATCTGGTACTACTCCAGTAGACAGTGAGGATGCAAAGATCATCACCAAAGTTGCAGCAATCTATTCCCTCACTTCCTGTACTGACATTGGTTATATCCTGTCTGGCCCAGGGGACTCATGTATCTTCGTGTTTTTCAAAATTTCCAATACATCTTTCTTCTTAACATCAACCTGTTCAAGTGTACCAGCCTGTTTCACGCTGTCCTGATAAATGACATGGTCTCTCTCAATAGTGAATACTAAAACAAAGCAATCAGTAAGGACCTCCCCATCTCCTCTGACTCCTGGCATAAGTTCCCTCCACCATCCCTAATTGGCCCTACCCACACTCTGGCCATCCTCTTGTTCCTCACATAAGTGTACAATACCTTGGGGTTTTCCTTAATTCGACCTGCCAAAGCATTTTCTTACCCCCTTCTAGCTCTCCTAAGTCCATTCTTCGGTTCCTTTCTGGCTACCTTGTAACCCTCTGGAGCCCTGTGTGATCTTTGCTTCCTTAATCTTAAGTAAGCTTCCTTCTTCCTTTTGACTAGATGTTCCACATCTCTTGTCATCCAAGATTCCTTCACTCTACCACCCCTTTCTTGCCTCTGTGGGACAAACCTATTGAGCATTCACAACAAATGCTCCCATTTCTGTTGTGCATTTCTCTGAGAACATCTTTTCCCAATTTATGTTGCACAGTTCCTGGCTAATAGCATTGTAATTGCCCTTCCCCCCAATTAACTACTTTCCCATATCTTCTGCTCCTATCCCTCTCCATGAGTATTGTAAAGATCAAGGATTTGTGAACACTATCATAGAAATGCTCTCCCACCGAAATATCTGACACCTGACCTGGTTTGTTGCCAAGCACCAAATCTAGTATGCCCTCCCCTCCATTCCACCTATCTACACATTGAATCAGGAATTCTTCCTGGACACACCTGACAGTCCAAACTATTTGCACTGTGAAAATTCCAATCAATATTAGGGAAGTTGAAGTCACCCATGACAACAAGCCTGTTACTTCTAAAGCTTTCTAAAATCTGCCTCCTAATCTGCTCCTCTGTTGCTATTGGGAGGTCTAATAGAAAACTCCTAATAAAGTGACTGCTCCTTTCCTATTTCTGACTTCTACCCATAATGACTCAGTAGACAAACTCTCGTTAATGATCACTCTTTCTGCAGCTATTATACTATCCCTGATTAGCAATGCCACTTCCCCACCTCTTTTACCTCCCTCCCTATTTATTTTGAAATATCTAAACCCTGGAACATCCAATATTACATTCCTGCCCCTGTGTTATCGAAGTCTCCGTAATAGCCACAACATCATAGCTCCAAGTACTGATCTATGCTCTACATTTATCAGCCTTATTCCTGACACTTCATGTGTTAAAATAGACACACTTCAACCCATCACACTGATTATAATGTTGCCCTATCAACTGTCTATCCTTCCACACAGATTGCTGTATATGTCTGCTCACCAACTACCCCATCCTCTGATGTGTAGCTCCAGTTCCCACCTCCCTGCTAAAATAGTAATTAAACTGCTAATTAAACTGCTTTAACTAATTTATTTTGCATACACAGGTATGCAAGATCCATGGTCAGAACCAACCATTCTGAAGAAGTTTAATTGGATTCAGTACGTTGACTTTTTTTTCCGCCACAGATGCTGCAAGACCCAATGAGTTTTTCCAGCAATTTCTGTTTTTGTTTGAGGTTGGTATTCATGCACTCCTTTATTAGTGCTACGCTTCACTGGGATAATTATGAAAACAAAAAGTAATTCTAATAAGTAGTGATATCCACAGGAAAGCTGACAATGCGATTTCCTACCATTGTTTGCAAGCTTCATTTAACATTAAATCAGAAAATTGAATTGGCAGACAAACCGAAGATCACCATGACATTCTTTAGTTATTAGGTGCTGTTCTGCCGTGTTTTTCACATCATATCATGTTCTCTTGAGTAAACATCACATGGTTTCTCTTTCCTTCTTTCCAGAAGTAACTGTTCCATCTCTCTGGATAACAGGGCTTATGTGGCACAGTAAAATGTTTTTGTTGATAGTATTGTGTGAAGCATATTGTTATCACACTGGCAAAGATCAAGGTGTCATACTACTTAACACAGTTCTGCTTCAATATTTATATAATGGCAGTACTAGGAAATAGAAGTGTAATCTGTGGAGGTAATCTCGGAATCACATCTCACATAATGTCAGGCAGATTGGAAGTGCTGTCATGTCATTCCAGTTTTGGTTAAGGCAATGTAGATCCACATCAGGAGGCTGTCAGTGGAACCATTACAAATAATATTACAGGAAGCAGAATGATGTTATATGGCTTTATCCATCCATGAGGAAAGGTGGAAAAATTGATCATTATATCAAAGTTATGCCTTCATGTGAAAGTCCATACATCAGATTTTCACAGTTACATGGATTGTGAAGCCATTTAGAGGAAGCAGACAAGACCTGGTGCCAGATTCTTGCCCCATTCCTGAAGTCCTCAATTTATGCTGCCAAAGAGTGAGGATGCAATGGACAGAACGCAATTGACAATCCCAAACCCTTCACTCCTGTGGAAGTTGGCATATCCTAGCCCTGAATAAGTTTTAAAACATAGAACATTACAGTGCAGTACATGCCTTTGGCCCTCGATGTTGCGCCGACCTGTGAAACCAATCTGAAGCCTATCTAAACCAACTATTCCATTTTCGCCCATATGTCTATCCTATGACCATTTAAATGCCTGTAAAGTTGGCGAGCCTACTACTGATGCAGGCAGTGTGTTCCACACCTTTACTACTCTCTGAGTAAAGAACCTACTTCTGACATCTGTCCTATATCTATCACCCCTCAATTTAAAGCTATGTCCCCTTGTGCTATCCATCACTATCTGAGGAAAAAGTCTGTCACTGTCTACCCTATCGAACCCTCTGATTATCTTATTACTCTCAGTTAAGTCATCTCTCAACCTTCTTCTCTCTAGCAAAAACAGCCTCAAGTCCCTCAGCTTTTCCTCATCAGACATTCCCTCCATACCAGGCAACATCTCAATAAATCTCCTCTGAACCCTTTCCAAAGCTTCGATATCCTTCCTAAAATATAGTGACCAGAACTCCAAGTGTGGCTCTACCAGAGTTCTGTACATCTGCAACATGACTTCATGGCTCCGAAACTCAATCTCTCGACCAATAAAAGCACAGACCATATGCCATCTTAACAATCCTATCAACCTGGGTGGCAACTTTCAGGAATCTATGCACATGGACACTGAGATCTTTCTGCTAAGCTACACTACCAAGACTCTTACCATTAACTCAATACTCTTTATTCCTGTTGTTCCTTCCAAAGTGAATCACCTCACACTTTTTCGCGTTAAACTCCATTTGCCACCTCTCAGTCCAGCTCTCCAGCTTATCTCTGTCCCTCTGCAACCTGCAACATCCTTCGGCACTATCCATAAAGTGTGGCACTTTAGTGTCATCCACAAATTTATTAACCCACCCTTCTACACCCTCACATGGATCATTCAGAAAAATGACAAATAGCAGTGACCCCAAAACAGATTCTTGTGGTATACCATTAGTAACTGAACTCCAGGATGAACATTTCCCATCAACCACCACCCTCTGTCCTCTTTCAGCTGGCCAATTTCTGATCCAAACCACTAAATCACCCTCAATCCCATGCCTCCGTATTTTATGCAATAGCCTTCCATGGGGAAACTTATCAAACGCCTTACTGAAATCCACATACACTACATCAACTGCTTCACCCTCATCCAACTATCTGGTCACCTTCTTAAAGAACTCAATAAGGTTTGTGAGGCACAACTTACCCTTCACAAAACCATGTTGACTATCCATAATCAACTTATTCCTTTCTGGACGATTATAAACCCTATCTCTTATAACTTTTTCCAATACTTTACCCACAATCAAAGTAAGGCTCACTGGTCTATAATTACCAGGGTTGTCTCTACTCCCCTTCTTGAACAAGGGGACAACAATTGCTGTCCTCCAGTTTTCTGGCACTATTTCTGTCGGCAATACTGACAAAGATCAAAGCCAAAGGCTCGGCAATCTCCTCCCTGGCTTCCCAGAGTATCCTCGGATAAATCTCATCTGGTGCAGGGGACTTATCTATTTTCACACTTTCCAGAACTGCTATCACCTCCTCCTTGTGAACTTCAATCCCATCTAGTCTAGTAGCCTGTATCTCAGTATTCTCTTCAACAACAACATTTTCTTTTTCCAGTGTGATACTGACAAAAAATATTCATTTAGCACTTCTATCTCCTCGGACTCCATGCACAACTTCCCACTATTGTCCTTGATTGGCCATAATTTACTCCAGTCTGTCACAACTCAGCTTCTGTATAACCCCAGATTCACTGCCCCACATAAATGACATGAACCATAGTACAGATGCAAGAACCTTTTGAAAAGTAAGGTTCAAAGGTTTTACACATGCTGCCTATGCCCAGTTACATCTTTTACCCTTCATGCCCAACCATACTCCTGACTCCAGTATCCTTCCATGGCAGTTCTATGCCTAATCATCTAGTATAAACATTGGTTCCTTACAAAGAACCATGAAATAACAATTTTCAAATAAAAGTATAAACAGCTGTTTATTTCAACAATTGTGTACACACTATTGTTTATACTTTTATTTGAAAATTGTTATAACACGCTTAAAAAGTAATTAAAGCAGAAAGTAAAAGTATCAGTTGCAGAAGTTAGAAGCATTTTATGCCTCATAATAAAAAACATAGAATCCCTACAGTGTGGAAACAGGCCATTCAGCCCAATAAGTCCACACCGACATTTCGAAGAGTAACCCACCCAGACCCATTCCCCCTAGCCTATTACTCTGCACTTACCTCTGACTAATGCAGCTAACCTGCACATTCCTGGACACTATGGGCAATTTACCTAAACTGCATATCTTTGAATTGTGGGAGGAAAGTCGAAAACTGTGGTGCTGGAAAAGCAGGCAGCATCTGATGAGCAGGAGAGTCAACACTTCGAAAATCCTTCATCAGGAATTAAGGAAGAAACTGAAGCTTCCAACGGAAACCCACGTAGATATTGGGAGAACGTGCAAACTCCACACCCATGGTGGGAATTGCACCCGGGTCCTTGGTGCTGTCAGGCAGCAGTACTAATCACTGAGCCATTGTGCCGTCCTCACCAAAATCCTTGTGATCAACAAAAGAGATCACAGATAAAGCTCTTCAAACCACCGTAAAACAGTCAATTCAAACCCCCTCACCACTCCCCACCCCCCAAACTCAACCTGCATTAACAAACTCACTCTTATAATCCCTTTGTAAAAGATACTGGACTATCAACTAAGCATGCAGTTTGAAGCTTGGCTGAGAGCCAAAACTTCTACAAGAGGATGTCTTATGTCTCTAACTCAACATTTATTTGCATAAGATGAAGATGTCCCAAGTGCTTATAACTTCTGTTGTTGATATTTTAAAGGTTTGTTTAAACTGACAGTATAAGAAACAGTGTATAATTTATCTGTATTAATATGGAATTTGGATTTCAACATGCAGGCAGCTGGGTGTTGATTCCTTCTGTGAAGAGTTCTTTTTTTAAATAAACAAGGTCAGAAAGATGTGGAAGCAGTCATATGGGAATCCAAAATAAAGATAAGAGAAATAGAAAATCAGCAGATGGAAGAAGCACTAGCTTTGGGAGCAAATAGAAGGATATGAAGAAATAAAAGAGAAAGTTTGGAATAAAAAAGTAATGTCAAGAAAATAACATGCTTCCATTTTAACAAGATGATATGCCAAAAGTAATTTCTCAAAGTCAAATGGGAGACTGGCAGACACATAAGAAACATTTAACAAATCCAAAGAAAAGGGTGTATTTGGAAAGGAAATAGGTATTAAAAGTTAGCTCTTGTACAAAGGAAGCATGTTTGCTTGGAATTTACTAAGAATAGAGAGATGACAGTGATAAGGAATAATGTGGAGGTGCCAGAGTTGTATCGGGGTGGACAAAGTTAAAAATCACACAACATCAGATTATAGTCCTACAAGTTTATTTGGAAGCACTAGTTACCTGGTGAAGGCGCAGTAAACTAGTACTCCCAAAAAGCATGTTGGACGACAACCTGGTGTTGTGTGATTTTTATTGTGTGATTGTTGGTGACCATATCAGGAATAGTGACCACAATTCAGTTAGATTCAGTATTAATACAGAAAAGGATAGAGATAAATCAGTAGTAACTGGGGTAAGTCAAATTTTAGAAAACTGAGAAGTGATTTAGCAGAGGTAGAAAGGACAGGACAAATCAGTGGTAAACCAGTAAAATGGGGACAAAGCAAATATGCTCCTTCCAGAAATAAGAATGGTACCACCAAATCTGGGCCCCCATGGTTATCTCAAAAATACAGGGGAAAATTCATAAGGGAAACAAAGCTTATGATAGTCACAAAAAAAAACTCAACACTGCAGATAACCTAAAGGAGTGTAGAGATTACAGCATTCAAGTTAAAAAAAAAGGAAATCAAACAGAGAGTATTAAAAAATTAGCAAACAAGACTGGAAGGAGTGCAGAATAAATTTACAAGGATGTTCCCAGGACTCAGTAGTCTGCATTCTAGGGAGAGGGTGGACAAGCTAGGACATTTTTCTTTAGAGCTTAGGAGACTGAGGGGGTATCTTGTTGAAGTGTATAAGATCATGAGAAGCATGAATAGGGTGAATACACTCAGTCGTTTTTCCAGGGTTGGGGAATCGAGGATGAGAGGGCATCAGTTTAAGGTTAGAAGGGCAAAAATAAAAGGGAATCTGAGGGACAACTTTTTTTACACAAAGGGTGGTAAGCATATAGAATAAGCTGCCAGTGGAAATGGTTGAGAAGGATATATTAACAACATTTAAAAGGCATTTGGACAAATAGGAAAGGTTTGGAAGGATATGGGCCAGTTGCAGGGAAGGGGAGTTAGAGCGGATAAATGACACGGAGATTGAATCCCTTATTAATTAAAATCAAACACCCAAAAAAGTGGACAAAATAATCATAACAAATGAGAAAGTGTTCAAGCATCTTTGAAAGTGACTAAGTCACCAGAACCAGGTGGATTGTTCTCAAGGATATTATAGGAGGTCAGGGAAGAAGTAACAGATGCTCTGATGATTGTTTTTCTGTCTTCACTAGACAGAGGTGAGGTGGTGGAGAATTGGAGAAATACAAATTTGGTTTCCTTGTTTAAACAGGATACAAAGGAAATGTCAACCAATTTTAGGCCAGGTAGACTTACTTTGGTGGTGGGCAAATTGTTGGAATTAATCATGAGAGATCACATAAACTGTCACGTAGAAAGGCATGGACTATTTGGGGATAGGCAGAATGATTTTGTTAAGGAATGGTTTAATTGAATTCTTTGAGGAAGTTAGAAGAAGGATCAATAAGAGTAGTGTCGTGGAAGTTTTTTTTTAGATTACATTACAGCGTGGAAACAGGCCCTTCGGCCCAACAAGTCCACACCGACCGCCGAAGCGCAATCTACCCATGCCCCTACATTTACCCCTTACCTAACACTATGGACAATTTAGCATGGACAATTCACCTAACCTGCACATCTTTGGACTGTGGGAGGAAACCGGAGCACCCAGAGGAAACCCACGCAGACACGGGGAGAACGTGCAAACTCCACACAGTCAGTCCCCTGAGGCGGGAATTGAACCCGGGTCTCAGGCGCTGTGAGGCAGCAGTGCTAACCACTGTGCCACCGTGCCGCCCACAAAGTTGTCTACATGGACTTTAGCAAGGCATTTTTCAAGTAGACTGGTCAAAAGAGTAAAAGCCAATGGGAAACAGGGTAACGTGTTGAATTAGGTCAAAAGTTGACATAGTCACAGGGACCAAAGGGTAATTGTTGAAAATGTGAATGGAAAACTGTTTCAACTGGTGTTTGGAAGAATTTAGTGTCAGAACCCTTGCTATTTGTTTTGTACATTAACAGTTAGGATTTGAACATGGGAACAGAATTGGGAGATGTGCACATGGCAAAACATTGGCCACATGGTGGACAGAGTAGAGGATAGATCTAAGCTCCAAAAAGACAAAGATGTATTGGTGGTGTTGGCAGGAAAGTGGCAAATGGAGTTAAACTCTGAAATTTGTGAGGTAATGCATTTAAGGATGTCAAGCAGTAAAAGAGAGTACACAATAAATAGGAATATACTGAGATGGGTAGTTGAAGTAAGAGATCTAGGAGTGCAGGTGTACAGCTCCCTAAAGGTAATGGTACAGATAAAGAAAACGTTAAGGGATGCAGATGGAATACTCTCCTTCATTAGATGATGTATAGGATACAGGAGCAAGGAGATAAAGATTAAACTGTGTAAGGCACTGGTGAGTCTACAACTGGAGTATTGTGCACAGTTCTGGTCACCAAATTATAGGAATAACTAGTAGTAATTATCCTGGAGAAAATGCAGAGAAGATTTACTGGAATATTGCCAGAGGTTGAGAATTGTAGCTATGAAGAGAAATTGGAGAGGTTGGAGTTGTTTTCCTTGGAACAGAGTAGGCACAGTGGTATAGGATTGAGCAAAACCCCCATCATTTGAAATACTGGACAAGATCCTGGACTAAAAATATTGGATAAAATCCTGATCTTGGGCTGCAACAAATATACAACAGGGCCAACAGAATGGAGAGTACTGTCTGAGACTATTGTTCAGCATTCCAATTTATAAATGCGCACTAAAAGAACAATCAACCAAAACTCCTGCGACAGCTTTTACACCTCGGGCCAAGGGAGATACCGAACATTCAACTTCAATCAAAGTTCACCCAAACATACTCTTAACAATTGGGCAACCAACTGACTTCAGAAGGAAACATCAGAAGCACAATGGACAATGCAGATTTGAGGGAATATAACAGGACATACAGTCTGTATAACTGCTAGCCCTGATCTGACCTGAGGGCAAGTCTCTCCAACAGTAAGCTTCTGTGCAGTTTCCCCACAAGGCTTCCAGCTCTCAAAAATCAGCTTCAGAACCAAGAAGTACAGAGGCCAAACCAAGAACCAAGAAAAGGGAAGTCAAACCAACATCATCATCAGAAAAAAAGAACATCCGAGAAGAGGTATGCTAACCAAGTGCTACCTGAACAGGTGGTATGGTGGCACAATGGTTAGCACTGCTGCCTCACAGAGTGAGGTACCCGGGCTCGATTCCAGCTTAGGGTGACTGTCTGTGTGGACTTTGCACGTTCTCCCTGTTTCTGCATGGGTTTCTGCTGTTTGCTCCAGTTTCCTCCCACAATCCAAAGATGTGCAGGTTAGGTGGATTGGTCAGGCTAAATTACCCATAGTGTTTAGGGATGTGTAGGTTAGGTACATTGGCCAGGGGAAATGCAGGGTTCTAGGCATAGTGTAGGAGGATTTGTCTGGATGGGATGTTCTCTGGAGAGTTGATGTGGACCTGTTGGGCGGAATGGCCTGCTTCCACACTGTGAGAAAGTGAGGACTGCAGATACTGGAGATCAGAGTCGAGAGTGTGGTGCTGGAAAAGCACAGCAGGTCAGACAGCATCTGAGGAGCAGGAGAATTGATGTTTCGGGCACAAGTCCGAAATGCTACCTGACCTGCTGTGCTTTTCTAGCACCACATTCTCGACTCTGTTTCCACACTGTGGGATTCCAAAGAGACCTTCCAGACACAGGTCTGTTCTGAGCCAAGAGAACTGACTGCAAGAAGCTCAACAACCGGATGCACTTTAAAACTGTTTCCTTAGTGGTAAGCTGAAACTCCCGAGATCCCAAAGTTCTGACCTAGCTAGCAGGGAGGTGAAGGCAGGTGATTATAGGGCACAGGACCCCAAGGTTAGTTTTTGTTGTTTTAGGTTTTAATAGTGTTTAATCTGTGTTTAACTTAGTAATGTATTTAATTACTGAGCTCTGTGTGATTGATTATGTTATTTTCACTGTTTATTACATTTACTTTTATTTCTTGTATTATATTTCTTCTTTTTAAATAGAGAATCATTATCTCTGAAACACTTGTCTACTGCCTTCTTCATTTCACATTTCCCAAATATGTCCAGTGTCTAGAACCAGGAACCTGGGGTAATTCAAACAACCTAAAGTCAAATTTGTGACTGCAAATCAGAAACCTACAGAATGGTGACCATGGACACAAGCAGAAGGAATGTGAAATGGTTGAGCAACGTCTCTGATGGAGAAGAGGTTCTCCTCCTGTGTATTTAAAATATATTGAAGAAATAGTCCCTTGATCTCTTGCAAGCTGAGCATCCAGTGGCAGCAGCAGCCCTGTGGATTGACAGCAAAGAACACAAGTGCCCCATAGAGAAGGCAATGTGACTTCTCTGCCTTTGCCAACAGGTCCAGGTATAGGATAAGAAAGTCAGAGAACTGAATGCAGAATTAAGGGAGGCAAAGGGAAGTTCTAGCATATGGACCAGGACTGGAGAAATGCTGTATGCAGACCTGAAGCAAGAGAGGTGGCAAACAGAGGAAAGATACAGAAACAAACTGGATTACCTGTTGTGTTAGGTTACAGAAGCCAAGAATAGTGGACAGGCATTAAAAGAGGAGAGTATCTGTCTGGGGGAAACAAGTTAAAGTACAGGAGGAGAAGCTACAAGACATGCTGGCATCCTACAAGCTAGCCTGTAGTGAAGGGTATC
Source organism: Chiloscyllium plagiosum (assembly GCF_004010195.1). Classification (NCBI taxonomy): domain Eukaryota; kingdom Metazoa; phylum Chordata; class Chondrichthyes; order Orectolobiformes; family Hemiscylliidae; genus Chiloscyllium; species Chiloscyllium plagiosum. The sequence continues at coordinate 62,990,504 of NC_057723.1, read as the reverse complement.
AGAGGGGAGAGCATGGTCCCCTGCCAGGAGCAGATCTATAGGCTGAGCCTAGCTCTGTTTCAGGCCAGAGGCATGATTTGCCTGAAAGGTCTGATTGCAAACCAGGCTGGCAGAGAACAGCAAGGGGTGGGGTGGAGGGAGGGCTGTTGAGGGTGGTTGGGGGTGGGGGAAGGGATGCAGAAGCCAACTGTAGGGTAGTTGGGGATGCTCAGTTACCTATGGCACTGGGGAAGGGTGTGGCTCAGTTAGTCAGCAGATGGAGGCTCAATCTGTACCTGCGGCACCAGGAGTAGACTCTGTCTGGTGGTAGGTTGATGAGGTGCAGGGCCAGTACAGGAAGGGTTAGGACCAGGGCCTTGTGCCCAGTATGGCAGCACAAATATGGTGTGCACCAGGATGGTCAGGAGCAGGGGGATCTGGAGAGTCACTTTGTGTTCTTGCATGGAACCCAGCAGCTCAGGGTACACCTGGAGAAGCCCACACATAAAGAGGTCCCGTCTGTACACTTTATGGAAGTGGAACAGGAGGGATAAATAACTGGCTGCAATGATGCAGATATTGCCAGGTAGCTGTTGTTCTCTCTTTACTGCAGGCTGTACAAGATCCTCTTGGCTGATGGAAAGACAGGGCAGAGTACATTCACCACCATCCAGAAAGAGATCCTGGAAGCCAGGGGCTTCAATGATGGAAGCCCATTCTTTTGAGTAAAGAATACCCCACAGGTTGCAGGTGAAACCCCACAGGCACTCGCGTATTGGCTGTGGCCTGTTTATGAAACTACCTGTGCAGGGTACCTCAACTGGGATAACTTCAGGGGGCATGATGAGGCTTGCTGACTCCACATCCTGGAGGCCAACAGTCTACCAAGGTTGCGGATCAAGGCAGAGCTGTGGTTCGACCCCAAAGATCCCCAGACCATCGAGGAGATGGTAGTAAGGTAGCTGTCCCTACAATTCATGAATGGCTGGGGGAGGAAGAGTCACCCAAGGGTAGAGTACACAAACTAAAGTTCACCCGGCCTAACAAACAATGATATCCAGTGGAGATAGCCCTCCCAATAAAAAGTGTGACTGCTTTGTGTGCACGAGGAATGATCACTGGTTGAAGGATTGCCCCAACTCATAGAAAAAGAGGGAGGAGAGGGATCATCCCATGCCTGTCTGGGAACCAGTCTCCCCTAACTCCTTTGAGGGGTTTTTAGAGGCACTCTGGGCCACAGTTATAGGGTCAGAGACAGGAGCCACAGCAGCCAGTCCAAGGGCTCCCACTGTCCCACATCATAACCCCAACCTGTGACTAGAGCCAGGAGGGTTCAAAGTGAACCCAAAGAAGGCAAAGATCAGCCAAAAGAAAGGAAAAATCTTGTGACTGTGTGAGAAGGGGAAAGAGGAAAGTCTGAACGCCGTACTGAAGGCAATCACCAGGCTAGCACACTGGCTGAGGAAGGCACCCAAGCGGGGATCTCCTGGGACTCAAGAGGCGCAGAGCCTGGCAGCAGCAGCCAGGAATAGAGGGGAGTGAAGAGGGGTGCAAAGGTAGCATTGGCCCCACATTAGGCACAGGAACCTATCCTTAACCTTCTCCTGGGAATGTTGGCTGTTGGAAAGAAGATAGAATGCCCACGCAAAATAACAAGTCAGCTAGGTGTTGTGGGGTGGGATAAGGGAACAGGCAACTAGGCAGTGCCCCTGGACTGTGGAGACCCCCAGGGGAAGACACAATCCCATAGGCTGCAGCACCTGGGTCAGTGAACTACCTCACAGGGCAGATAAATCTGCCCTTACTTTGGGACTCAAGAGGCTCACCAGTTAGAAAGGGGGAGGGGATGTGCTGAAGAGAACTACCTGGGCTCGAAGGCCAAGGGTGCCGTGGGTCTCTGGTTTACTTGCCACCTAGAGGCTGCAGGACGTGTTCACTTGCCCCAGATGGTGAAAAGCCCCCAGGGCAGGCAGCAGATGAAGCAGCGACTCCAGACTAAAGATAGCACCTAGGCCACAAGCAGCCACAGACAGTGAAGAACCCCGGGGGAATCTATAGTCACACCAACCACAGAGCCAGGAACAGCCAAGACCTCCTCAGGCCAGACCAGCCTGTTCATGGCCTGAGACTCAGGAGGGCCCCGGTAAGCAAAGAGGGAGCACTGCAGAGAACGTTCTGAATCGTGAGTCTGGGGATACAGCAGGTTCCTGCTGTCAAGAGGCCGCAGCAAGGATAGACTTATCAGATTTTAACCGGCCACCTGGAGATGGTTGACACTGTATATAGGTTTTGACTAAAGTTTAAGGATAGGTTAGAGGTTTACATTTTGTTATGGTGTTTATACTAAACTTTAAACTAAAGTTCACTTACCCAAATGGTGTTGAAAAGCACAACAGGTCAGGCAGCATCCAAGGAGCAGGAGAATCGATATTTCGGGCATAATCCCTTCATCAGCAATGTGGGGGGAGCAGAAGAGGACTGAGAGATAAATAGGAGGAAAGGTGGGACTGGTGGAAGGTAGCTGGGAAGGTGATAGGTAAAGCAGGTAGGGGGGTGATGGGGGGGGTGATGGTGATAGGTCAGAGTGGAGGGTGAAGCAAACAGGTGGGAAGGAAGATGGACTGGTAGGACGGCTCAAGAGAGAGGTGCTGAGTTGTGCAGGTTGGGAATGATGGTGTTTTATCTCTCAGCCCCCTTTATACCCCACCCCCACCACATTCCTGATGAAGGGCTTATACCTGAAATGTCGATTCTCCTGCTCCTTGGATGCTGCCTGACTCTTGCGCTTTTCTAGGACCACACATTCAACTCTGATCTCCAACATCTGCGTCCTCACTTTCTCCTTACTCAAATGGTGCCCAAGGGAGATAGGACGACTGCACAAAACATTAATCCTGGGGATGTTCCAAAGGTTCCGCTAGCTAGAGTTTGGGAAACACAAACCACCAGACACACTAGGAGACATTAACCCAATGGGAATCAGTTGGAGGGTGAGGCATCCAGCCCACAGACCCCGGCAGAGAGAATACAACAGGTTAGAGATGGAGTGTTTGTGAAAACTGTCTTCCTGGGGAGACCTTTGATAGGGACGTAACTTGGTTTCCTGTAAAGGCAAACTGTATAAGGTTTAAATCTAGTGTTGTGTATGTGTACTATGTACCTGTATGGTTTGACTTTTCCCTAAACCTTCCTTGTGTTTTCCTTTCAGGAGACAATGCTCTGTCTCTTAAGGGAAAAATGTGGGTGTTAGGGGTAAGTAATTTGGGGAATTGGCTTTTGGGTCTCCATCATTTTTGCTCACCCACATGATGTTCTAGGATATCGAGTATCAAAGGGAGGATATGTAGGATTGAGCAAAAATCCCTATCATTTAAAATACTGGACAAGACCCTGGAATTTTCTAACATCGAAACTACTGAATAAAATCCTAAACTCAGGTTGTAACAAATATCCAACAGAGCCAACAGAATGGAGAGTTCTGTCTGGGACTACTGTTCAGCATTCCAGTTTACACCTCCTCTCTAAAAAGACAATCAGCCAAATCTTCTGTGACAGCTTTTACAGAACAGCACAGACAGTTTGGGGCCTAGAGAGATACTGGACATTCAACTTCAATTAAAATCCATTCATATTACTCTTAACAATCAGAAGACAATTGACTTCAATTGACCTGAAACACAATGGACAACACAAATTTGAGGGAATATAACAGGACATGCAGTCTGTTATAACTGCTACCACTGATCTGACCTGAGGGTCAGCCTTTTCAAAAATGAATTTGTGCATAGCTTCCCCAAGGGCTTTCAGACCCAACAATCAGCTTCAGAACCAAAAGCCAACAACAGAGAAGTCAAATGGAGAGCATCATTGGAAGAAAGGACATCTGAGACGGGTCAATGCCAACCAAGTGCAATCTGAATGAGAGCTTCCAGGCACAGGCCTATTTTGAACCAAAAGAACAGATAGCAAAAAACTTAGCAATGGGATATACTTTAAAACTCT
>NC_057723.1:62970117-62986023 GCF_004010195.1 Chiloscyllium plagiosum | reverse complement strand
GGTTGAAAGATCAGTCAAAACATTGAAGGCAATCTGAAAGAAACAGCCTTCAGCTTCACTCAGTACCAAACTGTCCCAGTTCCTGTTTGATTATAGGCTCTAGCAGAGTTGCTGATATGGAAAAGACACTGCACAAGGTTCAGACTGAAATTTCTGACCTGGCCGTGAGGGTGAAAAAGCAGCAGGAACGCCAGTACAGACTGCATTCTTCCTCTAAGTGAGACAGTTTACTTCAGGGGATGAAATTTAGTTTGACACCACGGAAATGCACCTGCATCGTATGAGGCAAGGTTGAAACAACGTGATCCATAACATACAAATTTCGTGTCTGTGAGACGGTCGTTCACAATCATGTGGATCACCTGAACGCTGCTACCTTGTAAACAGGGCAGGAGCAAAACATACCTGTCACCTCAGAGCAGCCAGAAACCGTGAGCTCTGCTCCTGCATTCCGTGTCAAAGAAACCCCATTGCCTTAATTGCATTTGTTTGATCAATATTTATATTCAAATCATTATTCATGATAATTGTGCATTGGTGAAAAAGAAAACATTTTGTCCAAGATTTTCATTTTGTACACATCAGGACAATTGGCAGGAAATACCAATTTGCAAGTAAAATAAATAATTTGACTGTATTGAGGGAGATTGCTGATTGGATGGCAAGTGACACTTAGGGCAGCACGGTGGCTCAGTGGTTAGCACTGCTGCCTCACAGCACCAGGGACCCGGGTTCAATTCCCGACTCGGGCTACTTTCTGCGTGGAGTTTGCATGTTCTCGCTGTGTCTATGTGGGTTTGCTCCGGTTTCCATCCACAGTCCAAAGATGTGCAGGTTAGGTGAATTGGCCATGCTAAATTGCCCATAGTGTTAGGTGCATTAGTCAGGGGTAAATGTAAAGGGGTTTGGGTGGGTTGCTCTTCAGAGGGTCGGTGTGGACTTGTTGGGCCGAAGGGTCTGTTTCCACACTGTAGGGAATCTAATCTAATATTAAGTGAAGAATCGTTGCCATGGAAAATGCATCTATCTGCCAATGTCCTCTTGTCACCAATTAGACTCTCCTTTCAGAAAGTAGCAGTTTCATTTTCCCATTGTACTGATAATTCCTGTGAATTATCCTCATCACTGCAAATGGAAAATGTCAACTTTCTTTCAGTGTAGTCAAAAACCTTATGATCAACCGCTGATTGGATTATTACATTGTATTGAAGATTTGACACACAGATCACCTGCAAAAACAGTTGAAGAAACTCTAATTCAAACCCATGACAGGAAAGCAGCTTGCAAGAGATTGTGTTGGATAAGAATTACACAGACTTAATGATTAATGCTGCCACTTGCACAGATGAAATGATTGAAATTGAATGGAAGGATAGAGGAAAAGATCATGAAAATATACTGATGAATATATCAATAAGCAACCTGTCCTTCCGTTCAATAAATTATTAACAAAAAATCATGACAATGAAACAGATAGTTCTGAGGAAGGGTCATCGGACTTTGATTTTGTTTCACTGATGCTGCCAGACCTGCTGAGCTTTTCCAGCAACTTCTGTTTTTTTAATGCTATGGACAGATTGGACCAAGGATGGTAATTGGTCAGGCCACGAGTGGTCAGAGGTGAAGAAACCAATGCTTTAAATTTGTCTTTCAGTTGCAGTTTCCATGGTTAGATTTTAATACATTGTCAAATCAATCTGACGATCAGGATCCTTATCCTGTTTAGAAACATTTCCTTCTTTAGAAGATGCATTAGAACATTTGTAGAAAACATCTCAAAAGATACTGTTTCTGCTTAAATCTATGTATATTTCAATGATGCTGACAGGAATGTGCATGATTTTGAAAGGTGCAGAAGTTTGGAGAATGCAAATTTTTAGAGGCGCAGTGTGCGATGTTAGGCTTGTTTGAAAAACTTGTGGCCCATTCAAAGACTAATATAATTGCAAAACCAGCGAAGGATGCAAAAAATGGGGGGAGAGTGGCTGTGTCCAAAATTGGTGTAGTAGCAGACAATTTGTGAGACACAAAATTGGAGTGGTATTACATAATTGAGGGTGGGAGAGAAATTCAAGGGGAGACAATTTCAGGAGGAGAGCAACTCAGCAGGGGAGAAAGTCGGGATGGAGAAAGTCGAGGATTGAGGAAGGTCTTGGGGGACAAAGTGAAGACAGATGAGAGTGAAAGAGAGAGGAGGAAGAAAGCAATACAAAGAGGGACAGAGTATGAAGAGAGAGACACAGTAAGGCGATAATAGCAAGAGAGAGGACAGAAAGAAAGGGTAAAGGAGAAAGAAACAAAAATGAGACTTCCGGTGAGAGGGAATTAGAAATACAATGCAAGAAAGACAGGATGAAAGGTGGATGGAGAGATGTAGAGATAGACAGATGCAGGAAAACATAGGCTTACAGACAGAAGAAAGAGGGGGAAAGAGAGGAGAAAAATGAGACAGAAACAATGGTGAGCAAGGAGAGACAATGAGAGACTGAGGAGAGAATACTCCCCATTCCTGCTGGTCCTTTACTCTCTCTGTTTTACATACACACACACACACACAATCAAAACTGGGATTGGATCACACATATACCTGGTCAGTCTACATTACAAAAAGATAATGGCCGACAGAGTCATGTCTGTCACTAAAAGCCAATCTCCTCCCAAGTCACAATTCATTCATTCAACTCCCAGTTCTCTCTCCTTGCCCCCAGGTCTGGAACACACCATCTCACCTTTGTGAGATTAGAGGGGGTCTGAGAGATAGTAGCAGGAGAATGGGTCAGGCAAGGGCTGTCCCAGTCTGTCCCTGTCCAACTATCATCCTCAACGAAGCCAGAATTGGAAGCAACAGAGACACAAAGCTGCAGTTCAAAACTCTCAGCAACCAAAACACAGATGCTGCCCACAAATGAATATACATTTTAGTACACTAATTAACAGAAAATATTTGTACAAATTAATACAAGATTTTCAAAGAAGTGAATACATAGTCATTTCGCACACAAATCAGCACAACATCCCTGCTTCAATGAGCACAAGACTCTTGTACAAATAAACACAAGACTCTTGTACAATTGAGAATGAGAGCTTTGCACAAATTAATAAACCTAAAATGGAGGCATGGAGAGGAATTGGAGCAGATGGGGTATGGGAAAGTATTTAATTGAGGGAGGGGGAAATTCTATACTATTCTGGGGGGGGGGGGGGAGCTAAATTGGGAACAGACATTCTCAGGGAAATGCACAAGGGAAATGTGGAAGTTGTTTAGGGAGCAATTGCTGGTAGTGCTAGGTTTGTCCCACTGAGGCAAGGAAGGGATGGTCGGGGGAAGGAACCTTGGGTGACAAGGGATGTAGACATCCAGTCAAGAGGAAGCAGGAAGATTACGTAAGGTGGATGAGGCAAGGATCAGACGAGGCTCTTGAGATTTACAAGGTAGCCAGGAAGGAACTGAAGAATGGACTTAGGAGAGCTACCAGGGGGCATAAAGAAACATTAGCGGGTAGGATTAAGGAAACACTAAGACATTCTAAGCCTATGTGAGGAACAAGAGGATGGCCAGAGGATGATCAGAGATAGTAGAGAGAATTTGTGCCTGGAGTCAAAAGACATAGGGGAGGTCTTTAATGAATACGTTGCTTAAGTATTCACCAGTGAGAGGGAATTTGTCGTTTATCAGACAGCATGAACCCCTAGAACAGGTTGATGTTAACAAGAAGGATGTGCTGAAGAATTTGAAAAACATAGGGATAAATAAGTCCCATGGGCCACACGGGATATATTCAAGGTTACACGAAATAGGGAAGAAGTTGCTGCATTTTGGTACTGATCCTTGAGTCCTTAGTGTCCACTGGAGTATTGTCAGATGATTGGAGGGTGGCAAATGTTATTCTCTTGTTAAAGAAAGGGAATGAGATAATCCTGGGAATTACAGACTATTCAGTTTTACGTCTGTGGCATGCAAATTATTGTATAGGATTCTGAGAGACGGGATTTATGACTACTTGGAAAACCAGTTTGATTAGTAATAGTTAGTCATGCCTCACAAACCTTATTGAAGTCTTTGAGGATGTGACAAAACATGTTGATGAAGGTAGAGTAGTGGATGTGGTCTACATCAATTTTAGCAAGGCATTTGATAACTTTTCTCATGTTTGCCTTATTCAGAAAGTAATAAGGCATGGGATACAGGGAAATTTAGCTGGCTGGATAGAGAATTGGCTGGCCATTGAAGACAGAGGTTGGTCGTAGATGTCAAGTATTCAGCCTAGAGCTTGGTGACCAGTGGTGCTCCACAAGGATGTGTCTTGGGTTGTCTGCTCTTGGTGATTTTTATAAATGACTTGGATGAGGAAGTGAAAGGGGGGTTAGTAAGATCGCCAATGACATGAATGTGGGTGGAGTGGTGCTTAGAGTGGAGGGCTGTTGTAGGTTGCAACGGGACATGGACAGGATGCAGAGCTGGGCTGATAAGTGGCAGATGGAGTTCAACTTTGAAAAGTGTGAAGTGATTTATTTTGGAAGGTCAATTTGAATTCACAATACAGGGTTAAAGACAGGATTCGTGACAATGTGCAGGAACAGAGGGATCTTGGTATCCATTCAGATAGATCCCAAGTTGATCGGGTTGTTAAGAAGACGTATGGTGTTTTTCATTAGCGGGAGATTGAGTTTAAGACTTGTGAGTTTATGCTGCAGCTTAAAAGAGTCCTGGTTAGGCCACACTTGGAATATTGTGCTCAGTTCTTGTCACCTGAAGCTTTAGAGAAGGATTTACCAGGATGCTGCCTGGACTGGAGGGCATGTCTTATGAAGAAAGATTACATTACATTACATTACATTAGATTACATTACATTACAGTGTGGAAACAGGCCCTTCGGCCCAACAAGTCCACACCGACCCGCCGAAGCGAAACCCACCCATACCCCTACATTTACCCCTTACCTAACACTACGGGCAATTTAGCATGGCCAATTCACCTGACCCTGCACATCTTTTGTGACTGTGGGAGGAAACCGGAGCACCCGGAGGAAACCCACGCAGACACGGGGAGAACGTGCAAACTCCACACAGTCAGTCGCCTGAGGCGGGAATTGAACCCGGGTCTCAGGCGCTGTGAGGCAGCAGTGCTAACCACTGTGCCACCGCGCCATCGGGCTTTTCTCATTGGAGCTAAGGAGGATGACAGGTGACTTGATAGAGGTGTACAAGATGATGAGAGGCATAGATAGAGTCGATACCAGAGACTTTTTCCCAGTGCAGAAATGGCTACCATGAGCGGGCATAATTTTAAGGTGATTGGAGGAAGGTTTAGGGGAGGTGTCAGAGGTAGGTTCTTTACACAGAGTGTCGTGAGTGTGTGGAATGCACTGCCAGCAGTGGTAGTAGAGTCAGATAAATTAGGGATATTACACCAAATCTTGGATAGGCACATAGATGACAGTACAATGAAAGGTATGCAGGTTAGTCTGATCTTAGAGGAGGATAAAAGGTCAGCACAACATCAAGGGGCAAAGGGCCTGTACTGTGTCATGTTCTATGTTCTATGCAGTCGAAACTCAATTATTATAAACTATGTTTGATCAAATGGTTGAGAAAAATAAAGCAAAAAAAGGTGATAGAACTTGGTGGAGATTCTTAGTTCAGAGAAATTCGTTGAATTATACACAGAAATGAAAAACTAAAACAGTTGCATCCAAAAAGCTTTACACAAGAAGAATCTGAGTGCATTACAGAATGGTATGATCTGAAAAATGACGTCTTCATGAGGACTTGGAGACCATCACATATTCAGGTGAATGAAAAATGGGCAGAGGTTCATCAAGTTGGATTACTGGTGTGTATTCGAAAGGAGATGTTGTTGGTACTACATGAATTACAGATTGAATCCTCCAACTCAGCACCACCTTTCTGACTTGTCCAACTTCCTTCCCACCTGTCTACACCACCCTCCCCACAAACCTATCAAAATTAGCCTCCATCTGCAGGTGTTAGCTACACCTAATTGCGCAAAGCCATTAATGGTGCCTATTGATACGAGTGAGTGTCATTTCTGTACTCTTGCAAGAAGACTACAACAAGAAAAAGGAATTCTACTGGGCATTTTTTTCAGCAAATTCAATAATCATCAGTAATATTTGACAATTGAGAAGGAACCCTTCAGCTACAGAATTTATGTTACCAGTCATGTTTCTGAGATATTCATGTATGCTGATTGTGACGATGCTGCTCCTTTAACAAAGTTATGTTGATCCTGGTTATTTTTCAAAGGGGTTGTAAAGGCAGAGGGTCTGATATGTCAGGAAATACCTTCTTGAGAAAGCTTTTAAGTGATTTTTTAAAACACTTGTACAATGAAAGGGGAGCAACCAGTTTGGTTTAGTTTTCACAGTCTGGCTATTATGTTTGCAGCTGCTGGTCAGGTTTTAGCTAGGAACCCAGAAAAGCTGCTGGAACCAAAGAAGCAGTTCCCACTGATCCTCTCTCTCTCTGACATCTCTCCTGTAAGAAATTGTGTTTGTGTCTACCTTTTTGCTAAGGCGTGTTTTGTGGTGTTTTGGCATGTTGAACAACTTCATTAATGCATGCATCAATAGCAGCATGCATTTTCATGTCAGTTGGATTTTCAAAGAGTTATGTTATTTTGAATTTGTTTTGTTTGTTCGTGTGTAAATAAATTGTTTTATTTAAAATTGAGAGGTTTGACCAGCTGCACCACTCCTGGAATATTGACTGTACACCTGCTTAAAGAAAAGTTAGGGTCTGGGCTACTTTCTTGAAATGCTTTAAGAGGGTCTGGCCTGGTCCAATCATAATCTCTTTAAGATTTGGTAACAAAGGATAAAATTCCTGACTGTTTAGACGCAGCTTATTATTGCAGTCATTCAAATTGAAAATGATACACATGCAGGATGAGAGAATATAATTGCATTGCTGTGACTTTGATGAAGGAAGAGGGAGATTGCCCGTGGCAGGGAAAATGGACTGAAATTAATTGTAGTGGTGTATGTTTGCATGCTTAGATTCAATGTAATGTATAAGTAGCATCATGTACAAAAGCGTAAGAGTAAACATTTTTTAAGATTGAGCTATCTTTGTTCATTTTCTTTTCAGAAGGGATGTGATGATTCTATGGCTTTAGGAAATGTATGTTGCACTTTTTTTTATTAGAAGCGAGATTTTGAGGCAGAGTTGACAACCTGTTTATTTGAATCCAACAAAGTAAACAGCTTGTGAGGTCTGAGGGTATTATTAAAATTGTGAAGTTGCCTGAATAGGAGGGGCCAAGCTCCCCCAGAGCCAGGATTTTTCATTTTAGTTTCTCAGCAACAATTCCTGCTGGGGTCTTGAAGCTGGGCTTGGAAGCTTCAGTACATGTATTATGCTCCAGTTTTTCAATTTGGGATGCTTGGCAAGTATTGAATCAACATTGTGTGTTCCCTTATTGGAATATTCTGGATACACTTCGTATTCTGGACTCAATGGTATACAGAGCTTAAAAATGTGTTGCTGGAAAAGTACAGCAGGTCAGGCAGCATCAAAGGAACAGGAGAATCGACGTTTCGGGCACATCCAATATTTGTGAAACATCAAATCGCTGTCAGTCAATGAAGGAATACTAGGACAGAACCATCATTACCATTTCAAATTCTGTATTCAAGCATTAGATGTAGGACCAGAATTAGGCCATTCAGCTTATTGTGTCTGTTCTGAAAAAGACTCCTTTATCCCTTTCTCTGACTTCAGCCAGTCAGCTAATCCTCTATCCATGCCAATACTTTATCCATAACAACACGGACTTGTATCTTATTTTGCAGCCTCCAGTAGAGCACATTGTCAGAGGCCTTCTGTAAATCCAAATTGATTATGTCAACTCCTCAGGGGCAACTTTTTCACACGTATGAAATGAGCTGCCAGAAGAAGTGCTGGAGGCCAGTACAATTGCAACATTTAAAAGGCATCTGAATGGGTTTGGAGGGAGATGGGCTGGGTGCTGGCAAGTGGGATTGGATTAGGTTGGGATATCTGGAAGGCGTGGACACGTTGGACCAAAGGGTCTGTTTCGGTGCTGTACATCTCTTTGATTCTGTCTTTCTTTCTCTTTTTTTTCTCTCTCTCAGAGATTTCTCTTGATGCTTTTTATCCTGGAGTGGAGAATTACCAGTGAGTCATTCTATTTTACTGAATGTACCTTTGCCAAGGGTTTGTTTGTGTGTTGTTACTATTTTGGAACAATTACTATTTAGTACTGAAACAATTACTCTGTTAAGTTTTCCATTTGAGTTAACTTATTCCAATTCTTGCTTTTGTTGTACTTTAACTATGGTGTATGCATAAAGTGTGTTTTGCTTCAAATCAGATAACTTGACCAATCAATTTGCATCTGAAACGTAATGACTGGCTCTTGCTAATAAAATAAGAGAATAGCTAGTTCCTAGGCCATCGTTTTAATATATTTGAGGGGGTTTGGGCTGGACCATAACACTGTATGGCATGAAAAACAATACTTTTCACTCTATCTCTGTACATGAGACAATAAATAAAATAAAATCAAACCCCCTTCTGGAACCACTGACCACACCAGTTGACACTATCGAAAGTGTGTGACTGCCTCTTGGAATAAGGTGAATAGGTGACTTACCCCCTCTGTCACTAACAACACCATCTTTCTTTAACTGAACATTTCGCTGCATTGTGCAGTGAGTTGGATAATGAAGATCTTGATGGAATTGCCTCGGTTGCTCAAGAGGCTGTAACTAGATACAGTGTCAATGCAATTTCATATAATTACTGGGGATTCATCACAGTATAAAGAATGGACAGCTATTCCTCACTGTGACATTGTGACAATTGGATTAAATACCTAAAGCTGGAGAGTAATTCAGTTTTAGAAAGATGATGTTGAGATCGCAAACATAGAAGTTGTATTTTATCCTATTCTGGCAGCAGTAGATGTGTCTGGTAAGACATTTCTAGACTCTGTTACTTGTTAAACACAAATTTCTGAATGTGTTACACTTTAGCTTTCCGGTAAATGTAACAAGTTCATTTATTGCCTTTTTGTTGTGCACATTCTCTTTCTCAGTTCAATCTTTCTTTTCTCCAACACACTTTTGTTTTTGGCCATTAATTTGCCCCAGCAACTTTCTAAAATAATTTTTTTCTGCCCTTATCTAGTTCACCCTTTGGGTTGTTCTTCCTCTCTTTTGCCATCCTTTTCTTTCTATTCCTCCTTCTCTCTCCTTCTGACGCTCCCTTCTTCCTGCTGTTGCTGTGCATGATGTTAGATTTTCTCATGTGCCTCTGGTCATTGGTGCTGATCTTTCCATGATCTTTTCTCACTTCAATGTTTTTTGCCTTATTCTCCAAGCCTCCATGGCATTGTCTTCCCTTCGTCTCCTCTTTGTTCTTGGTGCTTCATTCTCATTGTTTGGTGATGTTGTTTTCTACATTGATAGCTTTCATCATCAATGATCCCTTCTCTCCAGCTTGTGTGACCCTTGATAAAATCATCATTTCTACCTCCACTCTTACTGATTTTTGTTGAAGATTACTTCCTTTTCTCCTTCATAACTGCCTTCCCTGAAACCTGTTTCCTTGCTGTCATCTCCCCTGCTTTGGTCCTTGGTGTTCAGGTTTATCCTGTGTAATTTCTCTTTGCTGTTTTCTGCAGCTATACTGCCTTTCTCTGGAGCAATATCCTGCTCCTTTTGATCCTATCTGGGTGTTTCCTGTGTACATTATCACATCTGTTTCCATCTCACCTTTTCCAGGACGTTGCCTGGGCTGGACAGTTTCAGTTATGAAGAGAAATGGGACAGACTGGGATTGTTTCATTTTGGAGCAGAGGAGACTGAGAGAGGACATGATTGAAATGTATAAATTATGAGAAGCGGTGAACAGAAAGCAACATTTCTCCCCAATGGAGGGATCAATGACCAGGAGCGTAGACTGAGTGAAGGGTGAGGCGTTTTAGAGGAAATGGGAAGAAAATCCTTTTCACCCAGACGATGGTCTGAATCTGAAACTCACTGCCTGTGAGGGTGGGAGAGGCTGAAACCCTCATTACTTTGAAGAAGCATTTTGATGTGCACTTGGGATGCCAAGGCAATGGGCCAACTGCTGGGAAACAGATTTAAAACAATTAGGTGGCTAGTGCAGACTTGAGGGGCCGAAAAGCCTATTTGTGTAACTCCATAACTGACCTGTGAAACATTTTGTTGTCGGTGTGGTCTTCCTCATGCTAATTTTTCTCTCTCATTTTTGTTGAACTTTAGCTTTAATCCTGTGTTCCTTTAATTCTGGAAACAATTTAAGAAAATCAAAGCATGCGAAGTAGGGGCCATTAAGCCTTGGGAACCTGCTCCTCCTTCCAATATGATCACGGTTGATCATTAATCATTGCATTTTCCAGCTATCAGTGTGAACCAACAGAGACAGCCTGTGCAAAGAGAAGAAAACTAGCTGAGATTCTGATGGTGAAAATGAGAGCGGTTTAGTGGAAGTGCTCATAAAGAATTCAATTCAACTCAACCATCTGAATATCTCCTTGGTAAAGATCTATAGAACGCTGAGGATTTGAGGGATAACATGCAGTTACTTGGAAAATTTCAAACGAACACCAAAAAGAGGGCAAGGAAAGAATCTCGGGAGGTGTGTCAAACTCCACACAAGAAAGTTACCAATAAATAAACAAATGAAGATCACAGTGTTCATGATGATGTTGTCAATGAAACAAAGGAACTGGGAAGGATGTGAATTCTTGTTTTGTGCCTGAACTTAAAGGGGTCAGTGGGAGAGAGGAGTAGTCAGCCTGCCCATTACCTCACAAAAAAGATTTCATCAGGTTAAAAAGCCTGACAGAAATATCATCATCAAAACAACAGCAACAAACCAATTCCTGATATTATTTTGTGACAGGACCAGAGCTGGGTTGGGGGTTATACGATGGTCTTAAACAAAGTATCAGAGAATTTTGATTTAGTCCCTACCCTCCCCTTCACTGTTTTTGATCACACAGCACTGTCCCTTGATGTGAAGGGCAGGGCTTGTCACTGGCCACCCGGGTGTTTTCCTATCTTCCTGGTGGTGGAAATTGAATAAAGATTTGTGCACTTTGTGTCTTTCACTGTGTCTCCCACCTGCACACACACACACCATGGGTGCTGGGGATAAAATAAGCACTACCGCACTTAGGTGGTAGTGTGGGGGTTAATATTATAAAAAAAAAGAAAAAAATATATAAACAGAGGATTTAAAGATTCGTGCACTTTGTGTCTTTCACTGTGTCTCACACCTGCACACACGCACCATGGGTGTTGGGAAAAAAAATAAGCACTACCGCACTTAGGTGGTAGTGTGGGGGTTAAAAGGAAAAAAAAATAAGGGAGAAAGAAGAAAAAAAAATAAACAGGAGATTCCGGTTACGTTAGAGCCCGGGTGTCCTTGGAGAAGGAGCACGCGGTGTCGACCAACACCCTGGAGTTGTTCAGGGAGAGGTGGGCGCCGCGGGGAGTGGAGTGCATCATTTCTCCCTCCAATTCTATTTTGATTTAGTCCCTACCCTCCCCTTCACTGTTTTGATCACACAGCACTGCCCTGAGAAAAAAAATACAGAAGATCAAGAAAAGAAAAATAAATAAATAAACAGGAGATTCCGGTTACGTTAGAGCCCGGGTGTCCTTGGAGAAGGAGCACGCGGTGTCGACCAACACTCTGGAGGAGTTCAGGGAGAGGTGGGCGCCGCAGGGAGTGGAGTGCATCATTTCTCCCTCCAACTCTATTTTGATTTAGTCCCTACCCTCCCCTTCACTGTTTTGATCACACAGCACTGCCCTTTGATGTGAAGGGCAGTGTTTGTCAGTGGCCACCCTGGTGTTTGCCTAATTTGAGAGTATGTGTGTGCAAGGACTCTCCTTGAAAGCGACTATCCCTGGACCAGCTGCCCTACAGAGAGAAGGAGAAGGAGAAGGAGAGACCAGCACTCCCGCTGGGTCGAGAAGCTCGCTTGTCTCGACCCGGCCAGGGGAGCGTAGACGTTCACCAGGTGAAGCACCGCGCCCCCCAGCCGAACCGTCAGGTGAAGCAAACGGCCTGGCACTGGCCCCCAAGATCTCCGGCTGAAAATGCGGGGCCAACAGGATAGCCACCCCGCCAGATCTGCGGGTGAGGTGACTCATGTAGACCCCCCCTCGCCACTCCAGGAGCCAGGTGGCTTCGTCTCCCGGGGTAGTGTGGGTTTCTTACAGGAAGCACACCGCATACCTCCCGCCCCGAAGGACCGAGGGGGTCTGGAATCTGCGCTGCGACTCCCTGCTGCCGTTGATGTTGAGGCTGGCTATAGTCGTCTCCATGTCGGAAGCCTTGTGCAACCACCACCAGTACAATTAACAAACCTGTGTATATATTTACAGGGAGGACGAGGGAGGGGCACTGAAGTCCCTCGCCCTCACCAGGAATGCCCCCAGGAAGTTCCTGACCCACTTTCGCTCATTGACATTGAGCCCAGGCGCCTGGCGGGCAGCGTGGGCCGACCAGTAAACTTTTTCAAAAGAGCTCTAGCGGTCGAGCGCCAGTTGGGCTCTATCCCGGCGACCCCGAGTTTCCTCGACAAATTCCCGGAGTTCCTCGAGGGGGATGAGGGGGAGATCAGTGGGGGGCACCTGGGACTCAAAAAAGTCACTGCAGACAGAGTCTGCGTTGTCCCCGGTGTCCGCCACCGATCCCGAACCCTCCTCTGGGAGGTCGCCCTCGGTCACCGACCCCTCCCCCACCGAGAGGATGGGGGCTGGTCCGGCACCGCCAACCGGCCTCAAACCCCCAGCGACCCCACCCCCAGGGTCACCGGCGGTACCTTCCTCGGTGCACCCCTTCCCGGAACGCCCCGAGTTCGGGTCGTCGGGCGGCAGAGGCTCGGGGCCCCGCTCCTCTCCCGACACTGGGACGCCTGGCTCCTCGGGGAAAAGGTCATCCCCCAGGAAAAGGTCATCCCCCAGGGCCAAGGCCCCCGGAAAAACAGTCTGGGAGGGAGGAGCGAGGATAACACCCTCCTCCCCTCCACCGCTCGACGACCCAGCAGAGGGTCCTCCGTCGTCGCCCGCACCACGGCCCTCGTGGTTATTGAGGTCCTCCCCAGGGGCTGGAGGAGTCGAAGCAGCAGGAGGCCCTGCTGTAGCCCCTGGGGGTTTGGGTGAGTCGGGCCGTGGTGCAGGACAGTCGAGGGGCACCGTTGGTTCGTCCCCCGGAGAGGGGCAGCACCGCCGGCGTGCTGCTGGAGAGTCCCTCCCCTCCAAGGGCCGGTGCCTCTTCCCCAGAGAGACCGGGGGGGATTTATGGGCCTTCCCCTCCCGCCTCGGTGGTCATGGGGCCCTGGGGCCCTCCCCCCAGCCTTTCCAGGAATACGAATGGCTAGGGGAAGACAGGGGGCGTGGCCAGGGTGGGGAGGGCCAGCCGTGTCACTTCCTGCCCCGCCCCGGGTTTATCAGGTGAGGGAGTGAGGGAGTGAGGGCGGGGCAGGGGTCCGGTTCCCTCTCCGGGTGTCACTTCCTGCCCCGCCCCGGGTTTATCAGGCGAGGCGGGGCGGGGCAGGGGTCCGGTTCCCTCTCCGGGGCCCGGAGACAGTCGCTGCAGGAGGTGGGCCAGTGGTGGTTCCCCCCAGGTTAGTTCCAGGGCGTGGCTGGGTTGGGCAGGGCTCGGGCTCAGGGGCCCCCGGGCCAGGTGTCACGGCGCCAGTGTCGGGCGTTAAAGCCCGAGAGGTTTCTCCATCGGGGTTGGGAGTGGGTGTGGGGTCAGTGGGTTTAGGGTCAGGTACGGGTTCGGGGGTTTGAGGGTCAGGGTTCCCTCGCCGGGGTGACGCTGGCACGGCCGCAGAGGCATTGTCGTGCCGGGGCAGGGCAGATCGTGGGCTAGGTGTCGGGGAAGGGGATAGGGTGGTCTCCCCGTGGGCAGGCTTAATGCGCCGCGTCTTTTTCTGAGCCTTCTGTCCGGCCGGACGCTCACCCCCCCTCCCTGCCAGAGGCTGAAGTGTTGGAAGCCTCTGGCTTCAGTGCCAGGGCCTGTGGTGTTGGCTTCGGGGGAGGGGGAGTGGGTGCAGCGGCACCACCATCAGCCATCGGCGCGGGCTGGGTGGCCTTCTGGGTGGGGCAGTTTTTCCTTATGTGCCCCACCTCGCGGCACAGGTGGCACCTCACGCTGTCCGCCGTCCAGAAGGCGCGGTAGGCCACGCCCTCATGGAGGACGGTAAAATTGCCCTCGGTGACCTCCTCCCGGGCCAGGGAAATAAACACCTGGCGCCGGAAGGAGTAGATGTGTCAGAGGGCAGGGTCCTTCAGACCGAGCAGGAGCGGCTGGACACCCGACCGGATCTCCCCCCAGGTGGTGAGGTGGGGGAGAAGGAGCTCGCTGGCAATGAAGGGTGGGACGTTAGAGATCATGATCCTCTGGGCCGTCACCTCCAGAGGGTCGACAGGCAGATGTGTCCCGCCCACAGTGAGCCCCCTCTCCACGGCCAGGTGGACCGCCTGCTCGGTCTTCAGGAAGAAGACGGCCAGCGATGATGGCCAGTGGGCCGACCACACTAGCCATGGCCTTGCTGCAGGCCTCGATGGTCATGTTGGGGTGGGGATAGGCCTTTACCCCCAGGCGTTTGGTCAGGTGCCTGAAGGGGGTTGACGTCGCAGCCGGGGTTGGGACAGCCGAGCCCAAGGCAGCGGCTACACCAGCGTAGGTGCGGCTGGGCCCCGCGACCTTCGGGCTCGCCATACTCTGCTGCTGATTGTTGGCAAGCCCCAGGCAGCAGCGGTGGAGGTGGGCCTCTGGTGGCAGCAGTGGTGGAGGTTGTAGGGAGGGGCCGAGGAAGCAGGCCTCAGGCGACAACAGCAGTAGAGGCAGGCCTCGGGCGAGTCTTAGGTTGGCCCTCAGTCACGGCGGTGGGGGCAGACCTGTTGGGGAGGGTCCCCAAGGCAAGTCCCAGGTAGCCCCGAAATTGAGTCTTAGGCAGCAGCGGTGGAGGTCCTAGGGAGGGGCCCAAGGCGAGTCCCAGGCAGCGGTGGTGGAGGCAGGCCTCAGACAACAGCAGCAGTGGAGGCAGGCCTCTGGCAAGTCCTGGGCAGGCCCTTGGTCGCAGTGGTGGGGGCAGACCTGTTGGGGAGGATCCCCAAGGCAAATCTCAGGCAGCCCCAAAACTGAGACCCAGGCAGCAGCAGTGGAGGTGGGCCTTCAGCAGTGGCAGTGGTGGAGGTCCTGGGAGGGGCCCCAAGGCAAGTCCCAGGCAGCAGCAGTGAGGTAGGCCCCAAGCAGCAACAGCTGAGGCAAATCTGGGCAGGGTCCGCTCATCTCGCTTCCATCAACGAGAACCAGTGCGTCGTCCTCGGGGGAGATTTTAACTGCGTCCTCGAGGGCAGGGACCACGGCGGTGCCCGCACTGGCTGGGCGTCAGGGAAGAGGTTGGGGGACTTGGTCAAGTCCTTCGACCTGGTGGACGTCTGGCGGAATCTCCATCCCGACTCCATCACCTTCACCTTCGTGAGGCCTGGGGTCGGAGCGTCCAGAATCGACCGCCTGTACGTTTCGCGGGCGTACGCCTCCTGTTTCCCGAAGGCCTCCATGCGGCAGGTGTCGTGCACGGACCACCACCTGGTGTGGGCGGAACTCCTTCCGTTCGGCGCCAGGCTCGGCTCCGCGTACTGGCACTTTAACAACCTGCTGCTGGAGGACGAGCGGTTCCGGGACTCGTTTCGTCGCTTCTGGGCCGGCTGGAGAAGGAAGCGGGGAAGCTTCCCCTCCCGGAGGCGATGGTGGGACGTGGGCAAGGCTCACATCCGCGTCTTCTGTCAGGAGTACGCAAGGGGGTCGACGAAGAGGCGGAAATCCAGGATCGGGGAGTTGCTCGACCTGGAGTCACGCCCCGG
>NC_057723.1:62942719-62966172 GCF_004010195.1 Chiloscyllium plagiosum | reverse complement strand
TTGTCACTGGCCACTCGGGTGTTTTCCTATCTTCCTGGTGGTGGAAATTGAATAAAGATTTGTGCACTTTGTGTCTTTCACTGTGTCTCACACCTGCACACACACACAATGGGTGCTGGGGATAAAATAAGCACTACCGCACTTAGGTGGTTGTGTGGGGGTTAAGTTAAAAAGAAGAAAAAAAAAAAAAAAAAATAAACAGGAGTATTCCCCCAGCCATTCGTATTCCTGGAAAGGCTAAAAAAAAATAAAAAAAAAAATAAACAGTAGTGGAGTGCAAAAAAAAAAATAGAGCCCGGGTGTCCTTGGAGAAGGAGCACGCGGTGTCCACCAACACCCTGGAGTTGTTCAGGGAGAGATGGGCGCTGCAAGGAGTGGAGTGCATCATTTCTCCCTCCAACTCTATTTTGATTTAGTCCCTACCCTCCCCTTCACTGTTTTGATCACACAGCAGTGCCCTTTGATGTGAAGGGCAGTGTTTGTCACTGGCCACCCGGGTGTTTGCCTATTGTGAGTGTATGTGCAAGGACTCTCCTTGAAGGGGACTATCCCTGGATTAGCTGCCCTACTGCTGGTCTCTGGAACCCCGCCCAGACTTGCCTCAGCTGTTGCTGCTTGGGGCCTACCTCACTGCTGCTGCCTGGGACTTGCCTTGGGGCCCCTCCCATGACCTTCACCACTGCTGCTGTTGTTGGAGGCCCACCTCCAGTGCTGCTGCTTGGGACTTAATTTTGGGGCTGCCTGGGACTTGCCTTGGGGACCCTCCCCGACAGGTCTGCCCCCCCGCTGCTGCGGCAGAGGGCCTGCCTGGGACTTGCCAGAGGCCTGCCTCCACCACCGCTGCTGCCTGGGACTTGCCTTGGGGACCGTCCCCAACAGGTCTGCCCCCACCACTGCAACCAAGCGAACTACCCAGTACTTGCCAGAGGCCTGCCCCCACTGTTGCTGTCGCCTGAGGCCTGCCTCCACTGCTGCTGCGTGGTACTCGCCCTGGGCCCATCTTCACCACTACTGCTGCCTGGGCCTCGATTTTAGGGCTGCCTGGGACTTGCCTTGGGGACTCTCCCCAACAGGTCTGCCCCCAACACTGCGACCGAGGGCCTACCTTGGACTCGCCCGAGGCCTGCTTCCACCACTGCTGTTGCCTGAGGCAGGTCTCCACTGTCGCTGCCTGGGACGTGCCTTGGGCCCCTCCCCACAACCTCCACCACTGCTGCTACCAGGGGCCACTTCCACCGCTGCCTGGGGCACAACAACATCCAGCAGCAGAATATGGCGAGCCCGAAGGTCGCGGGGCCCAGCCACACCTACGCCGGGGTAGCCGCTGCCTTAGGCTCGGCTGCCACAACCCCTGCCTCGACTGCAAGCCCCTTTAGGCACTTGACTAAACGCCTGGGGGTAAAAGCCTATCCCCATCGAGGCCTGCAGCAAGGCCATGGCCAGTGTGGTCAGCCCACTGGCTATCGTCGCTGTGGCCCGGATGTACGGGAAGGCCGTCTTCTTCCTTAGGACCGAGTAGGCGGTCCACCTGGCCGTGGAGAGGGGGCTCACTGTGGGCGGGACACATTTGCCCGTCGACCCTCTGGAGGTTACGGCCCAGAGGGTCGTGATCTCTAACTTCCCGCCCTTCATTTCGAGTGCGCTCCTTCTCCCCCACCTCGCCATGTTGGGGGAGATCCGGTCAGGGGTCCAACCGCTCCTGCTCGGTCTTAAGGACCCTGCCCTCCGACACATATATTCCTTCCGACGCCAGGTGTTTATTTGCCTGGCCCGGGAGGAGGTCACCGAGGGCACCTTCACCGTCCTCCACGAGGGAGGGGCCTACCGCGCCTTCTGGACGGCGGATGGCGTGCGGTGCCACCTGTGCCGCGAGGTGGGGCACATAAGGAAAAACTGCCCCACCCAGAAGGCTGCCCAGCCCGCGCCGATGGCTGATGGTGGTGCCCCCTCCCCCGAAGCTAACACCTCAAGCCCCGGCACCGGAGGGGAAGCCGGAGGCTTCCGATGCTCCAGCCTCTGGCAGGGAGGGGGTGAGCGTCCGGCTGGCCAGAAGGCGCAGAGGGAGACGCGACGCGTCAAGCCAGCGCACGGGAAGACCACCCATCCCCTTCCCCGACACCTAGCCCACGACCTGCCCCGCCCCAGCACGACAATGCCCCTTCGGACGTGCCAGCGTCGCCCCGGCGCGCGAACCTTGACCCCCAAACTCCCAAACCTGTACCTGATCCGAACCCCACTGACCCCACACCCACCCCACACCCCGATGGAGAAACCCCTGGGGCTTCGATGCCTGCCCCTGGCACTGCAACACCTCGCCCGGGGACCCCTGAGCCCAAGCCCTGCCCCATCCAACCACACCCTGGCACTAACCTGGGGGGAACCACCGCTGCCCACCTTCTGCGGCGACCGTGTCTCCGCCCGCCCGCCCTCACCTGATAAACCAGGGGCGGGGCAGTGACACGGCTGACCCTCCCCATCCTGGCCACGCCCCCTGTCTTCCCCCAGCCATTCATATTCCTGGAAGGGTTGGGGGGAGGGACCTTGGGCCCCATGACCACCGAGGCCGGCGGGGAGGGGAAGGCCCATGAATTCCCCCCTGTCTCTCTGGGGAAGAAGCACCGGCCCCTGGAGGGGAGAGACACTCCAGCAGCACGCCGGCGGCGCTGCCCCTCTCCAGGGGACGAATCAACGGTGCCCCACGACTGTCCCGCACCGCAGCCCGACTTACCAAAACACCCAGGGGCTACAGCAGGGCCTCCTGCTGCCTCGACTCCTCCGGCCCCTGGGGCCACGAGGGTCGTGGTGCCTATCTTCCTGGTGGTGGAAACTGAATAACGATTCGTGCACTTTATGTCTCTCACTGTGTGTCACACCTGCACACACACACACCATGGGTGGTGGGGTAAAAAATAAGCACTACCGCACTTAGGTGGTAGTGTCGGGGTTAAATAAAAAAAACCCCCAAAAAATAAACAGTCACAACACTGCCCTTTGATGTGAAGGGCAGTGCTTGTCACTGGCCACCCGGGTGTTTGCTTATCTTGAGAGTTGGAGCAGCGTGAGAGTGTGTTTGTACGTGCAAGGACTAAAAAAAATAAACAGGAGATTTTGGGCATTTGCACTCCCTTTTTGATTTTCTGAAAAACCTCCTCCTCTGTTTTTGGCTGCACTTCAGTCCCACGCTCCTGATCTTTGGGCACCTGGTACGGAGGAAGGAGGGCAGGTCTGAAGACCTCCTCGTGGGTCTGCTCCTGGGCCTGGCCAAACTGGCCACCAACAGGTCCAGGCAGCGGGCCGTGGAGGAGGTCCCCTACCCTCCCCCTCACTGTTTTTGATCACACAGCACTGTCCCTTGATGTGAAGGGCAGTGTTTGTCACTGGCCACCTGGGTGTTTTCCTATCTTCCTGGTGGTGGAAATTGAATAAAGATTTGTGCACTTTGTGTCTTCCACTGTGTCTCACACCTGCACACACACACCATGGGTGCTGGGGATAAAATAAGCACTACCGCACTTAGGCGCCTGAGCGTCCTCCAACTGGTGCACTACGTCGGGTCCGAGCACTGCCGTTTTATTTTTTTTTCTCCTTTTTTTTTAAACCCCCACACTACCGCACTTAGGCGGTAGTGTGGGGGTTTAAAAAAAAGAGAAAAAAAATAAAACGGCAGTGCTCGGACCCGACGTAGTGCACCAGTTGGAGGACGCTCAGGTGTGCGGTGGGATCCCGTCCGCGCTCACCCCAGCCCGGACGGAATTTCACATTGGCCCCAAGGTCCCATACTTCCCGCGGGAGCCTGTGCCCCACAACCTGAGCCACCTCTGGAATTTTAATTTTGTTTCTTTCAAGGATGTAAAAAGGGCCCTGTATAGACTGCTGCTGCACACCGTCCACCTCTTCTCCCTCATCCACCGTCCGGACACGCCTTGGCGTGCCCATTTGCCACCGGGCGGTGGGGAACCCCAGTGGAGGGCTCTCTACGCTGGAGTCCTCCCCCTTTCTCTCGGGGATCTGGGGTGGAGGGTGCTGCACGCAGCAGTCCCCTGCAACCGCAGATTGCGGTGGTTCACGGACTCCCAGCCCAACCACTTGTTCTGTGGCGCTGTGGAGTCCGTGGACCATGTATATATTGGGTGTGGGCGTTTGCACTTCCTTTTTGATTTTCTTAAAAACCTCCTCCTTTTGGTTGCACTTCAGTCCCACGCTCCTGATCTTTGGGCACCCGGTACGGAGGAAGGAGGGCAGGTCTGAAGACCTCCTCGTGGGTCTGCTCCTGGGCCTGGCCAAACTGGCCATTAATAGGTCGAAGCAGCGGCCGTGGAAGGGGTTGTTAGGGCCGACTGCCTGCCCCTCTTCCGCGGTTACGTTAGACCCCGGGTGTCCTTGGAAAAGGAGCACGGGGTGAACACCAACACCCTGGAGTTGTTCAGGGAGAGGTGGGTGCCGCAGGGGTGGCCACCGCAGGAGTGCATTATTTCACCCTCCAATTCTATTTTGGTTTAGTCCCTACCCTCCCCTTCACTATTTTGTTCACACAGCACTGCCCTTTGATGTGAAGGGCAGTGCTTGTCACTGGCCACTCGGATGTTTTCCTATCTTCCTGGTGGTGGAAATTGAATAAAGATTTGTGCACCTTGTGTCTCTCACTGTGTCTCACACCAACACACACACAACCCATGGGTGCTGGGGAAAAATAAGCACTACCGCAGTTTGGCAGTAGTGTGGGGGTTAAATAAAAAAAAAATCTAAAAAAATATATACAGGATATTTTGGGCGTTTGCACTCCCTTTTTGATTTTTCTGAAAAACCTCCTGCTCTGCTTTTGGTTGCACTTCAGTCCCACGCTCCTGATCTTCGGGCACCCGGTACGGAGGAGGGAGGTCTGAAGACCTCCTCGTGGGTCTGCTCCTGGGCCTGGCCAAACTGACCATCAACAGGTCGAGGCAGCGGGCCGTGGAGGGGGTCGTTAGGGCCGACGGCCTGCACCTTCCGCGGTTACGTTAGGGCCCGGGTGTCCTTGGAGAAGGAGCACGCGGGATCCACCAACACCCTGGAGTTGTTCAGGGAGAGGTGGGCACCGCAGGGAGTGGAGTGCATCATTTCTCCCTTCAACTCTATTTTGATTTAGAGCCTACCCTCCCCTTCAATGTTTTGATCACACAGCACTGACCTTTGATGTGAAGGGCAGTGTTTGTCACTGGCCACCCGGGTGTTTGCCTATCTTGAGAGTTGGAGCAGTATGGGGGGACTGTCCCTGGACTAGCTGCCCTGCATTGAGAGAGAGAGAGGAAGAAGGAAAGAAGAATAGGAGGAGGCAGAAGCAGAAGGAGGTGAGAACTTTTGTGTCTGGGGCCTACTTTTGGAGCTGCAGCCTGGGCCTCACCCAGGTCAAGGGAGTGTTGCTGCTGACCTTGGGCCCACTCCCACTGCTGGCCTCTGGCACCCCGCCCGGTCCTGCCTCAGCTGTTGCTGCTTGGGGCCTCCCTCCACCACTGCTGCTGTTGTTAGAGGCCCACCTCCACTGCTGCTGCCTGGCACTCAATTTTGGGGCTGCCTAGTACTTGCCTTGGGGACCCTCCCCAACAGGTCTGCCCCCCACTGCTGCTGCAACCAAGGGCCTGCCTAGGACTTGCCAGAGGCCTGCCTCCACTGCTGCTGTTGTCTGAGGCCTGCCTCCACCACCGCTGCCTGGGACTTGCCTTGGGGCCCCTCCCCACAACCTCCACCACTACTGCTGCCTGGGACTCAATTTTGGGGCTGCCTGGGACTTGCCTTTGGGACCCTCCCCAACAGGCCTGCCCCCACTGCTGCAACCAAGGGAATTGCCTAGGACTTACCAGAGGCCTGCCTCCACTGCTGCTGTTGCCTGAGGCCTGCCTCCACCACCGCTGCCTGGGACTCGCCTTGGGCCCATCTCCACCACTACTACTGCCTGGGACTCAATTTTGGGGCTGCCTGGGACTTGCCTTGGGGACTCTCCCCAACATGTCTGCCCCCCACCGCTGTGACCGAGGGCCTACCTGGGACTCGCCCAAGGCCTGCCTCCACCGCTGCTGTTGCCTGAGGCCGGTCTCCACCGTCGTTGCCTGGGACTCGCCTTGGGCCCCTCCCCATAAACTTCACCACTGCTGCTACCAGGGGCCCACCTCCACCGCTGCTGCCTGGGGCACAACAATATCCAGCAGCAGAGTATGGCGAGCCCGAAGGTCGCGGGGCCCAGCCGCACCTCCGCCGGGGTAGCTGCTGCCTTAGGCTGGGCTGTCCCAACCCCGGCTGCAACGTCAACCCCCTTCAGGCACCTAACCAAACGCCTGGGGGTAAAGGCCTATCCCCACTCCAATATGACCATCGAGGCCTGCAGCAGGGCCATGGCTAGTGTGGTCGGCCCACTTGCCATCGTCGCTGTGGACCGGATGTACGGGAAGGCCGTCTTTTTCTTAAGACCGAGCAGGCGGTCCACCTGGCTGTGGAGAGGGGGCTTACTGTGGGCGGGACACATTTGCCCGTCGACCCTTTGGAGGTTATGGCCCAGAGGGTTGTGATCTCCAACGTCCCGCCCTTCATTGCAAGTGAGCTCCTTCTTCCCCACCTCAACACCATGGGGGAGATCCGGTCAGGTGTGCAACCGCTCCTGCTCGGTCTTAAGGACCCCGCCCTCCGATACATCTACTCCTTCCGACGCCAGGTGTTTATTTGCCTGGCCCGGGAGGAGGTCACCGAGGGCTCATTCACCCTCCTCCATGAGGGCATGGCCTACCGCGCCTTCTGGACGGCGGATGGCGTGTGGTGCCACCTGTGCCGCGAGGTGGGGCACATAAGAAAAAACTGCCCCACCCAGAAGGCTGCCCAGCCCACGCCAATGGCTGATGGTGGTGCCACTGCACCCACTCCCCCTCCCCCAAAGTCAACACCACAAGCTCCAGCACCGGAGGCTAGGCGGGTGGCATCCAATGCTCCAGCCTCCAGCAGGGAGGGGGGTGAGCATCCGGCAGGCCAGAAGGCGCTGAAGAAGACGCGACGCGTCAGGCCCGTCCATGGGGAGACCACCCTATCCCCTTCCCCGACCCCTAGCCCTCGACCTGCCCCGCCCCGGCACGACAATGCCCCTGCGGCCGTGCCAGCGTCGCCCCGGCGTGGGAACCCTGACCCCCAAACCCCGAAACCCGTACCTGACCCTGGCCCCACTGACCCCAAATCCAGCCCCCACCCAGATAGAGAAACCCTTGGGGCTTCAACACCTGCCCCTGGCATTGTAACACCTGGCCCGGGGGCCCCCGAGCCTGAGCCCGAGCTCCGCCCAACCCAGCCACATCCTGGCACTAATCTGGGGGGAACCACCGCTGCCCCATCACCTGCAGCGACCGTGTCTCTGGGCCCCGGAGGGGGAACCAGGCCCGTGCCCCAGCCCCGTGCCCCAGCCCCGCCCGCCATCACCTGATTAACCAGGGGCGGGGCAGGAAGTGACACGGCTGACCCTCCCCACACTGGCCACGCACCCTGTCTTCCCCCAGCCAATCGTATTCCGGGAAAGGCTGGGGGGAGGGATCTCGGTCCCCATGACCACCAAGGCGGGCGGGGAGGGGAAGGCCCATAAATTCCCCCTTGTCCGCCTGGGGAAAAGGCACCGGCCTTTGGAGGAGAGAGACACTCCAGCAGTGCACCGGTGATGCTGCCCCCCTCTCCAGGAGACGAGCCAACGGTGCCTCTTGACTGTCCCGCACCGCGGCCCGACCTACCAAAACCCCCAGGGGCTACAGCAGGGCCTCCTGCTGTTTCAACTTCTCCGGCCCAGGGGAGGTCTTTAACAACCACACGGGCCACGATGTGGGCGACAATGGAGGACCCTCTGCTGGGTCGTCGAGCGGTGGAGTGGAGGAAGGTGTTATCCTCGCTCCTCCCTCCCAGACTGTTTATCCAGAGGCCTTGCCCCTGGGGGATGACCTTTTCCCCGAGGAGCCAGGCGTCCCGGTGTTGGGAGAGGAGCGGGGCCCCGAGCCTTTGCCGCCCAACGACCCGAACTCTGGGCGTTCCGGGAAGGGGTGCGCTGAGGAAGGTACCGCTGGTGACTGTGGGGGTGGGGTCGCCGGGAGTTTGAGGCCGGTTGGCGGCGCCGGACCAGCCCCCATCCTCTCGGTGGGGGAGGGGTCGGTGACTGAGGGTGACCTCCTGGAGGAGGGTTTGGGATCGGTGGCGGACACCGGGGGGCACCTGGGACTCTGTCTGCAGTGACATTTGAGTCCCAGGTGCCCCCCACCGATCTCCCCCTCATCCCCCTTGAGGAACTCCGGGAATTTGTCGAGGAAACTCGAGGTCTCCGGGATAGAGTCCAACTGGCGCTCGACTGCTGCAGCTCCTTCGAAAAAGTTTACTGGTCGGCCCACGCTGCTCGCCACGTGTCTGGGCTCGACATTAATGAGCGAAAGCGAGTCAGGAACTTCCTGGGGGCACTCCTGGTGAGGGTGAGGGACTTCAGTGCCCCTCCCTCATTCTCCCTGTAAATATGTAGATAGGCTTGTTATCTGTACTGGTGGTGGTTGCACAACGCTTCCGACATGGAGACCACTATAGCCAGCCTCAACATCAACGGCAGCAGGGAGTCACAGCGCAGATTCCAGACCCTCTCGGTTCTCCGGGATGGGAGGTATGCGGTGTGCTTTCTGCAAGAAACCCACACCACCCCGGGAGACGAAGACATCTGGCTCCTGGAGTGGCGAGGGGGGGTCTACATGAGTCACCTCACCCGCAGATCTGGCGGGGTGGCTATCTTGTTGGCCCCGCATTTTCAGCCGGAGATCTTGGGGGTCAGGGAGCCCGTGCCAGGCCGCTTGCTTCACCTGACGGTTCGGCTGGGGGGCGCGGTGCTTCACTTGGTGAACGTCTACGCTCCCCCGGCCGGGCCGAGGCAAGCGAGCTTCTTCCAAGAAGTGTCCGCTCATCTCGCTTCCATCGACGAGAACCAGTGCGTCATCCTCGGGGGAGATTTTAATTGCGTCCTCGAGGCCAGGGACCACGGCGGTGCCCGCACTGGCTGGGCGTCAGGGAAGAGGTTGGGGGACTTGGTCAAGTCCTTCGACCTGGTGGACGTCCATCCCGACTCCATCGCCTTCACCTTCGTGAGGCCTGGGGTCGGAGCGTCCAGAATCGACCGCCTGTACGTTTCGCGGGCGTACGCCTCCTGTTTCCCGAAGGCCTCCACGCGGCAGGTGTCGTGCACGGACCACCACCTGGTGTGGGCGGAACTCCTTCCGTTCGGCGCCAGGCTCGGCTCCGCGTACTGGCACTTTAACAACCTGCTGCTGGAGGACGAGCGGTTCCGGGACTCGTTTCGTCGCTTCTGGGCCGGCTGGAGAAGGAAGCGGGGAAGCTTCCCCTCCCGGAGGCGATGGTGGGACGTGGGCAAGGCTCACGTCCGCGTCTTCTGTCAGGAGTACGCGAGGGGGTCGACGAAGAGGCGGAAATCCAGGATCGGGGAGTTGGAGAGGGAGTTGCTCGACCTGGAGTCACGCCTCGGTCAGCCCGACGCGGACCCGGCCCTGCGCGGGGCATACGAAGAGAAGAAGGCCGCGCTCCGGGACCTGCAGTTGGTCGGGGCTCGGGGCGCATATGAGGTTGCGGATCCAGGACCCTTCTTCTACTCGCTGGAAAAAAGGCGTGGCACCTGTCAGCAGCTCCTTGTGCTGCTGGCCGACGACGGGTCCCTCGTCTCGGATCCGGACGGCATCAGGGCCCACGTCCGGAACTATTACACGGCTCTGTTCTCTCCAGATCCGTCCTGCGAGGTTGCTCGCAGAGTTCTGTGGGAGGACCTGCCGCAGCTCAGCCCGGAGGACGCCGGAAGGCTTGACGCTTCTGTCACCTTAGAGGAGCTAACCGGCGCCCTCGACCGGCTCTCGAGGGGCAAGTCCCCAGGGCTGGATGGGCTGACTGTGGAGTTGTTCTGGGATGTCCTGGGGAGCGACTACACACAGGTCCTGGGCGAGTGTCTAAATGCGGGAGAGCTGCCCCTTTCTTGGCGCAGGGCGGTCATCGTCCTGCTGCCAAAGAAGGGGGACCTTCGTTCTTTGAAGAACTGGCGTCCGGTCTCCCTCCTCAGCACGGACAACAAAATCTTCACCAGGGTGTTGTCTTCTCGCCTGGCCTCCGTGCTAGCCCACATGATTCACCCGGACCAGTCCTACACGGTCCCGGGCCGGAGAATACACGACAACCGGCTGGTCAGTTTGGTCCCTCCTCCTGGCTTTGTCACTGACATCCAGAGAACGTTGGTCGACTTCTTCTAGGACAAAAAGGTGCACTGGGTCGCTGCGCAGGTTCTGAGTCTCCCTATTGAGGTGGGCGGTCAGTCGCTGGTGTGCGTCCACACCCAGGTCGCGACGTTCCGCCTTCAGACCTTTACATCGAGCCTCCTCCAAGGTGGTACGCCCTGGTGACGTATTTTGTCCACCAGGTGCGTAACCTCAACAATGACACGCAGCTCTGTTCGTCGACCGTGACGGTTTTGAGGTCGCCCTCAAGACGCTGCCTATCTTTTACCAGGACCTGATCACTGTCTGGAACATGGTCGAACTGCGCCTCACCTACCCTCCGGCAGGAGTAGCAGCTGTTGTCAGGGAGCCATTGCTCAGGAATCCACACCTCCGTACTCGCGGGTTCGAGTGGCTGTCGGTGGGGAGGGCCGTGGCGGCGAGGGTGACCAGGGAAGTGCCGGGAGCCTGGGCTGGACGCTGCCACAGGACATAGCAGGCAGGGCAGCGGTAGACGTCCGGCATGTGGCCACTGCCATCCGACGCCTTAAAACGGCGGTGCTCGGACCCGACATAGTGCACCAGTTGGAGGACGCTCAGGTGTGCGGTGGAATCCTGTCCGCGCTCACCCCAGCCCGGCCGGAATTTCACATTGGCCCCAAGGTCCCGTACTTCCCGCCGGAGCCTGTGACCCACAACCTGAGCCGCCTCCGGAATTTTAATTTTGTTCCCTTTCAGGAGGTAAAAAGGCGGGCCCTATATAGACTGCTGCTGCACACCGTCCACCTCTTCTCCCTCATCCACCTTGGCGTGCCCATTTGCCACCGGGCGGTGGGGATCCCCAGTGGAGGGCTCTCTACGCGGGAGTCCTCCCCCTTTCTCTCGGGGATCTGGGGTGGAGGGTGCTGCACGCAGCAGTCCCCTGTAACCGCAGATTGCGGTGGTTCACAGACTCCCAGCCCAACTGCT
Source organism: Chiloscyllium plagiosum (assembly GCF_004010195.1). Classification (NCBI taxonomy): domain Eukaryota; kingdom Metazoa; phylum Chordata; class Chondrichthyes; order Orectolobiformes; family Hemiscylliidae; genus Chiloscyllium; species Chiloscyllium plagiosum. The sequence continues at coordinate 62,954,962 of NC_057723.1, read as the reverse complement.
GTTCTGTGGCGCTGTGAAGTCCATGGACCACGTGTATATTGGGTGTGGGCGTTTGCACTCCCTTCTTGATTTTCTTAACCTCCTCTGCTTTTGGTTGCACTTCAGTCCCACGCTACTGATCTTCAGGCATCCGTACGGAGGAGGGAGAGCAGGTCTGAAGACCTCCTCGTAAGTCTGCTCCTGGGCCTGGCCAAACTGGTCAACAACAGGTCCAGGCAGCGGGCCGTGGAGAGGGTCATTAGAGCCGACTGCCTGCCCCTCTTCCGCGGTTACGTTCGGGCGCCGGTGTCCTTGGAGAAGGAGCACGCGGTGTCCACCAACACCCTGGAGTTGTTCAGGGAGAGGTGGGTGCCGCAGGGAGTGGAGTGCATCATGTCTCCCTCCAACTCTACTTTGATTTAATCCCTGCCCTCCCCTTCACTGTTTTGATTACACAGCACTGCCCTTTTGTGAAGGGTACAGCTTATCACTGGCCACTCGGGTGTTTTCCTATCTTCCTCGTGGTGGAAACTGAATAAAGATTCGTACACCTTGTGTCTCTCACTGTGTCTCACACCTGTGCGCACACACAGAAAAAGATTTTAAAAAAATAAACGGAGATTCAGAGAAATTTCTCTTTCAAGGAACTGTTTATGATCTGGCTGGTCAGAATCCATGTACTGTGCACATGGGGTAAATAACCGGTGACTTGGTGATAGGAGACCAGCCTCTGTTCAGTTATTTCCGTGATGACAGTTGAGAAAAGTATCCTCTGGAAGTGAATTTGCTCTCAACAGTTGTCTTTGAGTTAGCTTAAGCATTTCTGGCATCATGCCTTTCTTTGTGAAGCTTCACTCTTTTAATCCTGCTGTCGATGACTGTGAAACAAGTATATTATTTCTTTCCAGGCGAATGACAATGGGGCAGGTGAAGTGCAAAAAGTAATCCTCGCATAGATCAGTTGGAGCAGCAGGTCAAGGCAATGATACATTTACAGGAGCTAGGGCGTGTGATAGATGGCAATTGCAGGAAGGGCAATAAACCGAATATACTGTTAAGTAGATGGGTTACCACCAGGAATGACAGGTGAGGGAAGCAGATAGTACAGAACACCCCTGTGGCTATCCCCATCTCAAATAAGTATATTATTTTGGAAGATGTAGGAGTAATGGACTCTCAAGGAAATGTTGCACTGACAGTCAGGTTTCTAGTACTGAGACTGGCTCTAATATATCAAGGGGTACATCAAGATCCAAGTGATCAATTGTGATAGAGGTCTGTCTAGTCAGAGGTACTGACAGATGTTTCTGCAGTCGACAATGAGATGTCAGAATGGTGTGTTGTGTCCCTGATACCAGGACCAAGGATATCTCCGAGAGGATGCAGCATATTCTCAAATGGGAGAGGAACCAGCAAGAGGTCATTGTACACATTGGAACTAATAACACAGGAAGAGAAAAGGACAGGATTCTGAGAAGATAATACAGGAAGACAGGCAGGAAGTTACAAAGTAGGTCCTTGAGGGTAATAGCATCTGGATTACGCCGGTTTCATGTAGTAGTGATAGTAGGAATAAGAGTCTAGAGCAGATGAATCAGTGGCTGAGGAGCTGGTGCAGGGGAGAAGGGTTCACATTTTTGGATCATTGGATTCTCGTCTCGGGCAGACATGACCTGTCTAAGAAGGATGGATTACATCTGATTTGAAAGGGGACTAATATACTGGTGGTGAGATTTGCTAGAGCTGCTCGGGAGGATTTAAACTCGTAAGGTGGGGATGGGGGTGTTGGGGCCGGTAGGGTGGGAACCAGGGAGATCGTGAGAAGCGATACCAGTCTGAGATGGATGCAGCTGTGTAAAGCAGTAAGTCAAGTAGTCAGGAACAAAGCAGAGAAATAGGTAGGATTGAGAAATTAAACTGCATTCATTTCAATGCAAGAGACCTGACAGGTAAGGCAGATGATCTGACGGCATGGCAGGGAACATGGAACTGGGGTAGAATTACAGAATCCCTACAGTGTGGAAACAGGCTCTTCAGCCCAAAATGTCCACACCGATCCTCTGAAGAGTAACCCACCCAGACCATTCCCCTACCCTATTTCTCTACATTTAGTCCTGACTAATGCATCTAGCCTACACATCCTGAACACTATGGGCAATGTAGCCTGGCCAATTCACCTAAACTGCATATCTTTGGATTGTGGGAAAAAAACAGAGCACCTGGAGGAAAACCACACAGACACAGGGAGAATGTACAAACTCCACACAGACAGTCGCCTGAGGCTGGAAACGAATCCAAGTCCTTGGCACTTTGAGGCAGCAGTGCCAATCAGTGAACTACTGTGCCACTCCAATATCATAACAATTACAGAGATGAGGCTCAGTGATGGACAGGACTGGTAGTTTAATATTAAGATGCTATGTGAAAGATAGAAATGGGGCAAGGAGAGGTGGGGGAAGTAGTTGGAATACTGATTTATTTATGGAAAATATTGCTGGGTACACATTCATTTATTTGGGTTAAACTGAAAAATAAGAAAGGGATGATCATCATACTGGGGTTGTACTATAGAAGTGTCAATAGCGGGAAATCGAGAAACAAATTTGTCAGGCAATCTCAGTTTTCTGTAAGAGTTATGGTAGGGGATTTTAACTTTCCAAACGTAGACTGGGGTGCTATTGCGTTAAGGCCTTGGATGGACAGGAATTCAAGTGTGTATAAGGAAATTTTCTGATTCGGTATTTGGATCTAACTACTAGAGAAGGTGCAAAACTTGACCTTCTCTTGGGAAATAAGGGCAGGGGACAGTGACATAATTCTATTAGTTTTAAAATAGTGATGGAAATGGATAGACCTGATCCAAAAAGTTAAAATTTTAAACTGAATGAGGCCAATCTGGACAATATTAAACAATAACTTTCAAAAGTTGAGTGAGGGCAAATGTTTGCAGGGAAAGGGACAGCTGGAAAATGGGAAACTCTCAAAAATGAGATAACTAGAGTCCAAAGACAGTATGTTCCTGTTTGGGTAAAGGGCATAGCCATAGTTTAGGGATTGGCGGATTACTAGAGAAAGTGAGGTTTTGGTTAAGAATAAGAAGGAAGCATATATCAGACACGGACAGCAGAGGTCGAGTGAATCCGGAGAAAAGTAACAAGGCAGTCACACTATACTTAAGAGGGAAATCAGGAGTGCAAAAGGGGACATGAGATAGCTTTAGCAAATATGGGATTTTACAAATACATTAAGGACAAAAGAGTAACTAGGGAGAGAATAGGGCCCCTTAAAGATCAGCAAGGCTGCCTCAATGTGGACTTGCAGAAGATTGGGGAGATTCTAAATGAGTATATTGCATCAGTATTTATTTTTGGGAAAGATACAGAAGATAGAGAATCTGGTGAAAGACAGAGCGACATCTTGATAAATGTCCATATTACAGAGGAGGAGGTGCTGGATGTCTTAAAAATATAATAACGTGGATAAATCCCTGGGACCAGATTTGGCATACACTACAACTCTGTGGGAAGCTGGGAGATTGGAAAGCGAAGGAATCATAAAATCATGACAGTGTACGGAATGGGCAGTACTGTACGTACTGATTGTGAGGCCTGATGGGTTGGTTCACATTTGTAGGGATTTTAAGCAAACAGTAAACTACTTCTCACAAATGGAGAACTACCCAATCCCTCAGAGAGACGACTTGTAATCAAAACTTTGTGAGGGGGTGGGGGTGTCTCCGCGAAGTTGGAAAAGAGCCATGCATATCTACAATTGCAACGAGATGAGGGGTGTCAGACGGATGTTACACACAGTCATACAGTCATAGAGACGTACAGCATGGAAACAGACCCTTCGGTCCAACCTGTCCATGCCGACCAGATATTCCAACCCAATCTATTCCCACCTGCCATCACCCAGCCCATATCCCTCCAAACCCTTCCTATTCATATACCCATCCAAATGCCTCTTAAATGTTGCAATTGTAACAGCCTCCACCACTTCCTCTGGCAGCTCATTTCATACACATAACACCCTCTGTGTGAAAAAGTTGCCCCTTAGGTCTCTTTTATATCTTTCCCCTCTCACCCTAAACCTATGCCCTCTAGTTCTGGACTCCCCCACCCCAGGGAAAAGACTTTGTCCATTTACCCTATCCATGCCCCTCATAATTTTGTAAACCTCTATAAGGTCATCCCATAGCCTCCGATGCTCCAGGGAAAACAACCCCAGCCTACTCAGCCTCTCCCTATAGCTCAAATCCTCCAACCCTGGCAACATCCTTATAAATCCCTTCTGAAGCCTTTCAAGTTTCACAACATCTTTCTGTTAGGAAGGAGACCGGAATTCCAACAGTGGCCTCACCAATGTCCTGTACAGCCGCAACATGACCTCCCAACACCTGTACTCAATAGTCTGACCAATAAAAGAAAGTATACCAAATGCCTTCTTCACTATCCTATCAACCTGCGACTCACTTTCAAGGAGCTATGAATCTGCACTCCAAGTCTCTTTGTTCAGCAACATTCCCTAGGACCTTACCATTAAGTGTACAACACCTGCTAAGATTTCCTTTCCCAAAATGCAGCACCTCGCATTTATCTGAATTAAACTCCATCTGCCACATCTCAGCCCATTGGCCCATCTGGTCAAGATTCTGTTGTAATCTGAGGTAACCCTCTTCTCTGTCCACTACACCTCCAATTTTGGTGTCATCTGCAAACTTATTAACTGTACCTCTTATGCTCACATCTGAACCATTTATGTAATTGACAAAAAGTAGAGGACCCAGCACCAATCCTTGTGGCACTCCACTGGTCACAGGCTTCCAGTCTAAGAAACAACCCTCCACCACCATCCTCTGTCTTCTATCTTTGAGCCAGTTCTGTATCCAAATGGCTAGTTCTCCCTGTATTCCATGAGATCTAACCTTGTTAATCAGTCTCCCATGGGGAACCTTGTCGAACGCCTTAGATCACATCTCCTACTTTGCCCTCATCAATCCTCTTTGTTACTTCTTCAAAAAAACTCAATCAAGTTTGTGAGACATCATTTCCCATGCACAAAGCCATGCTGACTATCCCTAATCAGTCCTTGCCTTTCCAAATACATGTACATCCTGTCCCTCAGGATTCCCTCCAACAACTTGCCCACCTATGACATCAGGCTCACTGGTCAATCGTTCCCTGGCTTGTCCTTACCACCCTTCTTAAACTACGACAGCCAACCTCCAGTCTTCTGCACCTTACCTGTGACTATCGATAATACAAATATCTCAGCAAGAGGCCCAGCAATCACTCCTCTAGCTTCCCACAGAGTTCTAGAGTACACCTGATCAGGTCCTGGGGATTTATCCACTTTTATGTGTTTCAAGACATCCAGCACTTCCTCCTCTTAATATGGACATTTTGCAAGATGTCACCATCTATTTCCCTACATTCTATGTCACCCATATCCTTTTCCACAGTAAATACTGATGCAAAATACTCGTTTAGTGCCTCCCCCCATTTTTTCGGCTCCACACAAAGGCCGCTTTGCTGATCATGGAGGGGCTCTAATCTCTCCCTAGTTGCCCTTTTGTCCTTAATGAATTTGTAAAAACCCTTTGGATTCTCCGTAATTCTATTTGCCAAAGCTATCTCATGTCCCCTTTTTGCCCTCCTGATTCCCTCTTAAGTATACTCCTACTGCCTTTATATTCTTCTAAGGATTCACTCGATTTATTCCGTCTACACCTTCCTTCTTTTTCTCAACCAAACCCTCAAATTCTTTAGTCATCCAGCATTCCCTATACTTACCAGCCTTTCCATTCATCCTAACAGGAATATACTTTATCTGGATTCTCGTTATCTCATTTCTGAAGGCTTCCCATTTTCCAGCTTTCCCTTTACCTGCGAACATCTGCCCCCCAGTCAGCTTTCAAAAGTTCGAAAATACTGTCAAAATTGGCCTTTCTCCAATTTAGAACTTCAACTTTTAGATCTGGTATATCCTTTTCCATCATTGTTTTAAATCTAATAGAATCATGGTCGCTGGACCCAAAGAGCTCCCCCACGGACACCTCAGTCACCTGCCCTACCTTATTTCCCAAGAGCAGTCAAGTTTTGCACCTTCCCTAGTAGATACATCCACCTACTGAATCAGAAATTTTTTTTGTACACACTTAACAGATTCCTCTGCATCTAAACCCTTAATGCTATGGCAGTCCCAGTCTATGTTTGGAAAGTTAAAATCCCCTACCATAACCACCTTATCATTCTTACACATCGCTGAGATCTCCTTACAAGCTTGTTTCTCAATTTCCCTCTGACTCTTAGGAAGTGTATAATACAAACCCAATAATGTGATTATCCCTTTCTTATTTCTCAGTTTCACCCAAATAACTTACCTGGATGTTTTTCCAGGAATATCCTCCCTCAACACAGCTGTAATGCTATCCCTTATCAAAAACGCCACTCCCCCTCCTCTCTTGCCTCCCTTTCTATCCTTCCTGTAGCATTTGTATCCTGGAACATTAAGCGGCCAGTCCTGCCCATCCCTGAGCCATGTTTCTGTAATTGCGATGATATTCTCATCCCATGTTCCTAACCATACCATGAGTTCATCTTCCTTACCTGTTAGGTCCCTTGCATTGAAATAAATGCAGTTTAATTTATTAGTCCTACCTTGTCCCTGCCTACTCTAACTGTTTGACTCACTTCTGTTCTCAACTGTACCAGTCTCAGATTGACCTCTTTCTTCACAATCTCTCTGGGTCCCACCCCTCCCCTCCCCCACCCCACCTTACTAGTTTAAATCCTCCTGAGCAGCTCTAGCAAATTTCCCTGCCAGTATATTAGTCCCCTTCCAATTTAGGTGCAATCCGTCCTTCTTGTACAGGTCACTTCTACCCCAAAAGAGATTCTAATGATCCAAAAATGTGAATCCTTCTCCCATACACCAGCTACTCAGCCATGCATTCATCTGCTCTATCCTCCTATTCCTGCCCTCACTAGCTCGTAGCACCGGGAGTAATCCAGATACTACTACTCTCGAGGACCTCCTTTTTAAGTTCCTGTCTCTCTGTAATCTCCTTTCAGAATGTCAACCTTTTCCCTTCCTATGTCGTTGGTTCCAATGTGGACAATGACCTCCTGCTGGCTCCTCTTCCCCGTGAGAACATTCTGCACCCACTCTGAGACATTCTTGATCCTGGCACCAGGGAAACAACACACCATTCTGATTTTTCACTGCTAGCCACAGAAACGTCTGTCCGTACCTCAGACTAAAGAATCCCCTAATACAATTGATCTCTTGAAACCCAACGTACCCCTTGTTGCATTAGAGCCAGTCTCAATACCTGAAACTTGGCTGTTTGTGATACATTCCCTGAGAATCCCGACATTTTCCAAAACAGCATATCTGTTTGAATGGGTATAGCCACAAATGACTCCTCAACTAGCTGCCTACCTCTTTTACCTTTCCTGGAGTTAACCCATCCATGTGATTGTATTTGAGACATTTCCCCCTTCCTACAACTCCCATCCATCACATACTGTTGCTATTGCAAATTCCTCATTGCTTCTAACTGTTTCTCCAACCGACCCATTTTATCTGATAATGCAACCGACAGCATTTATGACAAAAAGGTAAAAACAATGACTGCAGATGCTGTAAACCAGATTCTAGATTAGTAGTGCTGGAAGAGCACAGCAGTTCAGGCAGCATTCGAGGAGCAGTAAAATCAACGTTTTGGGCAAACGCTTTTGCCCGAAACGTCGATTTTACTGCTTCTCGGATGCTGCCTGAACTGTTGTGCTCTTCCAGCACCACTAATCCAGCATTTATGGCAGACATAATCCACAGTAACCCTTAAACTCTCTTTAAACTCCCACATCTGACAAGAAGCACATATCACTCTACTAAAGGCCATTTTTGTGCCTTCACAATCTTCAGACCCAGAAAATAACACTGTCTTGTTCCTCTATAAACACTGCCCCAGGTTAAATTACAGTTATGCCTTATATTGTAAGTTTAATCAAGAGACATATCTCCAAAAACATATAATCAAGAAAGAACCCGCTCTACTCACTACTGCAGACTTTCTGTATGCCACACTTAAAACAAAATACACTTATCTGATTCTGTGCTGTGAACTTCGTCCAACAGTTCCTCCAAGATCAGTTGAGAATTTCACTGTTTGTTAATTTTCCCAGATGCACTCCGATGTCCAGTGATTCATGAATTCAAACAGTAAAGGCAGTGTCAGTTTCTTTCTCTCTTTCTCTCACTGACCTCACCATGTGCTTCCTTTGTCTGTTCTTCTCCCTTTTAAAACTGCTGTTGTTTTGACTTTTTTTTCTCAAAAAACAGTAATTGCTGCTCCTGGAATTCAAGGAAATCACCTCTAGCAACTAAAATACCTCAAAAAAGAAGCAGCTGTTACAAACAGAAATTTTTCCCATCCTCCATCTTGGATTACCAGAATCCTCCAAAAATACCTATTAAAGTTTATACCAATATATAAGACTGCCACTTGGGGTATCATCAGCCTACACCTTTTTCCAGTGGACAATGGAGAACATTTTAAAAGGGTTACCCCAGGTTACCAAAAATCTGAATTAAGTCCTATCAAACAGGAAGACAAGAGCACTTAGAGAACTTGGACATAGTGCTTATATGTTTCTGTGAGAGCGGTATATGTTTAAGAAGGGAAAAATGTGTGTTCCAGGTGCCCCAAGTGATCGACTTGGGTCAAGAAGTTGGCAAGATCAGATTACAACTATTGGAAGATAAAGTGAGTGTGATCATAGGTGCCTGGCTAGCTTATGTCTGTCATAGGGTTGTTGAATTATTATAGAAATTTCATATGTAACCTGGCCTCCCACTTGGCACCCTTGCACCTGATATTGTAAAAGGGTCAGCCTTTGAAATGGTCATGCAGCCAAGAAGTAGCATTCATGGAAATGAAAAAAGCAGCTATCTTTGTCTAGGGTGTTGGCACACTGTGATCCCAAGTGAGCGGTGATCCTGACATATGATGCCTCCCTATAGGGTATCAGGGTAATGCCAGCTCACTGGTGCCTCAACAGAGAGGAACGCCCAGTAACATATGCTTTCCAGTCTTTGGCTGATGCCAAACTCAAATGCACTCAGAGCAGGAAGGTTTAGCGGTCTTCTTTGCTGTGAGAAAGTCTCTTTGGGAATTTAGAATAGTGGGAATGGAGGTTAGGGCAGTTGAATGTTCTTCCTGCAGAATGTGGGAGGTAAGGGTCACCACAAGTGTCCCTGCTGACTACATCTGCGGGACGTGCACCCAACTCCAGCTCTTCGAAAACCGTGTTAGGGAACTGGAGCAGGAACTGGATGAACTGTGGATCATTCGGGAGGCAGAGGGAGTTATTGAGAGGAATTACAGGGAGGTAGTCACTCCTAAGGTACAAGAAAAAGGCAGATGGTTTACAGTCAGGGGGTGGAAAGGGAACCAGCAGGCAGTACAGGGATCCCCTGTGGCCATTCCCCTCAACAATAAGTACACTGTTTTGGATACTGTTGTGGGGGACGACTTATCAGGGCACAGAGTCTGTCCCTGCTGCTCAGAAGAGGGAAGAGGAGCAGAGCAGTAGTCAGTGGGGACTCCATAGTTAGGGGGACAGATAGGAGGTTCTGTGGGGACGAGAGAGACTCATGGTTGGTATGTTGCCTCCCAGGTGTCAGGGTTCGTGATGTCTCTGATCGTTTTTGGGATCCTTAAAGGGGGGTGGGGAGCAGCCCCAAGTCATGGTCCACATAGGCACCAACAACATAGGTAGGAAGAGAGATGGGGATTTAAGGCAGAAATTCAGGGAACTAGGATGGAAGCTTAGAGCTAGGATGAACAGAGTTGTTGTCTATGGTTTGTTGCCCGTGCCACGTGCTAGTGAGGCAAGGAATAGGGAGAGAGAGGAGTTGAACATGTGGCTACACAGATGGTGCAGGAGGGAGGGTTTTGGATTCTTGGATAATTGGGGCTCTTTCTGGGGTAGGTGGGATCTCTACAAGCAGGATGGTCTTCATCTGAACCAGAGAAGTACCAATATCCTGGGGGGGATATTTGCTAAGGCTATTGGAGTGGGTTTAAACTAATCCAGCAGGGGGATGGGAACCAAAATTGTAGTTCGAGTATAGACAACGTTGAGAGTAGGGAGGTCTGAAATCAAGTTTCAGGGATGCAAGATGGCACCGGCAAGCAAGAAGTTGGTTTGAAGTGTGTCTACTTCAACGCCAGGAGCATCTGGAATAAGGTGGGTGAATTTGCAGCATGGGTTGGTACTTGGGACTTTGATGTTGTGGCCATTTCGGAGATATGGATAGAGCAGGGACAGGAATGGTTGTTGCAGGTTCCAGGATTTAGATGTTTCAGTAAGAACAGAGAAGATGGTTAAGGGGGGGGGCGGGGGGCATTGTTAGTCAAGGACAGTATTACAGTTGCATAAAGGATATTTGGGGACTCGTCAACTGAGGTAGTATGGGCTGAGGTTAGAAACAGGAAAGGAGAGGTAACCCTGTTGGGAGTTTTCTATAGGCCTCCGAATTGTTCCAGAGATAGAAGAAAGGAAAGCAAAGATGATTCTCGATAGGAGTGAGAGAGACAGGATAGTTGTCATGGGGGACTTCAACTTTCCAAATGTTGACTGGGGACACTATAGTACGAGTACAATAGATGGGTCAGCTTTTGTCCAGTGTGTGCAGGAAGGTTTCCGAGACAGTATGTAGACAGGCCAACAAAGGGCGAAGCCACATTAGATTTAGTACTGGGTAATGAGCCCGGCCAGGTGTTAAGACTTGGAAGTAGGTGAGCACTTTGGTGATAGCAATCACAATTCTGTTATGTTTACTTTAGTGATAGAAAGGGATAGGTATATACCACTGCGCATAAGTTACAGCTGGGGGAAAGGCAATTATGATGCAATTAGGCAAGATTTAGGAAGCATAGGATGGGGAAGGAAACTGCAGGGGATGGGCACATTAGAAATGTGGAGCTTATTCAAGGAAAAGCTCCTGTGTGTCCTAGATAAGTATGTACCCGTCAGGCAGGGAGGAAGCTGTAGAGCGCGGGAGCCGTGGTTTACGAAGGAAGTGGAATCTCTGGTCAAGAGGAAGAAGAAGGCTTATTTTAGGATGAGATGTGAAGGCTCAGTTAGAGTGCTTGAGGGTTACAAGTAGCCAGAAAAGACCTAAAGAGAGAGCTCAGAAGAGCCAGGAGGAGACATGAGAAGTTGTTGGCGGATAGGATCAGGGTAAGCCCTAAGGCTTTCTATAGGTATTTAAGGAATAAAAGAATGACGAGAGTAAGACTAGGGCCAATCAAGGATAGTAGTGGGAAGTTGTGTGTGGAGTCAGAGGAGATAGGGGAAGCACTTAATGAATATTTTTCGACAGTATTCACTCTAGCAAACGACAATGTTGTAGAGGAGAATACTGAGATACAGGCTACTAGACTTGGTGTGATTGAGGTTCACAAGGAAGAGGTATTAGAAATTCTGCAGAGTGTGAAAATAGATAAGTCCCCTGGGCCGGATGGGATTTATCATAGGATCCTCTGGGAAGCCAAGGAGGAGATTGCCGAGCCTTTGGCAATCTTTAAATTGTCATTGTCTACAGGAATAATGCCAGAAGACTGGAGGATAGCAAATGTGGTTCCCCTTTTCAAGAAGGGGAGTAGAGGCAACCCAGGTAATTATAGACCAGTGAGCCTTACTTCAGTTGTTGGTAAAGTGTTGGAAAAGGTTATAAGAGACAGGATTTATAATCATCTAGAAAAGAATCATTTGATTAGGGAGAGTCAGCACAGGGTAGGTCGTGGATTAGTGGTGCTGGAAGAGCACAGCAATTCAGGCAGCATCCGAGGACAGGCAAAATCGACGTTTCGGGCAAAAGCCCTTCATCAGGAATAAAGGCAGAGAGCCTGAAGCATGGAGAGATAAGCTAGAGGAGGGTGAGGAAATGACCTGGGAGTTGCAATGAGAGAGAGACTCCCTGAGATTCTTGTAGAGAGAAGAGGAAAACTTCTTCAAGGCAGGCATCCTTGCAAGAGGATTCGCAGTAGGGTTAAAATCAACGAGGTAAAAACAATGACTGCAGATGCTGGAAACCAGATTCTGGATCAGTGGTGCTGGAAGAGCACAGCAATTCAGGCAGCATCCGAGGACAGGCAAAATCGACGTTTCGGGCAAAAGCCCTCCATCAGGAATAAAGGCAGAGAGCCTGAAACATGGAGAGATAAGCTAGAGGAGGGGGGGGGGGGGG
>NC_057723.1:62937185-62940128 GCF_004010195.1 Chiloscyllium plagiosum | reverse complement strand
AGGGGTCCTCGTAAGGTGGGCGGGAGTCCTGATTATGAAAGTAAGCTCGGAGGCGGAGGCGACGGAAGAATTGTTCGATGTCACGGCGTGTAATAAATTCATTGATGCGTGGACGGAGGGGGACGAAGGTGAGTCCTTTGCTTTTTACCTCGTTGATTTTACAGGGTAGGTCGTGCCTTATTGAGTTCTTTGAGAAGGTGACCAAACAGGTAGATGAGAGTAAACCGGTTGATGTGGATTTCAGTAAGGCGTTTGATAAGGTTCCCCACAGTAGGCTATTGTACAAAATGCGGAAGAATGGGATTGTGGGAGATATAGCAGTTTGGATCAGTAATTGGCTTGCTGAAAGAAGACAGAGGGTGGTGGTTGATGGGAAATGTTCATCCTGGAGTCTGGTTACCAGTGGTGTACTGCAAGGGTCAGTGTTGGGTCCACTGCTATTCGTCATTGTTATAGACGACCTGGATGAGGGCGTAGAAGGGTGGGTTAGTAAATTTGCAGACGACACTAAGGTCGGTGGAGTTGTGGATAGTGATTAGATGAGATTACTTACAGTGTAGAAACAGGCCCTTCAGCCCAACACGTCCACACCGACCCTCCGAAGAGCAACCCACCCAGACCCATTCCCCTACATTTACCCCTTCACCTAACACTATGGGCAATTTAGCATGGTCAATTCACCTAACCTGCACATCTTTGGACTGTGGGAGGAAACCGGAGCACCTGGAGGAAACCCACGCAGACACGGGTAGAATGTGCAAACTCCACACAGACAGTTGCCTGAGGCGGGACATGAACCCGGGTCTCTGGCACTGTGAGGCAGCAGTGCTAACCTCTGTGCCACTGCGCCGTGATGAAGGATGTTGTAGGTTACTGAGAGACAGATAAGCTGCAGAGCTGGGCTGAGAGGTGGCAAATGGAGTTTAATGCAGACAAGTGTGAGGTGATTCACTTTGGTCGGAGTAATTGGAATGCAAAGTACTGGGCTAATGGTAAGATTCTTGGTAGTGTAGATGAGCAGAGAGATCTCAGTGTCCAGGTACACAGATCCTTGAAAGTTGCCATCCAGGTTGACAGGTTGTTCAGAAGGCATACAGTGTTTTAGCTTTTATTAATAGAAGGATCGAGTTTCGGAACCATGAGGTTATGCTACAGCTGTACAAAACTCTGGTGTGGCTGCACTTGGAGTATTGTGTACAGTTCTGGTCACCGCATTATAAGAAGGATGTGGAAGCTTTGGAAAGGGTGCAAAGGAGATTTACTAGGATGTTGCCTTGTATGGAGGGAAGGTCTTATGAGGAAAGGCTGAGGGACTTGAGGCTGTTTTCGTTAGAAGAAGGTTGAGAGGTGACTTAATAGAGACATATAAGATAATCAGACGGTTAGCTAGGGTGGACAGGGACAGCCTTTGTCCAAGTATGGTGACAGCGAGCATGAGGGGGCATAGCTTTAAATTGAGGGGTGATAGATATAGGACAGATGTCAGAGGTAGTTTCTTTACTCAGAGAGTAGTAAGGGTATGGAATGCTTTGCCTGCAACGGTAGTAGATTCGCCAACTTTAAGTACATTTAAGTCATCATTGGACAAGCATATGGATATACATGGAATAGTGTAGGTTAGATGGGCTTCAGATTGGTATGACAGGTCGGCGCAACATCGAAGGCCGAAGGGCCTGTACTGTGTTGTAATGTTCTATATTTTATGTTCTAAAGTTCCATCGATACTTTTATGGGCATAAATTGCAATAGTGACAGATCACAAAACTCTGCTCAAGCTACTTAAAGAAGGCAAAGTGGTACCATCCATCACTTCTGGTCAAATTCAGTGGTAGACCCTTATTCTCAAAGCATACAATTACAAGTTATAATATCACCTGGGAGGACACGGGATGGATGCTGATATCTTGAGCTGCCACCCACTGGCAGAAACACCACCTGTGGTGCCTCCCCTGGAAGAAGGGCTTATGCCCGTAACGTCGATTCTCCTGTTCCCTGGATGCTGCCTGACCTGCTGCGCTTTTCCAGCAACACATTTTCAGCTCTGATCTCCAGCATCTGCAGACCTCACTTTCTCCTCCCCTGGAAGAGCTTTGTTTCAAACTTTCTGCGCACTCTTCGGATCAATGCTGAAAATATCCAACTATGGACACAAAAAGACTCCGTCCTGGCAGAACTAAAACAGCTGGTGGTGAATGGGGGAAGCAGAAGGGTCATTACAACTAGGATTGAAACTTTCTGACCCTGGTGAGACCAGATCACTGTAGAGCTTGGCATTTTATTATGGGGAGCAAGAGTGATTGTCCCAAGTAATGTTCGCTGCCAGATATTGGCTAAAATCTGCCAGGATCATCCAGGTGTTTCCAAAATGAAAATAGTGGCAAGAGGTTATGTCTGGTGGCCAGGATAGGATAGTGGCATAACCACCTTGGTGCAGCAGTGCCCAGAGTGCCAACAAGAACAAAATCTGCTAGCATCAGTGCCCCCATATTTGTGGGAATGGCCGGGTAAACCTTGGACTCGGTTACACGCTGACTATGTTGGTCCTTTCATGGACTCCATGTTCTTGGTTATTGTGGATGCTCGTTCAAAGTGTTTGGATGTGCATAGAGTTCATTTGGCCAACTCAGGGATGATGATTTATAAGAGGTGAGCATTAGTCATGACACACAGACTCCCAAAAATATTGGTCATGGACAATGAAGCATCATTTACCAGCTGGAGTTTAAAGTATTTCCTGAAGTTGAATTGCATTTGGCATTTTCAGACAGTTCCATACCATCCATCGTCCAATGGTCTGGCAGAAAGAGCAGTTCAAACTTTGAAGGCAGACTTAAGAAACAGGAGAAAGTGAGGTCTGCAGATGCTGGAGATCAGAGCTGGAAATGTGTTGCTGGAAAAGCGCAGCAGGTCAGGCAGCATCCAGGGAACAGGAGAATCGACGTT
>NC_057723.1:62925711-62937171 GCF_004010195.1 Chiloscyllium plagiosum | reverse complement strand
GAGGGCGGTGCTGAATTTGATGGATTTGACTGAGACAGGCTGGGGGGAGGGGAAATGAGGGAACTGGTGAAATCCGAGTTCATCCCTTGTGGTTGGAGGGTTCCTAGCCGGAAGATGAGGCGTTCTTCCTCCAACCGTCGTTTTGTTGTGGTCTGACGATGGAGGAGTCCAAAGACCTGCATATCCTTGGTGGAGTGGGAGGGCTTAAGAAACAACCAACAGCTTCACTTGATACCAAACTGTCCTATTCCTGTACAATTATAGGACCACCCCTCACACGACAACAGGGATAGCTCCAGCAGAGTTGCTGATGGAGAGGAAACTCCACACCAGGTTAAGCCTGATATTCCCAGAGGGCTAGGGTGAATCAGCATCAGGTACACCATCACCAGCCACATGCCTCCTCTAAGCGCGAGAGACAGTTCACTTCAGAGAATGAAGTTTGATGTGGAATCCACGGAAATGGCTGTGCCTGGATATGGAATGAGGTTGGCGTGAGGTGGTCCATGACAAACAAATTTCCGGTCAGTGAGGTAATCATGAACATACAAGTGGATCACCTGAAAGCTGCTAGCTCACAAACGGGGCAGGAGCAAAACATACTGGCCAGTCAGAAATGCTGTCAGG
Organism: Chiloscyllium plagiosum; assembly: GCF_004010195.1. Taxonomy (NCBI): domain Eukaryota; kingdom Metazoa; phylum Chordata; class Chondrichthyes; order Orectolobiformes; family Hemiscylliidae; genus Chiloscyllium; species Chiloscyllium plagiosum. The sequence goes on along the minus strand of NC_057723.1, from coordinate 62,936,544 downwards.
AACTGTGGGTTTGCCCCCACTGTCTTGCATCAAAGAAACCTCTGAGTCTGAGATGGATGTAATCTCGGTACCATTACAGCCTGAAGAAGAGGAGGAAACTCTCCCAAGATGCTCCAGAATCAAATGACTGGCTATAATACGGTACACACCACCGTATTAAAGTCACAATCAAGACCTGAAGCAAAAATGACTCAGGAGCAACTACAAGAGAAAGAACAGATCTACATCCCTGGACTTCGAGTGTGAGGGATGTAATAACTGGAGTGAGGGCCAGATGGATCACACTGACTGTAAGACCCTTGTAATCTGGGTTGTTAACCTGGCACCCAGGGAGCCCTGGATGACAGATATAAACAGGAGTTTCAAAGAGCCTCCTCATTCTCGGGACTGAATGTGAGCGGCTGGACAGAACCCATGTCCTGTGCACATGTAAATAAACGGTGACTTGGTGATGGAATAGTGGCCTCTGTGCAGTTTTTTCATAGATCCTTCATTTCATTGAGCAAAGGTTGATATATCCCCAACGTTACTGAAAATGTGTTGCTGGAAAAATGCAGCAGGTCAGGCAGCATCCAAGGAGCAGGAGAATTGACGTTTCGAGCATGAGCCCTTCTTCAGGAATGTGGAGGTCAGGAAGAAGATTGCAGGTTACGAAGGTGGTGCTGAGTTCGAGGGTTGGGACTGAGAAAAAGTGGGGGGAGGGGAAATGAGGAAACTGGAGAAATCTGAGTTTATTCCTTGTGATTGGAGGGTTCCTAGGCGGAAGATGAGGCGCTCTTCCTCCAGCCGTCGTGTTGCTATGGTCTGGCGATGGAGGAGTCCAAGGACCTGCATGTCCATGGTGGAGTGGGAGTGGGAGTGGGAGTGGGAGGGGGAGTTGATGTGTTGAGCCACGGGTGGTTGGGTTGGGTTGGTTGGTCCGGGTGTTCCAGTGGTGTTCTCTGAAACGTTCCGCAAGTAGGCGGCCTGTCTCCCCAATATAAAGGAGGCCACATCGGGTGCAGCGGATGCAGTAAATGATGTGTGTGGAGGTGCAGGTGAATTTGTGGCGGATATGGAAGGATACCTTGGGGCCTTGGAGTGAAATAAGGGAGGAGGTGTGGGCGCAAGTTTTGCATAGGGCGGAGGAGCGGGAAGTGGAGGAGATGCGGTGGAGAGCATCGTCGATCACGTCTGGGGCGAAATTGCGGTCTTTGAAGAAGGAGGCCATCTGGGTTGTTCGGTATTGGAACTGGTCCTCCTGGGAGCAGATGCGGCGGAGACGAAGGAATTGGGAATATGGGATGGCATTTTTACAGGGTCAGGGTGGGAGGAGGTGTAGTCTCGGTAGCTGTGGGAATTGGTCAGTGTATAGTAAATGTCCGTGTTGATTCGGTAGCCCGAGATAGAAATGGAGAGATCTAGGACGGGAAGGGAGGAGTGTGAGACGGTCCAGATAAATTTGAGGTCGGGGTGGAACTGTTCAACCTCCTCGTGGGAGCACGAGGCAGCACCGATACAGTAATCGATGTAGCGAAGGAAAAGTTGGGGGTTGGTGCCAGTGTAGCTGCGGAAGATGGACTGTTTCACATATCCTACGAAGAGGCAGGCATAGCTGGGGCCCATGGCTACTCCTTTGGTTTGGAGGAAGTGGGAGGATTGGAAAGAGAAGTTGTTCAGAGTGAGTTACAGTAAATGATGTGTGTGGAGGTGCAGGTGAATTTGTGGCGGATTTGCAGTAAATTATGTGTTTGGAGGTGCAGGTGAATTTGTGACGGATTGCAGTAAATGATGTGTGTGGAGGTGCAGGTGAATTTTTTGTGGTAAATGATGTGTGTGGAGGTGCAGGTGAATTTGTTTGCAGTAAATGATGTGTGTTGAGATGCAGGTTACACATCTCGTTGCCAGGAAAGGCTGCCAACATCATCAAAGACCCATCCATCCCGGTAACGCTCTCCTACAACTTCTTCCATCTGGCAGAGAAGCTTGAACACACACACCAGCAGGTTCAAGAACGGTTTCTTCCCTGGCGTTATTAGACTGATAAATGGAATCTCTAACTTCAAGTATTCCTGATCTTGTTAACGCTGATCTTGGCTAGTGCATGGTGTAACCTGTATGCCTTACTCTGTCCAAGGTTTTTTTCCCCGTTTGGTCTGTATGTCCTTGCTTACTACAATCTGCCTGTACTGCACGCAGCAAAGTCTTTGCACTATACTTAGGTATACGTAACAGCCTGTTTAGCCATTGCTCATAAGACAATCCCTCCCATCCGAGTGAACCTTCTCTTAACTGACTGAATGAAATAATATATTTGATAATGGGACCAAAACTGCTCACCATGCTGCAACCATCACCTGGTCAAGCTGCAGTAAAGTTCTTCTACTCCATACTTGTGAAGGCTAAACAAGGTAAAGGCAGCAAAGGTCCTTCCCTGTAACACATTTGCAAACCAGATGGGTTTTTCCAGCAACTGACAATGGTCTCCATTAAACTAGCTTCTCACTGAACTTTAACATCACCAGCTGCCATGGTGGGATTTGAAGCCGTGTTCCCCTGGGATTCTGGTTTATTTGTCAACTGGCATTTTCACTATACCATTGTCTCCAATTTGATCTCTGTCGAATATTTCAGCCTATCCCCTCATTCCATTTTGCTGAGGGTTGAGAACCCAGAGATTCAGAGGGCTGCAAATCAAACTGAATGTGAAGAACAGCTGAACATTTATCTGTTGGCCCTGGAATTGAAATCAATATGAAAAGCTGACAATCAAGTCCTGATTGAGAAATTTATCACTGTCACCAGGTCAGAACCTAAGCTCAGAATCCCTGAAAGAATTAAGAAAAATACAATCTTTACAACTGGCAATTTTTCGTCACACATGGAAGGAATATTTGCAGCATTGACCAGAATTACTCAATCAAGTCTGCAAGGCAGACTTAGTGATAAACATGTTGAAAAGTGAATTCACAAAAGCCCAAGTCACATTTCTGAGCCATGTCTTTGGACACAGAAAAATGGCCCTTTGGGAGTTAAAGCAAACTCGGAATTTCCCATAACATTGACGAAGAGGGAGGTCCAACGATTTCTGGGATTGAGTGGTTTTATTTCCATTTCTATCGATTTTTAATGATGTGGTTGCTCCACTGACTGACGTTTTTGAGAAAGTGCAGAGATTTCAGTGGACAGAAAAGGCATTTGACAGCCTGAAATCTATGTTAACCACTGTCCCCGGTTTAAGTCACACTTACATTACACAAAGAAAGCTGGAGAGTAATTCACTTTCAGAAAGATGATGTTTCAGTCTGAAAGGTCTTTGAGAGAACTCATAAGCTACCCTGTCCTGGCAGCAGTTGATATAACTGGTAAGACATTTCCAGCGTCGGCGGCTGAGGGGTGACCTTATAGAGGTTTACAAAATTATGAGGGGCATGGATAGAGTAAATAAGCAAAGTCTTTTACCTGGGGTGGGGGGAGTCCAGAACTAGAGGGCATAGGTTTAGAGTGAGAGGGGTAAGATATAAAAGAGATCTAAGGGACAACATTTTCAGGCAGAGGGTGGTACATGTATGGAATGAGCTGCCAGAGGAAGTGGTGGAGGCTGGTACAATTGCAACATTTAAGAGGCATTTGGATGGGTATATGAATAGGAAGGGTATGGAGGGATATGGGCCGGGTGCTGGCAGGTGGGACTAGATTGGGTTGGGATATGTGGTCGGCATGGACAGATTGGACCGAAGGGTCTGTTTCCATGCTGTACATCTCTATGACTCTGTGACTCTATGAAACGAAACAGGTTTCTACATTTTTCTGACCAAACGTAGGCAACATTTGCACATATTTAAACAGATCCCCAGCAGGTTTTGGCGATGTGGGATTGCTCTCCATTCGTGTCGTCACCACTACTCCTACATTTCACTTCTACCTCTGCCATTTTAAATTGACTTTGTATTTTCAGTTCCAAACGCTGAAGTTCAAAAGTTTTCTGTTTCTGTCTTGCTTTGTGTAAAACACCTGAAGTGACTTCTTCCATCCCCAGGAAACTCTGAGTGACTGAAAGAGTCATTAATATACAGGGGTCACCCTATTTACAGCAACTGAATGCAACAGCAGAAATGAAAAACAACAACACTCAGCACTCACTGCCTTTAATTCAACAATATGAAACCCAATCAAGAATTAAAGGTTTCATCCCAACAAGAGTCCTCAGTTTGTTATGGCCCAGATCAAACCTCCTCATAATCTATTAAGATGATAGCATAGGCATAAACCTTTTCTTATTATAAAGGCTAGTATAATTTGTTGCATTCCGCATGCAAACACACTAGTCAAAATAACAGATATGAGGCAAAACACACTTTATTCGTACACTCTAGATAAATGCAACAAACTAAAGAATTGGAATGATTTAAATCTATTGGAAAGTGGAACAGAATAATAGATTTAATGAATTAACTGTAACTGTTCCAAAATAGTAATGCCCAACAAATGCCCACCGTGGGCGGCACGGTGGCCCAGTGGTTAGCACTGCTGCCTCAAATCTAATCTAAAAAAAAACTCTTGTCAAAGGGAAATTCAGTAAAATAGATTGTCTCACTGTCAATTCTCCAATCCAGGAGATAAAACAACGACAGAAAGCTCTGAGAGGGAAAGTAGCAGACAGAGATGTACTCCAGCTTCCAGTCTAAGCTCAAAACCTATGTAGCAACTTCTACGGAAAAACTATAATAAAAATCCTGTCTCCAGGGAGCTTGAGCCCATTAATTCAGCCTGTCTCTATTGTTCCAATCCCTTTTAAAATACCCAAGACCTGCACGGTATTTTTTGGATTCAAATAAAAAGCTCTCCACTTCTGTCTTAAATGCGCTCTGAAATTAAAAAAGTACAAAATACATCCCTTAAAGCCATAGTAAAGACAAAACAGGCAAACTTTACCTTATGTAAGTACAGCATGGTATTATAAAGGAATGCAGAATATACAGCTACAGAGAAGTGCAGAGAAAGATCGATGCTAATATATAAGTTCATTCATAAGTGTCAGAACATCAGGGAAGAAACCATTCTTGAATCTTTTTGTATGCATTTTCAAACTTTTCTATCTTCTGCCCAATGGAAGAGGTGGAAGAGATGGAAGAGGTGGAAGAGATTATAACTGAAGTAGGAGGGCTCTTTTGTTATTTTGGTTTCTTTCCCAAAGCAGCGGAAAATATGGACGGTGTCAATGGATGGAATCCTAGTTTGTGTGATGGACTGGGGTATATTTACAGTTCTCTGTAATTTCTTGTACCAGACTGTGATGTATCTGGATAGGATGCTTCCTATGGTGCACCTTTGAAAATTGAGGCTGATGGTGAAGCTGATGGTGACTTTGTGAACAAGGTGCCTGTGAGATCTTTCTTGCATCTCATTGAAAAAGCTGTGATGATAATATACCTCTTGCAATCTCTACCTTCATAAAAGTGACCGAATGTGCTAGACTCTCCCAGAAAAGGAAATGTCCTTCCCATATTCATCCTATCCAAGCTGCTTATATGCCTCTTTCTCTTCTAAACTCTGCCGAATATGAGTCAGCCTGTCCAGCCTTCCCTCACACAATCCCCATGCCAGTGATTATTTGTGTAAACATTTTCTGAGCTGTTTCAATGTTTTTACATCTTTTTTTAAGGATGGGGTCCAATGTTCTCCTTACTCCTCTATATGTTGTCTCAACAATGCATTGAATATGTGAAGCATTACCTCACTGCTTGTGTATTTAACTCCCATTGAAGTAAATGACAGTAATTTGTTAGTTTTACTTCTTACTTGCTCTGCCTGCATTCTCACCATTTCTGACACATGATCAAGGACACCAAGATTCCTCTGCTTCTCACAGATCTGAAATCTCTGTCGATTTAGATATTAGGCTTCTATTTGACAATCTTTCTGTTAAAATAAACAACTTCACATTTTCTCACATTGTACTCCATCTGTCAGATCTTTGACCCCTCACTTAACCGATCTGCACTCACTTTCAGCCTCCTTATGTTCTCCCCACACCTTACCCACCTATCCCTTTCTACTCAGGATATTTAATATACACATATTCTGCTCCTAGTGATTCATATCAATTGTAAACAGTTGAGAACCAGAAAAATATCAATTTGTGACTGTAGTCTGCTCCCAATCAACCATCTAACTTTCTACTCATGCTCATTTTGTTACATCCTACACTTAAGTCTTTTTTTCCCACAATAATAGCCCTTAATGTAAGCCATACCATGCGATTTCTGGAAAGCGAAGTACAATTTGAGCTCTGCTGCTGCTCTAAACATGGATTCTAACGTCCTCAAATGTTTAAAAGACACTTAGCTCATGACATGAATAGGAGGGGTCTGGAGGGATATGGGCCAGAAGTAGGCAAGTGGGACTAGTTTAATTTGGGATTATATTTGGTATGTACTGTTGGACCTAAGCGATTATATCGTGTTTTTTTTATCACTGTGACTCTAAGTCCTGTCAGTTTGGTGAATACGCTTCACCTTCCACAGAACCATGTTGTACCATCATTTTGCAACAATTTGGTTTAATTTGAATAAAAAGTGAGTCAGACTGTTTGGCGATAAATTAATTAACCACTCAAACATAGTGGTCTATTTTACTTTGTGATAATTTCAAAACCAGAAAAGAGCCAAGCATAATCTAGCAAATTACTTTTCACAAAAGTTGTATGTAACCTTTGTTCCAACATTTTGTTTTCAGTTTCTAAAACAAATTATGAAAACATCTTTTTTGTTTAACGAGGCAGCAAATCTGCTGCCAACTATGGGGGTTCATGTATGCATGTGTGCGCTAAGCAGGGAATTTGACATCTTCAGCGCTTTGGAGCCTCCTGTGAAGCACTGCTGTATTGTTGTCTGGAATTTATTTGGTTCCATTCCTGCTGCTTCAAGTTGCCGGTGCCAGTTGTTCATTGCAGGAGCCAGTATAGAACATAGGAAGGTACAGCACAGAACAGACCCTTTGGCCCACAATGTTGTGCCTAATGTAAAATATAATAACTTAACCTACGCACCCCTCAACTCACTGCTATCCATGTGCATGTCCAGCAGTCGCTTAAATGTCCCTAATGACTCTGCTTCCACCTCCACAGCTAGCAACGCATCCCATGCATTCACAACTCTCTACATAAAGAACCTATCTCTGACATCACCTCTATACCTTTATTTTAATATCTTAAAACAATGACCCCTCGTACCAGTCAATCCTGCCTTGGGGAAAAGTCTCTGGCTATTGACTTTATCTATTCCTCTTGTATACCTCGATCAGGTCTCCTCTCTTCCTCCTTCTCTCCAGAGAGAAAAGTCTGAGCTTATTCAACCTTTCTTTGTAAGGCAAGCCCTCCAGTCAAGGCAGCATCCTGGTCAACCTTCTTTGCACCCTCTCCAAAGCCTCTGAATCTTTCCTATAGTAGGGCGAACAGAATTTATTTGGTTCCATTCCTGCTGCTTCAAGTTGGACACAATATTCCAAGTGTGGTCTCACCAGGGACTTGTAGAGCTGTAGAAAAACCTCGCAGCTCTTAAACTCGATCCCCCTGTAATGGGTCTTGATCAATGTGTTTGTGGATGGAGTCCCTGGATGAGCTCCATGCGTCTAGAAGTTGCCTGGTTGTCCTCTGTTTAGCTTGTCTGATCATGGTGTTGTCCCAGTCGAATCTGTGGTTCCTGTCATCTATATGGAAAGCTGCTACGGACAGCTAGTCATGGTGTTTATTAGCTAATTGTTGCTGGTGGATGTGGATTTCGAGTTGTCTGCCTATTTGTCCTGTAAAGAGTGTGTGTAATGTTTACAGTCCCCAGAAGAGGGAGATCAGGATGTGATTGGCAGTGTATGAAAGTGATACTTACAGAGCCCTGAAGAGGGAGATTACTGTTGGTGGTGTGTGTGCAGTAATTGACATTGCCTTGAAACATCTTTAACACAATTTGTGTTTAGCAGCTAATTCCTAGCACTGATAGATGAACTTTCAATGAAAATGTGAAACAGCTTTGTAATATCCCTTGGCACTGGAAATGCTTGTTTCATAATCTTATGTTCAATCCTATCATGCACTTCTGTTCATTTTTGTGATAAACAAATGTTCATTTCTACAAACGCCTTATGTTAAACTGTAAATACACTGTGTTCAGTTATAGTACAGGTTTATCGCATTTGAATAAAGCACAAGCTCATTGAGCTTGCTGACCCCACTTCTTCATCTCAGTGACATTAATTTTTGCAAAACTCTTGTGCACAATTGTTCAAGAATTTTGTTTTCATTTGTGGACTCCTCACATGTTGTGGCTGCTCTGAGTTTGAAGCTGTGGTTTTGTGTCTCTGTGTATTCCAAATCTGGGTCTATTCCATTGGGGATAGGGGAAGGACAGCGGCAGACTCAGGCAGGATTGAGCTAAAACTCTGATTTACTGCTTTCCCCCATACACCTCTCCTATCCCACAGAGACGATTGTTAGTGTGTTTCACATCTGCGGGAGGTATGCTCCAGGTTGAGGTAGCTGCACGCTGATTGATTGAACTGGAATTTGGGACAAGATGGGCTTTTAATGACAGACCTGTGGGGTATTTAGACCTGACTCTGTCAGGCATAATCCTCTTGCAATGTTGACTGACCAGGAATACATTTTGTTGTCTCTCTTACTACCGCCGCCGCCACCGCCACCACCATCTCTGTGTGTGAGAGAGACCTGCTTGAATCTTAATCCCAGTTTTGATCCTTTAAGTCTGCCCAAAGCAGCCATGCTTTCCCTGTCAACAGACTCAAATTGTGTCTATCCCTGATGGGAGACAAAGAGAGAGACAGACAGAGAGAGAGAGAGAGAAAGAAACCATGGAGAGAGCTCTCCCTCACTGGCAGTCTCATTTTTGTTTCTTTCTCTATTCCACTTTTTTTTCCTGTCTCTTCTCTTGTGATTTCTCTCCTTTCTGTGCCTCTCTCTTTATTCTCTGTCTATCTTTTTTAGTTCTCTTTCTGACTCCTCTTTCTCTTCCCCTTATGTCTGCTTTTTCTAATTCACTTTTTAAAAACTTTATCTCTTCGCTTTCTCGTTCTGACTTCTACTTATGTTTCTAGCTTTTTCTCTTCACTCTATCTTTCATCTCTCTCCCTCTCTCTTGCCCACTCTGCTTTGTGTCCATCTCCTTCTCTCTTTGGTCTATCTATTCTCTCCTTGCTCTCTCTCTCTCTCCTGTCACTCCAGACCTACATTCTCACTGCTCCTCTGACTTCCTGTTTCCCCGTAGGACATATCGCCCCAGAACTTCCCAACCCCCGTCTCCCTACCCCCTCGATACTCTACCATCAGACTCACTCTCTGCAAATATCTCTTCCCCTGATTATGCAACTCCCCCTTCAAATTTGTGCCTCCTGCATTGTGCACTGCCAGCCATCCCCCGAACAAATTTTCAGACTTGATCATGCACCCCTCCTTCCCAAAAATTTGCATCTCCCCAACTCATGCTCATTCTTTTCAGAATCATTTTAACGGATTGTTAAATATTAAATTAAATCTTCAAACAGAAACAATATCTTTTGAGGTTCTTTCCACAGATATTCCATTGTATCTCCTAAATAAGGGTAGGTTTCTAGGACCATGCCTATTAGGGTTCTCCTACAGTGTATTACATTTAACCGTGGAAATTGGAACTGAAAGACAAATTTAAACCGGTGATATATTTTACCTTTTGGTCAGTGATGGTAATTTTTGTACTGTGGTATTTTCCCAATGCCTGCCTGCCTAATGACTACAGTTGTTCCAAACCTGTCTGTTTCATTGTCTACTCAATAATTTATCGAACTGAAGGACATGTTTTCTCCTGAGGTATTCATTTGGTATGTTTTCATGATCTTCTCGATCTTTTCACTCATTTCAGCTGTGCAAATAGAAGCAGAAATTGTTAAGTGTGTGCAATTCTCATCCAATGCACAATCTCTTGCAAACTGCTTTCCTGTCACTGGTGTGAATTTGAGTTTCTTCCTCTGCTTTTGTAGGTGATCTTTGTGCCGAAGCTCTAGCCCTTCAATATAAAGCGATAATCCAAAATATTCATGTGGCATTCAATTCAGTGAACCATTTGATCATAAAGAACTTGACTTTGCTGAAAGAAAGTTAATGTTTTCCGTATGCATGCATCAGAAAATAAACAAGAATTACCAATACAATAGGAAAATAATATGCCTCCATTCTGAAAGGACAGTGCTAATTGGTGGTAAGAGGTCTCTGATAGATGGATTTCCCATGGCAATGATTCTTGTCTACTTGCCAACCAATCAGCAATCTCGCCCAGTGCAACTGAATTGTTTCTTTTACTTCATATTGATATTTCTTGCCAATTATCCTGATGTGCACAAAATGAAACTCTTGGACAATTTACTTTATTTTTCCACAATACACAATCATGAATAATAATTATACAGAAATAAATATTAAACAATCAAATACATGAAGGAAATTTAACCTTATATACAATCTAATATATACCCTCTGCTCTGTAATATGGAGGTGGCATCAACCACTGCTATATAATGTTGGGAATACCTACCACCCCACCAACCTCCATACACATCATATCATCCGTCGTCATTTCTGCCACCTCCAAACGGACCCCACCACCAGGGATATATTTCACTCCCCTCCCCTATCAGAGTTCCGAAAAGACCACTCCCTCCGTGACTCCCTCGTCAGGTCCACACCCTCCACCAACCCAACCTCCACTCCCGGCACCTTCCCCTGCAACCGCAAGAAATGCAAAACTTGCGCCCACACCCCCCCCTTACTTCCCTCCAAGGCCCCAAGGGATCCTTCCATATCCGCCACAA
>NC_057723.1:62916077-62922618 GCF_004010195.1 Chiloscyllium plagiosum | reverse complement strand
CTTTCCACTGACACCCTCCTTCGACTGGCTGAACTGGTCCTCACCCTGAACAACTTCTCTTTCCCATCCTCCCACTTCCTCCAAACCAAAGGAGTAGCCATGGGCACCCGCATGGGCCCCAGCTATGCCTGCCTCTTCGTAGGATATGTGGAACAGTCCATCTTCCGCAGCTACACTGGCACCACCCCCCACCTTTTCCTCCGCTACATCGATGACTGTATCGGTGCTGCCTCGTGCTCCCACGAGGAGGTTGAACAGTTCATCCACTTTACCTGGACCGTCTCAGACTCCTCCCTCCCCTTCCTAGACCTTTCCATTTCTATCTCGGGCGACCAAATCAACACGGACAGATTTACTATAAATCGACCGACTCCCCCAGCTACCTAGACTACATTTCCCCCAACCCTCCCCTCTGTAAAAACGTCATCCCATATTCCCAATTCCTTCGTCTCCGCCGCATCTGCTCCCAGGAGGACCAGTTCCAATACCGTACAACCCAGATGGCCTCCTTCTTTAAAGACCGCAATTTCCCCCCAGACGTGATCGACGATGCTCTCCACCGCATCTCCGCCCTTGAGCCCCGCCCCTCCAATCGCCACCAGGACAGAACCCCAGTGGTCCTCACCTACCACCCCACCGACCTCCATATACATCATACCATCCGTCGTCATTTCCGCCACCTCCAAACGGACCCTATCACCAGGGATATATTTCCCTCCCCTCCCCTATCAGCGTTCTGAAAAGACCACTCCCTCCGTGACTACCTCGTCAGGTCCACACACCCACCAACCCAACCTCCACTCCCGGTACCTTCCCCTGCAACCACAAGAAATGCAAAACTTGCGCCCACACGTCCCCCCTTACTTCCCTCTAAGGACCCAAGGGATCCTTCCATATCCGCCACAAATTCACCTGCACCTTCACACACATCATTTACTGCATCCGCTGCACCCGATGTGGCCTCCTCTATATTGGGGAGACAGGCCGCCTACTTGCGGAACGTTTCAGAGAACACCTCTGGGACACCCGGACCAACCAAACCAACCACCCCGTGGCTCAACATTTCAACTCCCCCTCCCACTCCACCAAGGACATACAGGTCCTTGGACTCCTCCATCGCCAGGCCATAGCAACACTACTGCTGGAGGAAGAGCGCCTCATCTTCTGCCTAGGAACCCTTTTCCTCATTCCTGAAGAAGGGCTCATGCCCGAAACGTCGATTCTTCTGCTCCTTGGATGCTGCTTGACCTGCTGCGCTTTTCCAGCATCACATTTTCAGCTCTCTTCTCCAGCATCTGCAGTCCTCACTTTCTCCAACTAGATGTGTAAATGGAGTCCGTAGATAGGAGGTTCTACGATGGTCCTGGGTGTGCACATAACCTTCCGTAGTTTCTTCTGGTCCTGGGGAGCACAGTTGCCATACCAGGCTGTCATGCACCTGAATTAAATGCTTTCTGTGGTGCATTTTTAAAAGTTGGTGAGGGTTGTTATGGATTCACCATATTACCTGAGCCGCTTGAGGAAGAAGAAGTGTTGTTGGGCCTTTGGTGACCATCACATCTACATGGGAAGTTCAGGACAGGTTGTTAGTTATCGTAGGAACTTAACACTCTCAACCTCTGCTCCATTGCTGCAGTTGCAGGCCTGTTCGCCTCCATTCTTTCTGACGTCAATCATCAATTCTTTAGATTTGCCGACATTGAGAGAGAGGTTGTTATCATTGCATCAGGTCATCCGTCCTACTGCGGTGGTGTCACCAGCAAACTTGTAGATGGTGTTTGTTCACAATCTGGCAACAGAGTCATGGATGTACAGGGAGAACAGTAGGGGTCTGAGAACACATCCTTGGGGGGGATCCACTGTTGAGTGTTACCGTGGAGGAGGTATAGTTGTCTATCTTCACTGATTGCAGTCCGTGGGTCAGGAAGCTGAGGCTCCTGTTGCAGAGGACTGAGGTACGACCTAGGTCTCGGAGTTTTGAGATCAGTCTGGAGGGGATAATGGTGTTGAAGCTGGAGATGTAGTCAATGAGTAGGAGTCTGACATAAGTGTCATTGTTAAAAAGTGTGGAGCTGGAAAAGCACAGCAGGTCAGGCAGCATCCGTGGAGAAGTAGAATGAATGTTTCAGACATAAACTCTTCATCAGGAATGCGGGGGCCCCACAGGGGCTGGGGGATAAATAGGACGGGGGGCTTGGGGCTGGGTGGGAAGGTGGCTTGGAAGGCGTAAAGTAGATGAATGGGGTGTGTGATGGTGATAGCGCAGAATGGAGGGTGGAGACGATAGGTGTGAAGGAAGATGCTCAGATAGGACAGTTCAACAGGGTGATGTCAAATTGGAGGGTTGGATCTGGAATAAGGTAGGGGGGAGGGGAGATGATGAAACTGGTGAAATCGACATTGGCGCCATGTGGTTGGAGGGTCCCAAGATGAAAGATGAAGCATTCTTCCTCCAGGCATTGTGTGAGTTGGATTTGGCTATATCCTTCGGGTCTGAACGATCACCATCACCCTCCATCTTCATCTACCTATCGCCTTCAAAGCCACCTTCCTGCTAACCCCACCCCACCCCTCCTATTTATCTCTCAGCCCCTTTGGGCCGCACAACCCCCCAATTCCTGATGAAGAGCTTACGATTGAAAACTGGGTTCCAGTTGCAGTCTGTGACTCATTGTGTTAAAATTAAAGTTCATCAATATTTGACACTCACCATCACTGTGTTAAACTCACTGTGTTAGGTACGATACATCAGCCTCACATCTTCACTGGGTGTTGCAGTGATAGTACATCAGTCTATGACACATCGTCTGTTACAGTGGTGCCAAGACTGCAACACAGTGAATGTAACTGATATACAGTGAGTAACAAAGGCTGCTGTGCTGTCACTGTAACACACTAAAGATTGGCATGACGATGAGGATGTCGTACTTAAATATATGCAGTGCAGGAAACAGGGCAAATGAGCTCGTACTGTAGATTGAAATTGGGATGTACAACGTCGTGGGTATCTCAGAGATTAGATTAGATTAATTTATATTATCTTCTTTAGATTACTTAGTGTGGAAACAGACCCTTCGGCCCAACAAGTCCACACCGACCCACCGAAGCGCAATCCACCCAGACCCATTCCCCTACATTTACCCCTTCACCTAACACTACGGGCAATTTAGCATGGCCAATTCAGCTAACATGCACATTTTTGGACTGTGGGAGGAAACCGGAGCACCCGGAGGAAACCCACGCAGACATGGGGAGAATGTGCAAACTCCACACAGTCAGTTGCCTGAGGCGGGAATTGAACCAGAGTCTCTGGTGCAGTGAGGCAGCAGTGCTAACCACTGTGTCACCGTGCTGCCAGACGTTGCTGCAAAGGGATTAGGGCTAGGAACTAAATATCCTAGTATACATGTTGTATCAATAGAATAGGCACATGGGCAGAGCGGTCAGGGTTGCCCTGTTCATACGAAGTGAAATTAAATTGATAGCAAATAGTGTAGAGTTGAAAAGCATAGAATCTTTGTGGGTAGAGTTAAGGAACCACAAAGGAGAAAATACCCTGATGGAAGTTATATATGGGCCTCATAGCGGTGGTGAGGATGTGGTGCAGAAAATAAACTGGCAGACACAAAAGGCATGTAAGAAAGCAAAGGGGATTTCAATATGCAAGTGGACTGGGAAAATCAGCTTGGTAGCAAATCTCAAGAAAAGGATTTCATGGAATGTCTACAAGCTTTGTTTTGGGGCAGCCCATTCGGGAAGAAGCAATTCTGCATTTGGTGATGTGATGTTAAAGTGAAGCAATCTCTAGGGGGAATTGGCCATAATTTCATAGAATTCACCCTGCAGGTTCAGAGTGAGAAGCTGGAATGGTTTTAAAAATTCAATTCATGGGTTGATGGCGTTGCTGGATTTATTGGCCAGCATTTATTGCCTTTCCCTAATCGCCTAGGAGGCAGTTGAGAGTCAACCACATTGCTGTAGGTCTGGAATCACACGTTGAGGAGAAAGTGAGGTCTGCAGATGCTGGAGATCAGAGATGGAAATGTGTTGCTGGAAAAGCGCAGCAGGTCAGGCAGCATCTAGGGAACAGGAGAATCGACGTTTCGGGCATTCCTGAAGAAGGGCTAATGCCCGAAACATCGATTCTCCTGTTCCCTAGATGCTGCCTGACCTGCTGCGCTTTTCCTGGAATCACACGTTGGCCAGCCCAGTTGAGGATTGTAATTTCCTCAATTACAAGGACACTGGTGAATTTGGCCTGGATGCTGTGTGGTTGGAGGTTCCTAAGGCAGAAGATGAGGCGTTCTTCCTCGAGGCATTGGGTGGCTTGGATTAGGCTATACCCTCCAGTCCAACTGATCACCATCACCTCCCCACCTTTATCTACCTTCTTGCCATCCCCCCCCACCCCTCCTACTTACCTCTCAGCCCCCTTGGGCCTGTGCACCCCCCCCACCATTCCTGATGAAGAGCTTACGATTGAAACATCGACTCTCCTGTTCCTCGGATGCTGCCTGACCATGTGCTTTTCCACACTTTTTGACTCTGATCTCAGCATCTGTAGTCCTCACTTTCACATAGGTGTCATTGTTGTCAAGATGTTCCAGGGATGAGCGCAGGCCTAGTGAAATGGTGTCCACTGTGCACCTGTTATGTCAAGAGGCAAATTGCAGGGGATTGAGACAGGCTGGGAGACTAGAGTTGATGTGCACATGACCAGCCTTTCGATGCACTTCATGATTTCAGAGCCAATAGGCAGTAGTCATTAAGGCATGTTGTATGTATCCTTCTAAGGTACTGTGATGATGGTGGTCTTCTTGAAGCAAGTAGAGATTTTTTTAGTCAAAGATCCAAGTTACCACATTACCCTTTAGACTTGCGCTAACAAATCCAAGACAGACCACAAGTACATCTCTTATCATTGTCCCCACATTCAATTCCCCTGGCCAGGTCATTAGCTTCCTATGCAAATACCATGAGAATACAACCTCCAAAAGAACTACGACATCTTGCTCACACCTCAAGAATTGTGGTTGATTTAAAAACCATAAACTAAAAGAAGATATCTTTAACATGCTGTAAAGCATGGTTTCCACCAGAGGGAGTGGGTGATGTTGATGGGCTGTCATTCCTGATCTTTGGAGACACCCGCACACGATCCCCAGGCCCAGGGCTGTTTGCTCTGTCCCGGTGCTGGAGCAGATCTCTTGGATGGGTGAAAGGAGCCTCCTCCTGCCTTCTGGTCTTAAGTTCATGCTGTGATATGGAAAGGGAAGGATTTGTATGTGAACAGTCGATCATATCCACTCCTCTCTTTCATACGAAAGAAAGAACACTGAAGAAATAACTCAGAAGCTGTGATAGGGACAGATCGAGGCTGTGAAGAAATAGGCAAACTGTGACAGAAGAAGTGGGGACTTGGTGCCAGAGATCTATTTTCTAAAGAATGAAGATTTGTAACAACAGTTCAGGGATTAAATTAGGTCAATGGAGAAGCAAGATGCAGATAAACTAACAATGGAAGGAAAAACATAAAAGCACAGAAAACATCATTGGTATAAGTTTTAAATTTAAAGCAAGAGGAAGGCATTGAATACAGAAATAAGTGAAGATGCCCAAATCCATCACATTGTTTTAACTCAAGGTCAGTAGGCAAAAAATGCAGGAAGGGCAAAGCAAGTCAATACACAGTACAAGGACTTCCACTCACCTCTCTGAGAAGACTCCAGGAAGCATGGCAAAACTCCAATTCACTCATGCAGTACACAGTGCACCTACAAGTCAAGAGCAAACAACATACTTGTACAGTCAATTACATCATAGACCTATATACAATTTTAACATAGTAGCACAGCCATGGAGCAGGACAAGTTCCATCACTACACAAAATACTCTATATACAGTACAACCAGCTCCACAACACTAGTTCAACAACCTCCATTCCCAAACTCCTACACAACCAACTCTATTATCTAACAGCCCCCTTCAACCAGCTCCATTACTGCAGCATGGTGGCTCAGTGGTTAGCACTGATGCCTCACAGTGCCAGGGACTAAGATTGATTCTCATCTCGGGCATCTGTGTGGATTTTGGACATCCTCCCCTGGGTGCTCTGGTTTCCTTTCACAATCCAAAGATGTGCAGGCCAGGTGAATTAGTGAGGCTAAATTGCCCATAGTGTTAAGTGCACTCAGGGGTAAACATAGGGTAGGGGAATGAGTGTGGGTGGGTTACTCTTCAGAGGGTCTGTATGGACTTGTTGGGCCAAATGGCCTATTTCCACACTGGAAGGAATCTAATCCAATCCCACAATCTGTACAACACCCTCTCCTGCCACACAATCAGTTCCATTGCCCCTATTCCCACACAAACCGTCCCATCACATCCATACCCTCTTCCTATGCAACCAGCTCCATCCTACTGTACCTGTCCCCTGCACAACCAAATTCATTGCTCCATCCTCACCCCCTGCACAACCTGCACTATCACCTTACTCCCATACGACTAACTCAGTCATACAAACAGTACTCGAAACTCTGTA
>NC_057723.1:62880369-62915577 GCF_004010195.1 Chiloscyllium plagiosum | reverse complement strand
AGAGTCCCAGCTCCGCCCCCAGGCCCCTCAACATCGGTCCCCGCCCCCCGATACATTGGCCTATAGCTCCGCCCCACATGCCTGTACGTCGGTTTCTGTTCCGCCGTCTGTTGTTGGTTGTGAAGAGGGTCTTGGGATTGACGGTAGTTATGGTGACCCTGGGGGATATTACTGGATGCTGTTCCCCCGATCTCTCGCACAACCCAGTCCGGGAGTTCGCGACTCCGGTGCGCCATTTCACCCGGAAGCGGAAACTGCCCCCTGTCAGAGGTGGTTCCGGGGCACAGGCATTGCTCAGACACGAGGTGAGTGTACATAATTCTCAGCAACATCAACAAAGAGATAATATACCACTCTAACCACTCAGATCCCATCACTAACACTTAGTAGATCTGTGTCTTAAGCTTACGTGGTATCTGACACTGGTACAGTGACAGTATTTCAGTCTCAGACTTACAGTACGACATTACTTAGTATCTGGTAACAGTGTTACAGTGATAGTAAGTTAGTGTCTCACTCTTACAATGCTACCTTACATAGTATCTGACACTTTCAATGATAGTGTCTCACACATTACATAATATCTGACAATATATCAGTCTCACAGTACTACATTACATAGTATTTGACACTGATGCAGTGACTGTATATCAGTCTCACATTTACAGTATGACATTACATAGTATATGACACTTTGTTATAGTACAGTTTGTCAGTTCCTCCTACTTACAGTACTACATTGCTAAATCAGTGTCTCACACCAGTACATTGCATAGTAACTGACACCACTATAGTGATATTAGAGTGATAGCAAGTCAGTGTCTCTCACAGTACTACATTACAACATATCTGGCACGGTGTGACAGTCATTGTAAATCCATTTCTCACACTTGCTGTACTACATTATAAAGTATCTGCCACTGTGTTACAGTGATAGTATATCAGTCTCACACAGGACTACAGTACATTTTGTCAGTTTATCAGTATCAGTCTCACACTACAGTACATGAGGCTGTAACACTGTGCCTCAGAATGGCAGTACATCGGTCTCACATTCACTGTATGTTATACTTTCAGTCCAATAACCTGACGTTCATTATGGGTTTCAGTACGTTAGTCTGTGGCATTCATTGTGTTAAAATGAAAGTTCATCAGTATGTTAAACTCACTGTGTTAGGTATGATACATCAGTCTCACACCTTCACTAGGTGTTGCAGTGACAGTGCATCAGTCTGTGAGACACCCTCTGTTATAGTGGTGCTGAGTGTGAAACATTGTACTGTAACTGCAATACAGTGAATGTAACTAATATACAGTGAGTAACAAAGACTGCTGTGCTGTCAGTGTAACACACTAAAGATTGTCATGACAATGAGGATGTTGTACTTAAATATAAGCAGTGCAGGAAACAGGGCAAATGAGCTCATAGTATATATTGAAATGTTGAGGGTATCTCAGAGACATTGTTGCAAAGGGACTAGAAACTAAATATCCAAGTATACATGTTGTATAAATAGGATATGCACATGGGCAGAGTGATTGAGGTTGCCCTGTTCGTATGAAGTGAAATTAAATTGATAGCAAGAAGCGGTATAGAGTTGGAAGGCGTAGAATCTTTGTGGGTAAAGTTAAAGAACCAGAAAGGAGAAAATACCCTGACGGAAGTTATATATGGGCCTCCTAGCGGTGGTCAAGATGTGGTGCAGAAAATAAACTAGCAGATAGAAAAGGTATGTAAGAAAGCAAGGGGGATTTCAATATGCAGGTGGACTGGGAAAAGCAGCATGGTAGCAGATCTCAAGAAAAGGATTTCATGGAATTTCTACAAGCTTTGTTTTAGGGCAGCCCACTCAGCAACAAGTAATTCTGGATTTGGTGATGTGATGTTAAAGTGAAGCAACCTCTAGGCGGAATTGACCATAATTTCATAGAATTCACCCTGCAGGTTCAGAGTGAGAAGCTGGAATGGTTTTAAAAATTCAATTCATGGTTTGATGGTGTTGCTGGATTTATTGGCCAGCATTTAGTGCCTTTCCCTAATTGCAGTTGAGAGTCAACCACATTACTGTAGGACTGGAAATACGCGTTGGCCAGCCCAGGTATGGATTATAATTTCCTTCCCTAACAGACATTAGTGAACTAGATGTATTTTTCTGACAATGAACCGTCATCTTTAGACTTTTAATTCCAAATTTTTGTTGAATTCAAGTTTCACCACATGTTGTGGCAGGAATCAAGCCCAGATACCCAGAACATTAGCTGGATCTCTGGATTAACAGTCAAGCCATAATGCCGTGAGGCCATCACCTCAGCTATAATGGTGCGACAGTTGAGTAAAGATAGCAATGAAGACTGGGAGGAGCTGGCCAGAGTTAAATAGAAGAGGAGCCTAGTAGGCTGATAGTGGAGCAGCAATGATAGAGGTTTCTCAGGGTAATTTGGGAGGCACAGCAGCAATTTATCTCAAGGAAGAGGAAACTAAGGGGAGGACGAGGCAACTATGGCTGAAGAGTGAAGTCAGG
Source organism: Chiloscyllium plagiosum (assembly GCF_004010195.1). Taxonomy (NCBI): domain Eukaryota; kingdom Metazoa; phylum Chordata; class Chondrichthyes; order Orectolobiformes; family Hemiscylliidae; genus Chiloscyllium; species Chiloscyllium plagiosum. Next base: position 62,913,055 of record NC_057723.1, on the reverse strand, counting down.
GACAGCAAAAGAAAAAGTATTCAATGTTGTGCAGACTAGTGGGAATGCAGAGGATTGGGAAGCCTTTAAAACCTGGCAGAGGATAAAAATCAATAAGGGGTGAGAAGATGAAATATGAGAGTAAGCTTCAGTTCAACCAGTCCACGTTGAACACGAACCCAAACTAAACTGGTCCCACCTACCTACTCCTGGCCCATATTCCTCCAAGCCTTTCCTGTTCATGTATGCATCCAACTCTCTTTTAAACATTGTAATTGTAACAGTATCCACCACTTCCTCGGGAAGTTCATTCCACAAGCGTCTGTGTAAAGAAAATTTGCTTCTCATGTCATTTTTAAAATCTCTCTCTCACCTTACAAATGTCAACTGTGTCTTGAAATTCCCCATCTTAGGGAAAAAACAACTTCCATCAACTCCCTCTATATCTCTCATTATTTTATAAACTTCTGTCAGGTCGCTTTTCAACCTCATACGCTCCAGTGAAAAAAGTCCCGCCTTTGCTGCCTTTCTTTATAACTCAAACCTTCCATACCCAACAATATCCTGGTAAATCTCCTCTGAAACCTCTCCAGCTTGATAATATCCTTTCTATAACTGGATGACCGAACTGGAAACTATTCCAGAACAGGCCTCAACAATGTCCTGTACAACCTTAACATAACGTTCTAACTCCTATATTCAAAGGACACAGCAATGAAGGCAAGTGTGTCAAATGCCTTTTTAACCACCCTGTCTATATGTGGCACAGACTTCAAAGAATTATGTGCCTGCTCCCATAGGTCCCTCTCTTCTACAGCACTACTCAAGGCCCTACCATTAATTGTATGAGTCTACACTTGTTTCTTGTATCAAAATGCAATACCTCGCATTTATCCAGATTGAACTCCATCTGACATTTTACAGCCCACTGACTCATTTGATCAAGATCCTTTTGTAATCTTAGAATACCTTCTTCACTGTCTATTTTGCCACCAATTTTGATGTCATCCACAAACTTACTAATTATGCTTTCTGTGTTCTCATCCAAATCATTTATTTAAATGATAAACAAAAGTGGACCCAGAACCGATCCCTGTGGATCACCAGGCCTCCAGTCCAAAAAGCAACCCTCCACCATTACACTCTGTCTCCTGCTGTGAAGCCAATTATGTATCAAATTGGCAAGCTCGCCCTGAATCCCATGTGTTCAAACTTTACGAATTAATCTACCTTGTGGAACCTTGTCAAAGGCTTTACTAAAATATAAATAAACAAGGTCTACTGCTGTGCCACCATCAATCTTTTTGGTAACGTCTTCAAAACATTGTCAGGTTTTTGAGAAATGATTCTCCTCGCACAAAACCATCCAGACTATCCCTAATCAATTTTTGCCTCCCTTAAGTGTCCATAAATCCTATATTTTATAATCGCTTCCACAACCAAAGTCAGTGTCACAGGTCTATAGTTCCCCAGTTTCTCTTTACAACCTTTCTTAAGCAAAGGTTAGCCACCTTGCACCTCACCTGTAGTTATAGATGATGCAACTATTTCTGCAAGGGATCTCATAATTTCCTCCCTTACTTCCCACAACGTTCTAGGATACATTAGATCAGATCCTGGAGCGTTATTGATCTGTATATTCTCTAAGACCTCTCGAACTTTCTCTTTTCAAAATATCTAAGTTTATTTTTCTGCATTCTCTAGACTCCATTTCGTTCTCCACAATAAAAACTGACGTGAAGTATTCATTTAGCATGGGAGATCATGTCTCACAACTTGATTGAGTTTTTAAAAGAAGTAACAGAAAGGATTGATGAGTGCAGAGCAGTAGATATGATCTATATGGACTTTAGTAAGTTGTTCAAAAAGGTTCCTCATGGGCGACTGTTTAGCAAGGTTAGATCTCATGGAATACAGGGAGAATTGGCCATTTAGATACAGAACTGGCTCAAAAGTAGAAAATAGAAGGTGGTGGTGAAGGGTTGTTTTTCAGACTGGAGGCCTGTGACCAGTGGAGTGCTACAAGGATCTGTCCTGGGTCCACTATTCATCATTTATATAGATGATTTGGATGTGAGCTTAAGAGTTATAGTTAGTAAGTTTGTAGATGACACCAAAATTGGTGATGTAGTGGGCAGCGAAGAAGGTTACCTCGCATTACAATGGGATCTTGTTCAGACGGGCCAAGGGGCTGAGAAGTGGCAGATGGAGTTTAATTTAGATAAATACGAGGTGCTGTATTTTGGGAAAGCACATCTTAGCAGGACTTATACACTTAGCGGTAAGGTCCTAAGGACTGTTGCTGAATAGAGACCTTGGAGTGCAGGTTCATAGCTCCTTGAAAGTGGAGTCACAAGTAGCTAGGATAGTGAAGAAGGCTTTTGGTATTCTTTCCCTTATTGGTCAGGATGTTAGTGCAGGAGTTGGGAAGTCATGTTGCGGCGGTACAGGACATTAGTTAGGCCACGTTTGAAATATTGCATGCAGTTCTGGTTGTCTTCTCATCGGAAGGGTGTTGTGAAACTTGAAAGGGTTCAGAAAAGATTTACAAGGATGTTGCCAGGTTTGGAGGATTTAAACTATAGGGCGAGGTTGAATAAGTTGGGGCTGTTTTCCCTGGAGTGTCGGAGGCTGAGGGGTGACCTTATAGAAAATTATGAAGGGCATGGATAGGGTAAATAGATAAGTACTCTTTCCTGGGTTGGGGAGTCCAGAACTGGAGGGCATAGGTTTAAAGTGAGAGGGGAAACTTATCAAAGAGACTTAGAGGATGGTACGTGTAGGGAATGAACTACCCGAAGAAGTACAATAGCAACATTATTTCACGCAGAGGATGGTACGTGTAGGGAATGAGCTACCCGAAGAAGTACAATAGCAACATTATTTTCCTATAGATTCCATACAGTGTGGAAACAGGCCCTTCGGCCCAACAAGTCCACACTGACCCTCTGAAGAGTAACTCATCCGAACCCATTTCCCTCTGACTAATGCACCTAACACTGTGGTTAATTTATCATGGCTGAATCACCTGACCTACACATCTTTGGACGGTGGGAGGAAACCAGAGCACCTGGAGGAAACCTACGTGGACGCGGGGAGAATGTGCAAACTCCACACGGATAGTCACCCAAGGCTGGAAACAAACCTGGGTCCCTGGCACTGTGAGGCAGCAGTGCCAACCACTGAGCCACCATGCTGCCCCAAACCTTGATGCAACAGAACACTCGGAACCTCCCCGGCAGCGACTTGTACCTCAATCACCCGCATGATAGGCGGGGATACTAACCACTATACTACCGAGGGCAGAAAGACAACTGGATTGATATATGAATAGGAAAGGTTTTGAGGGATATGGGCCGGATGCTGGCAGGTTGGACCAAAAGGTCTGTTTCCATGCTGTACATCTCTATGACTCTATTACGTAAAGTCTCCGTAATGGAATGAACAAATATCCCTCCTAGGATATTGGTCCCTTTCATAGAACAATACAGCGCAGAACAGGCCCTTCAGCCCTCGATGTTGCGCTGACCTGTGAACTATTCTCAGCTCGTTCCCTTACACTATCCCAAAATCATCCATGTGCTTATCTAAGCATTGTTTAAATCTCCCTAATGTGGCTGAATTGGCTACATTCGCAGGTAGGGCATTCCACGCCCTCACCACTCTCTGTGTAAAGAACCTGCCTCTGATACCTGTCTTAAATCTATCACCCCTCAATTTGTAGTTATGCCCCCTCGTACAAGCTGATGTCATCATCCCAGGAAAAAGTCTTTCTCTGTCTACCCTATCTAATCCTTTGATCATCTTGTATGTCTCTATCAAATCCCCTCTTAGCCTTCTTCTTTCCATTGAGAACAGACCCAAGTCTCTCAGCCTTTGCTCATAAGACCTTCCCTCCAGACCAGGCAACATCCTGGTAAATCTCTTTTGCACCTTTTTCCAATGCTTCCACATCCTTCCTGAAATATGACGACCAGAACTGTATTTCAACTGTGGCCGCATTAGTGTTTTGTATAGCTGCAGCATGATATTGCGGCTCCAGAACTCAATCCCTCTACCAATGAAACCGAACACACCTTCTTAATAGCACTATCTGCCTGGGGGACAACTTTCAGGGATCTATGTACATGGACTGTGCACATCCACACTACCAAGAATCTTTCCATGACGCTGCCTTCTTGTTATTCTTCCCAAAGTGCTTCACCTCACATTTAGCTGCATTGAACTCCATTTGCCACCTCTCAGCCCAAATCTGCAGTTTATCCAAGTCCCCCTGCAACCTGTAACATTCTTCCAAACTGTTTACTACTCCACCAACTTTAGTGTTGTCTGCAAATTTACTAATCCATCCACCTATGCCTGCGTCTAAGTCATTTATAAAAATGACAAACAGCAGTGGTCCCAAAACAGATCCTTGTGGCATGCCAACTCCAGGCTGAATATTTTCCATCAACTACCACTCGCTGCCTCCTTTCAGAAAGCCAGTTTCTAATCCAAACTGCTAAATCACCCTCAATTCTATGCCTCTGCGTTTTCTCCAACAGCCTACCATGTGGAACCTTATCAAAGGCTTTACTGAAGTCCATGTATACCACGTCAACAGCCCTACCCTCATCTACATGTTTGGTCACCTTCTCAAAAAATTCAATGAGGTTTGTGAGACATGACCTGCCCTTGACAAAACCATGTTGACTGTCTGAAATCAAATTGTTGCTTGATAGATGATTACAAATCTTATCTCTTATAATCCTTTCCAAAACCTTACCTACAACAGAACTAAGGCTCACTGGTCTATAATTACCTGGGTCCTCTCTACTGGCCTCCTTGAACAAGGGAACAACATTTGTAATCCTCCAGTCCTCTGGTACTAAACCTGTAGACAATAACAACTCAAATATCAAAGCCAAAGGCTCTGCTATCTCCTCCCTAGCTTCCCAGAGAATCCTTGGATAAATCCCATCCGACCCAGGGGCCTGTTTGTAACTAACCTCGACCCTTTCTAGTCTAATATCTCCTACCTAATTCTTCTCCTCTGCAATATTCTCCTTTTTCTGAGTGAAAACTGATGAGAAATGTTCGTTTAGCACCTCTCCGATCTCCACAGGGTCCACACTCAACTTTCCATTTCTGTCTTTGACTGGCCCTATTCCTATCCTAATCATCCTTTTATTCCTCACATACCCATAGAAAGCTTTAGGGTTCTTCTTTATTCTATTTGCTAAAGACTGCTCGTGTCCTCTCTTTGCTCTTCTTAACTCTCTCTCTTTAAATCCTTCCTAGCTGATCTATAACTCTCCATCATCTCATCTGAACTATCTTGCCTCATCAACACGTAAGCCTCCTTCTTTTGCTTAACAAGAGATGCAATTTCTGTAGTAAACCACGGTTCCCTTACCTTATCATTTCCTCCCTGCCTGACAGGGACATACCTATCAAGGACATGCAATATCTGTTCCTTAAACCAGCTGCACATTTCGATTGTCTGCATCCCCTGCATTTTGCTACCCCATTCTGTGTATCCTAATTCTGCCTAATTGCATTATAATTGCCCTTGCCCCATCGATAACTCTTGACCTGTGGCATGTACCTATCCCTTTCCATCACTAAATTAAATGTAACTGAATTATGGTCAAGTGCTCACCTACAACTATACCAAACACCTGGCCAGGTTCATTACCAAGCACTAGATCCAGTGTAGCCTCCCCTCTTGTTGGCCCTTCGACATACTGTGTCTAGAAACCCTCCTGTACACATTGGACAAAAACTGATCCATCCGACATACTAGACTTATAGCATTTCCAGTCAATGTTGGGGAAGTTAAAATCCCCCATAAAGACCACCCTGTTCCTTTCACTCCTACCCAGAATAATTTTGCCAATCCTCTCTTCCACCTCCCTGGAACTCTGTGGAGGCCTATAAAAAAACTCCAAGCACTGTAAAAACCTATCTTATTCACTCATGACCTTTAAGGAAGGGAATCTGTCATCCTTCGGCAGTCTGGACTACAAAGCATCAGCAATATGGTTGACTCTTAAATGCCTTCTGTGTACTTAGGGATGGACAATAAACGCTGGCATATGAATTAATGAAAAAAAAAGCTCAAAGTGCAAAATCTTCATCCTAGTCTTTAAATTCCTGTACAATTTTGACCATCCCTGTCTCTCTACTCCCTCCCCTCCAGCCCTATCATGTTCCAAGAACACTCTATCTCCCTTCTCCTGTTTGTGTGAGGTGATGAATTTTGGGAGGACTAACAAGGGAAGGGATTACCTGATGAAAGGGTGGACCCAGAGGATCAGAGGAACCTTGGAGAACATGTTCACTGATCATTGAAGGCAGCGTGTCCTGTTTCTAACCTAAGCCCACCATACCACACCATGGGCGGCACGGTGGCACAGTGGTTAGCACTGCTGCCTCACAGCGCCAGAGACCCGGGTTCAATTCCCGCCTCAGGCGACTGACTGTGTGGAGTTTGCACATTCTCCCCGTGTCTGCGTGGGTTTCCTCCGGGTGCTCCGGTTTCCTCCCACAGTCCAAAGATGTGCAGGTCAGGTGAATTGGCCATGCTAAATTGCCAGTAGTGTTAGGTAAGGGGTAGATGTAGAGGTATGGGTGGGTTGCGCTTCGGCGGGTCGATGTGGACTTGTTGGGCCGAAGGGCCTGTTTCCACACTGTAAGTAATCTAATCTAATCTAATCTAACCTCAGTAGACGAGTCCTCATCAAAAATTCTTTCAGCCATCGTTATACTGTCCTTGATTAACAAGACCACACCTCCCCCTCTTTTACCGCCTTGCCTGTTCTTAATGAAACATCTAAACCCTGGAACCTGCAACATCCATTCCTCGCCCTGTTTTATCCATGTCTCCGAAATGGCCGCAACATCGAAGTCCCAGGTACCTATCCATGCTGCAAGCTCACCTATCTTACTTCAGATACTTCTGGCGTTGAAGTAGACACACTTCAAACCAGTCTGCTGTCTGCCAGCATATTCCTGTGACCCTGAATCCTGTCCCTGTCCTTCCTACACTCATCCTCCTGTGCACTGTAACTACACCTCAGGTTCCCATCCCCCTGCTGAGCTAGTTTAAACCCACCCGAATAGCACTGTCAAATTTCCCACCCACGATATTAGTACTCCTCTGGTTCAAGTGAAAACCATCCTGTTTGTACAAGTCCCACCTTCCCCAGAATGAGCCCCAATTATCCAAGTACCTGAAACCCTCTCTCCTGCACCATCCTTGCAGCCATGTGTTTAGCTGATATCTCTCCCTATTCTTTGCCTCGCTATCACGTGGCACGGATAACAAACCAGAGATAACAACTCTGTTTGTTCTAGCTCTCAGCTCCCTGAAATCCTGCCTTACATCCCTAAATCTCTTTCTACCTATGTCGTTAGTACCTACATGGACAACGACCTGAGGCTGGTCACTCTCTCCCTTCAGGACCCCAAAGATACGATTTGAGACATCATGGACCCTGGCACCCGGGAGGCAACACTCCAACCGCGAGTCTCCTTTGTTCCCAACAAACCTCCTATCTGAGCCTCTAACTATTGAGTCCCCAAAGACTAACACTCTCCTCCTTTCCGTCCTTCCCTTCTGTGCAACAGGGAGACGCTCGTTCCCCTCAACAGTATCCAAAACAGTATACATGTTTTTCAAGGGTTCCCTCCACTGACTTTTTTTTCCCCCTTTGAACAGTCACCCAGCTTTCTTCGTGCCTAGGAGAAACTACTTCCCTGTAACTCTTAACCTGTCACAGACTCTGCCTCCTGAATGATCCGAAGTTCATCCAGCTCCCGCTCCAGTTCCCTAACACAGTCTTGGAGGAGCGAGAGTTGGGTGCACTTCCTGCAGATGTACTTGGATGGGACACTAATGGCATCCCTCACCTCAAACTTCATGCAGGAGAAACATTGCTCTCCCTGGGGCACTGCCATTCCTGCTAGTCCCCTTATCATAAAGTGAAAAAGAAGAGACGCTTAGCTGATGTGTCCTAGTGTTTAAGATTAGAGGAGGTGGTTGGGTGGAGGCCCTACAAAGGTAGGATCTCGGGATGAGGAAACACTGACTTATGTAGCTGGATGGAAATAAAAATTTCCAATTTAGGTTAGATCCATCCATTTTGAATATGTCTTTTCTATCCCAAAATACATTCCAATTGTCCAAAAACCTGAATCCCTGAACAATATGCTAGCTGTTCAGCCATTGATTTAGCTCCTTTAACCTTTTGTTCCTTCCCTCATTTGAGTTTGTCATTGGGAGTAAATCAGAATTTACTACTTCCAAGGTTTTATTTTTTAATCTTCTACCTAACCTCTTAAATTGACTCTGTACCGCTTTAATCTTTTCCCTAAAATGTCATTCCTACTAAAGTGTACAATAATTTCCATATCCTGAATCTCATCTTTAATAATACACTTGAAATGCTCAGCAATGTCCTTAATCCCAACACTAGGAAAGCAGCAAAGCATTCTAAACTTACACTCACTGCCACAGAATCTCCTGCCTATGCACCTGACAGAAAGTCCCTTATAACAATAATTCTATTAAATATTGTCAAACGCTGCCTAACATAAGAATCATTCCGGGTCCAATAACTGACTGGCCCTTCCATTTTCCTCTGAGAGACAATCACCTTCAACTGTTCCAAAAACTGCATATCTGTTTGATAGAGGAATAGCCAACGGAGACTTTTGAACTACCTTCTTACCTTTCCTGACATTCACCCATCTATTTGATTAATCCTGCTGCGTAATAACTTTTCTAAATCTACTGGCCATCTTACTCTGTACCTTATATATGGCCTTAATAACATTAAGTCTGAAAAAAGGATGTTTCAATAAGACCTTAATATATTAAAATAAACTACTTTAATTATCTACAGAAAATAATGTTAAAGTGGAAATAAAATATATATATATATATATATATATCAAACATATAAAACTTAAATAAAATCAACCACTTAGCTGATTAACTGAATAAAAATGATTCTGTTTCAATAAATTTCTCAAAGAAAAAAAATTTCGCCAAAGCTGACCAGGTCTAAGACACTCTGGAGTGAAAACACAGTTCTTTATTTTCAAAAAAAAACCTTCTAAAACATGTATAGATTTCTAAAATGTCTGAATTAAGAATAAAGTAAACCTCTGCTGAACTCTGTCGACTCTTAAAATGCTTGTTTTTAAAAAAGTCCATCTGAGAAAAATAAAACGCAATTCTTTTGTTTGGTGTTTGAAAGTTAAAAAACCAAAATGAAAAATGAAACTTATTATTAAATTATAATAACTAATAAAAATTGTAATAATAGTTTTACTAATGTTATGACGGAGGTAAACCCTTCTGCTAATTTAAACCAAACACACAGAAAAGCTCACCTCACCCCGTAATCTTTAACATATGAATGACAGAGAATTACCCAAATTCGGGTGTTTAAAGAAAAAATTAACAATTTATTCTTTAACTCTAAAAGAGAACATTAAACAACAACTATCTACACTGTAAGCCTCCTTTCTCTTAAAATTTGTTATCTACCTCCCACACTGTAACAATATACTGATCCAATAAAGCCCCTACAGAATTTACAGCAACTGAATTTTCAAAACCAGTTGTCGTCTTCGGGTGTTGAAGTTCCTCTATCTGTAGATTCCCCTTGGGTTGTCTTAGATCTTCTGCTGCATAGATTTTTCATATGAGAAAGGTACCTTTTAGAGAGAGGGTCTGCGGGGAGCCTATTGATGGCAAGAGATGCTCTTTGTCTCTCTTGCTAACTGTTCAAAATGCCTGCCTTTTATACCCCAAAACATTGGACTGTCCGATTAGTTTGATGTTAAAACAGTAAAATTCTAATTCAATTGGGTTTTTGTATCTTAGGATATAATTTTAAACTGGTTGACAGGAGAAATTGTATGAATAGCCAAGAGGAAAAGGGAAGCGTACACAAGGTCTAGGCAGCTTAGAACAGAACGGGCCCTGGAGGAATATTGGAAGAGTAGGACAAGTCTTAAACAAGGAATCAAGCTGGCTAAAAGGGGTCCTGAAATAGCTTTGGCAAGCAGAATTAAGGAAAATCCCAAAGCATTTTATTCTTATATAAGAAGCAAGCGGGTAATTAGAGAAAGAATTGGCCCACTAAAAGATAACGAAGGAAGGCTGTGTGTCGAATCTGAGAGAATGGGTGAGATTCTGAATGATTACTTTGCATCAGTGCTCACTGAGGAGAGGAACATGATGAATCTTGAGATCAGAGATAGAAGTTTGATTAGTCTGGATTAGTTGGCATAAGTAGGGAAGATAGGAAATCATGTCTCACAAACTTGATTGAGCTTTTTGAAGAAGTAACAAAGAAGATTGATGAGGGCAGAGCAGTAGATGTGATCTATATGGACTTCAGTAAGGCGTTTGACAAGGTTCCCCATGGGAGACCGATTAGCAAGGTTGGATAGAACAGTAGCACAGAACAGGCCCTTCAGCCCACGATGTTGTGCCGACCATTGACCTCATGTATGCACCCTATAGAACATAGATCTCATGGAATATAGGGAGAACTAGCCATTTGGATACAGAACTGGCTCAAAGGTAGAAGACGGAGGGTGGTGGTGGAGGGTTGTTTTTCAGACTGGAGGCCTGTGACCAGTGGAGTGCCACAAGGATCGGTGCTGGGTCCTCTACTTTTTGTCATTTACATAAATGATTTGGATGCGAGCATAAGAGGTACAGTTAGTAAGTTTGCAGATGACACCAAAATTGGAGGTGTAGTGGACAGCGAAGAGGGTTACCTATGATTACAACAGGATCTGGACCAGATGGGCTGAGAAGTGGTAGATGGAGTTTAATTCAGATAAATGCGAGGTGCTGCATTTTGGGAAAGCAAATCTTAGCAGGACTTATACACTTAATGGTAAGGTGCTAGGGAGTGTTTGCTGACCAAAGAGACATTGGAGTGCAGGTTCATAGCTCCTTGAAAGTGGAATCGCAGGTAGACAGGATAGTGAAGAAGGCGTTTGGTATGCTTTCCTTTATTGGTCAAAGCGTATTGAGTACAGGAGTTGGGAAGTCATGTTGCGGCTGTACAGGACATTGGTTAGGCCACTGTTGGAATATTGCGTGCAGTTCTGGTCTCCTTCCTATCGGAAAGATGTTGTGAAACTTGAAAGGGTTCAGAAAAGATTTACAAGGATGTTGCCAGGGTTGAAGGATCTGAGCTACAGGGAGAGGCTGAACAGGGTGGGGCTGTTTTACCTGGAGCGTCGGAGGCTGAGGGGTGACCTTATAGAGGTTTACAAAATTATGAGAGGCATGGATAGAATAAATAGACAAAGTCTTTTCCCTGGGGTGGGGCAGTCCAGAACTAGAGGGCATAGGTTTAGGGTGAGAGGGGGAAGATATAAAAGAGACCTAAGGGGCAACGTTTTCACACAGAGGGCGGTAACTGTATGGAATGAGCTGCCAGAGGATGTGGTGGAGGGTGGTACAATTGCAACATTTAAGAGGCATTTGGATGGGTATATGAATAGGAAGGGTTTGGAGGGATATGGGCCGGTTGCTGGCAGGTGGGACTAGATTGGGTTGGGATGTCTGGTCGGCATGGACGGGTTGGACCGAAAGGTCTGTTTCCATGCTGTACATCTCTATGACTCTATGTGTTAGGTATGCTAGAGGTTATTTAGGTAGACAAATTCCCAGGGCCGGATGGGATCTATCCCAGGTCGCTGAGGGAGGCGAGTGAGGAAATAGTTGGGGCCCTGACAGATATCTTTGTGGCATCCTTAAGTACAGGGGAGGTGCCGGAGGACTGGAAGGTTGCTCATGTTGTCCCCCTGTATGAGAAGGGTAGTAGGGATATTTCGGGTAACTACAGACCAGTGAGCCTGACGTCACTGGTGAGGAAGTTGCTGGAGGGGGTACTGAAAGATAGGATCTATTTATATTTAGAAAAGAATGAGCTTATCAGTGATAGGCAACATGGTTTTGTGCGGGGGAGATCGTGCCTTACCGACTTAATAGAGTTCTTCGAGGAAGTGACCAAGTTGTTAGATGAGGGAAGGGCTGTTGATGTCATATACATGGACTTTAGTAAGGCGTTTGATAAGGTTGCCCATTGTAGACTAATGGAGAAAGTGAAGTCACATGGTGTGCAGGGTGTTCTAGCTCGGTGGATAAAGAACTGGTAGAGCAACAGGAGACAGAGAGTAGTAGTTGAAGGGAGTTTCTCGAAATGGAGAAAGATGACCAGTGGTGTTCCACAGGCGTCAGTATTGTGGCCACTGTTGTTTGTAATATACATAAATGTTCTAGAAGAGGGCACTGTTGGTATGATCAGCAAGTTTGCAGATGACACAAAGATTGGTGGAGTAGCAGAAAGCATAAGGGACTGTCAGAGAATACAGGAGGATATAGCTAGACTGGAGAGTTGGGCGGAAAAGTGGCAGATGGCTTTCAATCCAGACAAATGTGAGGTGATGCATTTAGGCAAGTCTAATTGTAGAGCGAATTATACAATTAATGGAAGAGCCTTGGGAAAAGTTGAAGGGCAGAGAGATCTGAGAGTGCAGGTCCATTGTACCCTGAAGGTTGCTGCACAGGTGGGTAGAGTGGTCAAGAAGACATATAGTATGCTTGCCTTCATTGGATGGGGTATTGAGTCTAAGAGCTAGCAAGTCATGTTACAATTGTACAAGACATTGGTTCGGCCGCATTTAGAATACTGTGTACAGTTCTGGTCGCCACATTACCAAAAGGTTTTGGAGAGGGTGCAGAGAGGGTTTACGAGGATGTTGCCTGGTATGGAAGATGCTAGCTATGAAGAGAGGTTGAGTAGGTTAGGTTTATTTTCACTAGAAAAATGGAGATTGAGGGGGGACCTGATTGAGGTTTACAAAATCATGAAGGGTATAGACAGGGTGGATAGAGACAAGCTTTTTCCCAGGGTGAAGGATTCAGTAACGAGAGGCCATGCTTTCCAGGTGAGAGGTGGAAAGTTTAAGGGGGATACATACGGCAAGTACTTCACGCAGAGGGTGGTGGGCGTCTGGAATGCGTTGCCAGCAGAGGTGGTATAGGCAGGCATGGTAGATTCATTTAAGATGCGTCTGGACAGATGCATGAGTAGGTGGGGAGCACAGGGATACAAATGCTTAGGAATTGACGGTCAGGTTTAGACAGTACATTTGGATCGGCTCAGACTTGGAGGGCCAAAGGGCCTGTTCCTGGGCTGTAAATTTTCTTTCTTTGTTCTTTGGTTGAATTTGAATTGTTGTGTAAACAGCGCCAGAGACCCGGGTTCAATTCCCGCCTCAGGCGACTGACTGTGTGGAGTTTGCACGTTCTCCCCGTGTCTGCGTGGGTTTCCTCCGGGTGCTCCGGTTTCCTCCCACAGTCCAAAGATGTGCAGGTCAGGTGAATTGGCCATGCTAAATTGCCCGTAGTGTTAGGTAAGGGGTAAATGTAGCGGTAGGGGTATGGGTGGGTTGCGCTTCGGCGGGTCGGTGTGGACTTGTTGGGCTGAAGGGCCTGTTTCCACATTGTAATGTAATGTAATGTAATCTAAAAAAAAACTCGGTATCTGAGTTACAGCTCAAATATTACATCTTCAAATTATCCAGTACACTTTGTGCCTGCAGTCAGCCACATGACAGACTTGCCAGCTTTTCAACTTTAACTCTATCTTAAAGGTACAGTACACACCATCAACTCCACAACACTAAGCCTGCAATCCCAGGAGCAGGTGCAAGATCCATGCTGCTCCCCTGCAAGAGTATTTCTGGAGATCTAAAAGGTAAGAGAGATTGGACTACTGGAAAATGAGGCTGGAGAAGTATGGGGAACAAAACAATGGTGGAACTGAATAAGTACTGTGCATCAGGTTTCGCAGTGGAAGACACCAGCAGCACACCAGAACTTCAAAAGAGTGAGTGTAGTAGCCATCACAGAGGAGAAGGTGCTGGGGAAGCTGAAAGATCTGAAAGTGGATAAATCACTTGGAGCGGAAGGACTATGCCCCAGGGTTCTGAAGGAGATATCTAAGGAGATTACAGAGGCAATGATGGTGATCTCTCAGGGATAACTGGAGTCAGGAAGGGTCCCAGAGCTCTGAAAAATGGCTTATGTCAAAGCTTGTTTGGGAAGGATGGGCGGTAGAAGACAGAACTGTAGGCCGAATAGCCCGATCTTGATCATTGGTAAGATTTTAGAGTCCCTTATTAAGGATGAGATTGAAGAGTACTTGAAAGTGAATGATAAAATAAGGCTTTCATCAAGGGAAGATCATACCTGATAAATCCATTAGAATTATTTGAGGTGGTAATGAATAATGAATAAGGAAAGCCAGTGGACATGATCTTTTTGGATTTCCAAACGGCCTTTGACAAATGCTGAACAGGAGGATGCTAAATAAGAGAAGAGATCATGGTATTAGGGGCAATGTACTGGATAGAGGATTGGCTGACTGGTAGAAGAGTAGGAATAAATGGGTTTTTTGAGGATGGCAGCTGGTGACTAGTGGGATTCTGTAGGGGTCCATGTTGGGACCACAACAATTCACATTGTCCATTAATGATCGAGATGAAGGAACTGAGGGCAATGTTGCTAAATTTGAGAGGGTGATGTACTATCATTGAGTGTGAGAGACTGATGTAACTAACTCAATGAGTGTCATAGACTAACTTTCTGTCACTGTAACACAGTGAGCATCAGTGATTGATGTATAGTGTGAGAGATTGATATAGATTAGATTGTGGAAACAGGCCCTTCGGCCCAACAAGTCCATACCGACCCACCGAAGTGCAACCCACCCAGACCTATTCCCCTACATTACGGGCAGTTTAGCATGGCCAATTCACCTAACCTGCACATTTTTTGGACTTTTGGAGGAAACCGGAGCACCGGGAGGAAACCCACGCAGACACGGGGAGAATATGCAAACTCTACACAGACAGTCGCCTGAGGTGGGAATTGAACCTGAATCTCTGGTGCTGTGAGGCAGCAGTGCTAACCACTGTGCCACCATGCCACCCATACTATAACTGTAAAACACAGTGAGTATTACAGATTCCCCAAAGCCTGTCCGCCATCTAGCAGTGACAGCAGTGTGTTCTATCTATAAGACACACTACAGAAATTCACCAAAGATCCTTAGACAACGCCTTCCAAATTCACAACCTCTTCCATCTAGAAGGACAAGGGCAGCAGATACATGGGAATACCACCAAGTTCCCCTCCAACACGCTCACTTTGCTGACCTGGAAATATATCGCCCATGCCTTTGCTGTCGCTGAGTCAAATTCCTGGAATTACTTCCTTAGGGACATTGTAGGTCAACCTCCATGAAGGACTGCAACTCCAGAAGGCACCCACCACTGCCTCGTCAAAAACAATGGGGGACAAGCTGCTCCAGCCAGTGATGCCTAAGTCCCATGAGTGAGTAGTAAAATTCCTCAATACGCGCTATGTAATCTTTTCCAATCTCATTAATAACCCCCATACAACCACCTCCATCCCCACATAGTCCTGTACGACCAGCTCTGTTCACCTCCCTCTGCTCCTGTACAACCAAATTGTTTTGCTTGGAGCAAAGGAAATTGAGGGGAAAGTCATTGGAAGTTCCTGAGATAATGACAGGTTTAGATAAGGTAACAATAAGAAATGGTAGTGATGCATCTGTGGATTGTACAGGAATTTGTCAACACAGAATGTAAAGTCTGAAATGCTGTGAGAATCTACAGTGAGTGGCAACAGCTACAGTGAGTGGCAATGTCCTGGAATTTTTGCCTGGCAGCAGAATGGAGGAAAAGAAACATTAATAATTTGAAAGGGAATTTGAATAGGGTCTTTGGTGAACTTAAGTCGCATAGTTGCAGTGGTTGACTGGAGGAGTGGAACTATATTGCTGTACAGGGATTGCTCAAGTTCTGAAGGCTTACAAGAGCCAAAACATTAACTCTGCTTTCCCACTCCAGATGCTGCCAGGTTTGCTGAGTTTCTTCAGCAGTTTCTGGTTTTGTTACTCTACAGAGAGCCAGTATGCAAGTGATAGACTTAATAAGGCCATAAGACATAGAAGCAGAAATTAGGCCATTCAGCCCATCGGGTCTACTTCGCCATTCAATCATTGCTGATAAATTTCTTAACCCCATTCACCCACTTCCTCTCCGTAACCCTCGATCCCCTTGACAATCAAGAACCTATCTATCTCAGTCTTAAATATACTCAATGATCTGGCCTTCATAGCCTTCTACGGCAGTGAATTCCATAGATTCACAATTGTAGGCTGAAGACGTTTCTCCTTATCTCTATTCTAAAAGGTCTTCCCTTTACTCCGAGGCTGTGCCCTCGAGTCCCAGTCTCTCCTCCCAATGGAAACATCTTCCCAATATCTACTCTGTCCAGGCCACTCAGTATTTTGTAAGTTTCAATTAGATCCCCCCTTATCCTTCTAAACTCGAACGAATATAGATTCAAAGTCCTCAAACGTGCCTCATATGTTAAGCTTTTCATTCCTGGGACCATTCTTGTGAACCTACTCTGAACATGTTCCAGGGCCAGTACACCCTTCCTATACGGTCCAAAATTGCAATCAGTACTCCAAATGTGGCCTGACCAAAGCCTTCTCGAGCCTCAGAAGGACATCCCTGCTTTTATATTCAAGTCCTCTCAAAATAAATGCCAACATTGCATTTGCCTTCCGAATAACTGACTGAACTGGAACTCTCAAGTCTCTTTGCATTTCACACTTCTGAAACTTTACCCCATTTAGAAAACAGTTCATGCTTCTATTCTTCTTACCAAAGTGCATGACCTCACACTTTCCCACATTGCACTGCATCTGCCACTTCTTTGCCCATTCTCCTAACCTGTCCAAATATTTCTGCAGCCTCCCTGCCTCCTCAATACTACCTGTCCTTCTACCTATCTTTCTATTGTTTGCAAGTTTGGTCAGAATGCCCTCAATTCCTTTAACTTGATCATTAATGTATAGAGTGAAAAGTTGCCCCAACACTGACCTGTGTGGAACACTACTTGTCACTGGCTGTCATGCTAAGAAAGACCCTCTTATTCCCACTCTGCTTTCTGCCAGACAGCCATTCTTCTATCCATGGTAACACCTTGCCTCTAACAGCATGAGCTCTTACCTTACTCAACAGCCTCCTGTAACATCTTATCAAAGGCCTTCATAATTACCTCCTCAGCACCATGAATGACTGTATCAGTGTGTTGTAAAGTTGAAATACATTGAGAATGTTTGTGTCTTAGCCAGACACGAGGTGTGTCCTCAGATTGACCTGAGCTGAGACTTTCCCTAACCTTGTATGTAGGCTGCCTTTTTAAAAATGATCAGCAGTCCAGTTTTATGTTTAAACCAGGAGCAAGTTTAGCATATTCACAACTATTCTGGAAGATATTTAATCCAAAAGTGAGAAACCTATTTGCTAAAATACAAATGCACAGGTTTAAAACAAATTATAAAGATAAAAGTGAGATCAGTCTCCACTATACTTGCAAACCTGGTTTGCTTGCAGATTCACTTTCTAGACTGAAAGGTTCAAAAACTTGGAGGCTGCTTTGTTTCACTTTTGCGGGTCAGCAGACTGTTGTTCTTTGTACAAAAACAGAAAATGCTGGAGAATCTCAGTAGGCCTGGCAGCATCTCTATTGAGAAAACAGAGCTAGAAAACGCTCACCAGAGTCAAAATGTTAACTCTTGTTTTCTGCCCTCAGGTGGTGCCAGACCAGCAGATCTCCAGCATGTGTAGTTCTTTGTTTAATTTTTTTTTGTTGATTTTGTTCTGGAAGCCTCTCTGTGTCTCCCTTTGGTGTTTCAAAATCTGTCTCCCATATGCTCATGGTATTCAGATGATTCTCCTCAAAATGGCTGTTTTTCCGGCCACCTTTATCACAATAAACCAACATTGTTACATTCATTTTGAATCATTGCAGCACAAAGGTAAGAGAGTTCAAAGAACTGAAATGTATCATAGAATTCCTACAGTGTGGAAAGAGGCCATTCAGTCCATCGAGTCTGCACTAACGCTCCAATGAGTGTCCCACCCAGACCCAGCCCCCACCCTATTGCTGTAATCCCACATTTACCATGGAGAACCCACGTACCCTGGACATCCCTGGGGCAATTTATATGCCAATCTTCCTAAAGTATTCTTTAAACTGTGGGAGGAAATCAGAACACCCAGCGGGATCCCATGCAGATGCTGGGAGAGCAGTCACCCGAGGCTGGAATCAAACCCAAGTCCCTAGCACTGAGACAGTAGTGCTAACCACTGAGCCACAATGCCACCCTAAGTCGAAACACAAGCTAGTGCAAACATCCAACCAGTCAGTTGCAGTGGAATTCCCTCATGCTGCCCCTCCTATCTTCTGTTCAATGCTGCTGCAGGTTTTGTTGTTTCACACTTATGAGAGATCAGTGGTAGTCTTGGAAGTCTTGAATTATTCAATAACTTTGTGATTGATTCTTAAGATAGTTTGAGTGGCTGAAATTGAATCCATAAGAGAAGGTACGCTGCTTTAATGAGGCAATGTAAGGCTCCCTTTGTCCATTTAAAGACAGATTAGCTTTCTTTACAAAACATGTATATTATAACTACACCATCATCCTTGTTCATGATGTTCAAGATGAATCTGGTTTAATTAGAGCATGTATTTAATTAGAGGTTTTATTTGAGCATTTTACATGGTGGAAATGTCTTTGTAATTCATTTATACCATTGTGTCTTAACAATGTGCCTTCTTTAAAACTTCTTCAGGAACAAGCAGCGCACCAGATGATGCTAAGAGGATCTATCTTCAAAGTGAGTTCACCATTTAATTAATTATTCATTATGACTTCTTTGGGTTTGATTGTGCCAGATAGTTTGGATCAAAGTCTGTCTTCTGATTGTTTATTTGTGTCTTGGCACAGTGGACAGATTGTATTGATCAGTCCATCAGCTGAGGTAACAGTGAGACTTACTGAAGGCAGTTTATTGGGCGTGAAGTATATTGACTTTCATAAGGTGCTCAGTAAAGTGCCACATCATAAACTTGCTAGAATAATTGAAGCCTGTGCAATAACAAGGGATTGGTCCAAGCCACTAAAATGAGAGAAATATGAAGGCTGCGGGAAAGGGCAGGTGATTGGGAGTAACTGAGTTGATCTTGCAGGTGGACAGCACGGATGGAGTGAATGGCCACTTGCTGTGTTATAACCATTCTTAGACGGTTGGTTACCAGCCTGTCAGTCAGGCATTTCAGACCTTGATATCGGATTACATTATGAAATGGTGTTCCTCCTCACTGGGAATCAAGTCCCACTATTCCCAGAGTTTTCATAAAAATTATGATTTCATCAAACTGTACAAAATGTCCCCAGTTTAGTTGTCAATTTAAACAAAGTCCCTCTGATTGAACAAAGCAGCCATATAAGCAACACTTAGGATGAATTTCAGTAATTTGCTTTTAAAAATGCAGCAATCCCATCACACTGCTTGGTTTCCATACTTCAGTCCACAATCAAAAATACAGAAAAGTAAAAAGATATGATACTTACCACCATTCAGTGAGACTAGTCTGACTGTTCTCCTGGCTCCGGACATGTTAGTCTGAGTGTATTTTATACTGCTCTGTTAGACTGCCTGTTCAGGATTAGTCTGGTTGGACCACCTGTTCGGGATCAGACTGGTTGGTCTGACTGCCTGTTCAGCATTATACTTGTCGGTCTGATTGCAGGTTCATGACTGGATCTCGACTGTTATGGTTATGTTGATTATGACTGGTTATGACTGGTTATGTTGATATTCCTTCAGGTAATCCATCAGCAAGTGAGACATCGAGTCACTGATGCCTCTTCTCTTATATTGGAGAGATGTGAGTACACTGATTTTCTTTACTCAATATTTAATTTGCATTCAGACCTGCTTCCACTACCCTCTCCCTCCCTCCATTTCCCCCAACTACCCGTCTCTCCACCCTCTCTCCTACCCCTCTATAGTTCCACCATCTCTGCTAGGTGATATAGAATGTGCATACCATTGAAGTGGAGGTGCTGGTATTGGACTGGGGTGGATAAAGTTAAAAATCACTCAACACTAGGTTATAGTGCAACCAGGGTTATTTGAAAGTACAAGCTTTCAGAGTGCTGCTTCCCCGTCAGATAGCTAGTGTGGCAGGATCTTGGGACCAGAATTTATAAGTAATAGATCAACTGATGCAATGTTTTAGACAAACCAGGTAGCTGTTAAGTCTTTAATCACTTAGAATGGGGATGCAGGTTTCGATGGATTCATATGTAAATCCCAGAATTTCTTTCAAGTCACTGCCCCAAGATAACTTTAAGTTCTATCAGTGGTGACGTCTCAGTTCAGACAATGCATTAAAGATGTGAGGTTAGAGTCTGCCTATATCCCAACCTGGAGTCAGACTGGTTTTATTTCCAAAGTAGGAATTCATAAAATCTCACACAGACTGATTGATTGCCTACAGATTGTGTGCTTTTTGAACAAAATAGAATTTATCTGCAAATACAAATTCACCCCATAGACTTTTATATATGTGTGTGTGTGTGTATGAGAGAGAGAGAGAGGGGGGGTCTCTGCGAGAGTGTGGGTGTGTAAGTGTGTGTAGTGCAGTAGAGTCACTTATAGTGTGATATGAACCCAAGATCCCGGTTGAGGCCATCCTCATGGGTACTGTACTTGGCTATCAGCCTCTGATGGCAACCCTGCGTTGTTGCATATCCCAAAGTCCACCTTGGAGGACAGTCACCTGAAGATCCAAGGCCAAATGTCCTTGACCACTATTTTGTTCGAAACACACACAGTCGGGAGACAATCAGTCAACGTGGCATTTATAAATTCCTACTTTGGAAATAAAACCAGCCTGATTCCAGGTTAGGATACAGACAGACTCTAACCTCACACCTTTAATACATTGACTAAGCTGAGATATCACCTTCTTTACCCACTGTTAGAACCTTAAGTTATCTTGGAGCTGTGACTTGAAAGAAATTCTGGGATTTACATATGAATCCATCGAAACCTGCATCCCCATTCTAAGTGATTAAAGACTTAACAGCTGTCTAGTAAGATGCTTTTGACTGTATGCCAGTCAAATAGTTGAACAAACTGCATTTGGACAAATTTCTACCCACCTTTTTAAAAGTTGTTCATGGGATGTAAGTGTTGCTGGCTAGACCAGCATTTATTGTACATCCTTAATTGCCTAGACAGAAATTAAGTGTCAACCCAACTGCTGTGGATCTTGCATCATGTAGACTGGACTTGGTAAAGATGGCACATTTACTTTCCTAAAGGATGTTCGTGAACCAGATGTTTTTATGACAATTGACACTTGTTACATGTTGCTGTTTTGTCAGCTCTATTCCAGATTTCTGTTTAATTCAAATTTCACTATCTGTCATTGTGAGTCTAATGACAGTACCACTATGCTACCACCGACCCATCTGTTATTTCTCACTTAATAATTCCCAATATCTGTATATGAAATGGAATTCAATTTTGTAACATTGTGCATTTATGGTGTCTTTAAAGTAAAGCTTACTGCAAATCCTCTTGCAAGGATGCCTACCTTGAAGTTCTCCTCCACTCTCCACAAGAATCTCAGTGAGTCTCTACTCTTTGCCACCTTCCCCCACCCTCCTCTCTGACCTATACCTTCATCTCCACCCCCTTTCACCTATTGTACTCTTTGCTACTTTCTCCCCACCCTCATCCCCCATTTATCTCTCCACCCTAGGGGCTCCCTGCCTCCATTCCTGATGGAGGGCTTTTGCCTGAAACGTCGATTTTCCTGCTTCTCGGGTGCTGCCTGACCTGCTGTGCTTTTCCAGCACCACTCTAATCTAGACAGTCTAGGTTTATTTAATACATGGCATCAGTTGTATGACACTTTGATCTTTTACTTACAAATTCTGTATCCTATGTACCTGTCGCACTAGCTACCGGACGGAGGAACAGCACTTCAAAAGTTTGTATTTTCAAATAACCCTGTTGCACTATAATCTGGTGTTGTATGATTTCAACTCTTACCGTTGGAGTCCTGCTGTCTGCTTAGTACCCATCAGGACAAAATTGTAAGAATACCAAATCTTAAACAGGAGCAACTATTCCAATTGCTCATGAAATGGGTACAATTGATTGAAAAAATGCCTCTGATTGAGTTGTTGCCATGCACAAAGCCCAAGAAACTATAATCCCTATTAACATTTCACAAAAGCACAATGCTTGGGGTTGGCGGTGGGTGAGGATCCATTTCGCACTGCTTGAGTATATCCTCTTGCCCCACCTGTTCGATTTTATTCTCCAATCCGATGCTTTGTGAAGGTATTAGCATTGGCCCCAGCTATGCCTGCCTCTTTGTCAGCTACATCAAACAGTTCCTCTTCAGTGCATTCACAAGCACTGATGCCCAACACTTCTGCCGTTGCATCGATGACTGCATCGGTGTTGCATCCTGCACCCAGGCTGAACTACAGCAATTCATCGACTTTGTCAACAACTTCCACCCACCCTTAAATTAATGTGGTATATCTCGGACACCTCCCTTCCCTTTCTTGACCTCTTTGTTTCCATCTCCAGTGAATATACACAGACAGACATCTACTATAAATCCACAGACTCCCATAACTATTTGGACTACACCTCCTCCCACCTAGTATCCTGCAAGAACTCCATCCTATTTTCCCAATTCCTTTGTCTCTGTTGCATCTGCTTTGCCAAGGAGACATTCCACTCCAAAGCATCCCAGATGTCCACCTATTTTCGACAACGTGCTTTCTTCCCTCTGTCATCCAGACAGCCTCCACTGCACCGTCTCCATTCCCCGTACCACTGCTCTAAACCACCCCCCAAATGCAGTGAAGACAGGATTCTTCTTGTCCTCACCTTCCACTCCATCAGTCTCTGCATCCAACAGATCCTTTGTACTTTCATTCTCTGCACCCGTAAGCACTTCCACAAACTCCAACTAGACCACACGACCAAGAACATCTTCCCCTCCCCTTTCTGCCTTCCGCAAGCACTGTTTCCTTTGTCACTGCTTGGTTCATGCCACTCTCCCCGGCAACCCTCCCCATACCCCTGGCATCTTCCCCTGCCAACATAAAAAATGCAAAACCTGCCAGCACACCAGCCCTGTCACCTCCATTCAGGGTCGCAAACAGTTCTTCCAGGTGCGACAGAGGTTCATCTGCCAATCTACTTTACTGTATCTGGTGCTCCCAAACTGGTCTTCTCTACATCGGGGAGACAAAACATAAACTCGGCATGTTTCGCTGAGCATCTCAGCCAGGTCCACAGGGGCTGACCGAACCTTCCAGTTACTGCCCATTTCAATTCCCCTTCCCATTTCCTCTCAGACATGACATCCTCAGCCTCCTTGAGGAGAAAGTGAGGTCTGCAGATGCTGGAGATCAGAGATGGAAATGTGTTGCTGGAAAAGCGCAGCAGGTCAGGCAGCATCTAGGGAACAGGAGAATCGACGTTTCGGGCATTAGCCTGAAGAAGGCTTCAGGATTCCTGAAGAAGGGCTAATGCCCGAAACGTCGATTCTCCTGTTCCCTAGATGCTGCCTGACCTGCTGCGCTTTTCCAGCAACACATTTCCATCTCATCCTCAGCCTCCTCCATTGGCACAGTGAATGAGACCTCAAATTGGAGGAACAACACCTCATCTTCTGTCTGGGCAGTCTACAGCCCGTAGGACTAAACATTGAGTTCTCCAATTTCAAATAATCTCCCTTTCCATCCCTGACACCCTTCCCATCTCCTCCCCCTCCCTTCCACTCCTCTGACCGACCCTTCCTTCCAACCACCAAACGGATTAATTCCTTCCATCAACCAACCAGGTCGTACCTTCTACCTGTGTTTATCTGTCACTACCTCACCGTTCTGCCCCTCTCCCACCCTCTTTTTATCTGCAGGTCTCCTTACCCCCCCACCCCCAGATCTGATGAAGGGTTATACCTGAAACGTTAATTTCTCGATCTCCTAATGCTACCTGGCATGCTGTGTTCTTCCAACCTCCTGCTTGTCTACTTGTGAAGATATTACAACATGGTTTCTGATGCACACTGGGATTGCTTAGAGAGTGTTGGCATTCTGCATGTTTCTTTCTCTCCAGCCCTGAACCGGGTTCAGCTGCTTGGCCGAGTTGGGCAGGACCCTGTGATGCGACAGGTGGATGGCAAGAATCCTGTGACAATTTTCTCCTTGGCAACCAATGAAATGTGGCGGTCAGGGGACAGTGATACATTTGCATCAGGTAATGGTACTGGACAGCAAAGACTTAGCAATGCTGTCTGAATATATGCTGCTGAGAAGTTGTTTGAAGTTTTATTTATTCCTGTGCTGTGAGCGTCTCTAGCCCAGCATCATTGCAAATCACTAACTGCCCTTGAGAAGATGCTACAGTGAGTTTCACAATGTCCAACTTGTGAATCTCAGTGGCCAACCATTATAACATGTTATTTGACTGGATTTGTTAAAATATCAGAAAAATATTAACATCTTAGCACACGCTTTTCTCCACCGTGTTTCATGTCCCTTTTTCAAGTTACCCTCATCTTTCTTGATTAGTGATTTCCATTCTATGAACATGCTCATGTCAGTACTTTAGACTAGAATTACATTCTTGCATCAGTGATTGAATTCTGGTGCATTATTTTACAAAACAAGTATACATTCACGACATGTGGGCATTGTTGGTGTGATCTGCGTTTATTGCCCATTCCTAATTGCCCAGAGGGCAGTCAAGAGTCAATCGCATTGATGTCACATGTAGGCCAGACTGAGTTATGGTGGCAGTTTCTTTCCCTAATGGACATTAGTAAACCAGATCGATTTTTTTCCAACAATCAGCAATAGTTCCATGGTCATCGTTAGATCTTTAATTGCAGATTTTAATTGAATTAAATTCCACTACCTGTCATGACAGGATTTTAAACTGAGTTCCCAGGGTGGTGAAGAAGGCATATGGGATATTTACGTTCATTATCTGAAGACAGAAAAACTGCAGATACTGAAATCCAAGGTAGACAAGCAGGAGGCTGGAAGAACACAGTAAGCCACGCAGCATCAGGAGGTGGAGATGTTAACGTTTCAGGTGTAACCCTTCTTCAGTTAGGGTATAGAGTGTAGCGGTTTGGAGGTGTTGTCACAACTGTATAAAACATTGGTAAGACCACAGATGGAGCATTATATGCAGTTTGGGGTCACCACACTATTGGAAAGACATGATTACACTGAAGAAGGTACAGAGGAGTTATGAAAAGACAGTGGATAGGCTGGATTTGTTTTCCTTGGAGCAAAAAAGGCAGAGATGCGGATTGAGATATATAAAATTATGAGGCATAGACAGAGTTAGTTGTGAGAATCTCTTCCCCGTGTCTAAGACCAGAGTGCACGAATTTAAGGTAAGGAGTAAATGGTTTAGAGGAGATCTGAGGAAATAATCTTTTCACCTAGAGGTTGGTAAATATATGAAAGATGCTGCCTGAGAGGGTGGTGGAGGCAGATACTCTCGCAACATGTACGAAGCATCTGGGTGAATACTTAAAGTGCAGGCTCTGCACCAAGTGCAACTAAATGGGATTAGAGTTTTGTTGTTTATTGGTCGGCATAGATATGGTGAGCCGAGGTTTCCGTGTTGTTTAATGGAATTAAAAAAGCAATTGTCATTAATTGTCATTAAAATGGCAATTGCCATTAAAATACCACTTGGTTCACTAATGTCCATTAGGGAAGTATATCAAAGGAGTTGTAATCTAACGCATGCTACATATCTATGGCCCTTTGGGACAAATTGAGAGTTTCCAAAACATGAACCGCCTATAAAAATAGGAGGTGCTGGAGGTCTTAAAATATATAAAGGGTGATAAATCCCCAGGACTTGAATCATGTGCACCTTAGGTCATCATGTGAAGCTAGAGAAGAAATTACGGGACCACTGACAGTGACATTTATATCATTGACAGCCATGAGTGAGGTGCCTGAAGTCTGGAGGATGGCTAACGTTTTTTCATTATTTAAGAAATGCTGCAAAGAAAGCCAGGGAGCTACACACTGGTGAGCCTAGTATGTCAGTAATGTAAGGGTTCTTATAGATAAGGCTGATGTACTCAGGGCATGTTTAAGAACATGGGATTGGGAATTGATAGCTATTACAGAAACTTACATGAGAGATGGACAAGACTGGCAGCTCAATGTTCCAGATTTTAGAAGCCATAGCAATGATAAGAAAGGAGGCAAGAAAGGAAGGTGGGAGTGGCGATTTTGATTTAAGGACATTACTGTTGTAACTAGAGATATTTCTGAAAAATGGTCCAGTGAAAATACAAGAGGGGGAAAAAAGAAATAAGAAAGGAAAGATCGTCTTGATGGGATTGTACTGTAGGCCCCTCCTCATAGTCAGCAGGAAATTGAGAAACAAATGGGCAGCATGGGTGGCTCAAGGGTTGGCTCTGCTGTCTCACAACACCACAGACCTGGGTTCGATTCCCGCCTTGGGCCACTCTGCGTGGAGTTTCCACATTCTCCCCATGTCTGCGTGGGTTTCTAGCGGGTGCTCAGGTTTACTCTCCTGTCCAAACCTGTGCAGATCAGGTAAATTGGCCATACTAAATTGCCCATAGTGTTAGGTCCATTAGTCAGGAGTAAATATAGGGTAATAGGTAGCGGAATGGGTCTGGGTGGGTTACTCTTCGGGGGGTCGGTGTGGACTTGTTGGGACAAATAGCCTGTTTCTACACTGTAGGGAATTAATCTAATCACTCTATGTAAGCATAATAAGGTTGTAATAATGGGGGTTTTAATTTTCCACACATTGGCAACCTGGGGTAGATATCATCAAGCCCTGGCGACCTATCCACCTTCCTGATCATTAAGAGAACCAACATCTTTCTTTGTCTCAAAGTGCCCAAGATTATTAGCGTGCTGTACACCAATCTCCATATCCATCTGGGTGAATACCAATGCAAAGTACTCATTTAGGATCTCCCACATCCTCTGCCTCAAAGCACAAGTTTCCTCCTTTACCATTGAGTGGTCCTACCTTCTCCTTAGTTATCCTCTTGCTTTTAATCTTTGTATAGAATACCTTGTGATTCTCTTTAACCTACTTGCCAAAGTCAGTTCATGGCCCCTTCTTGCTCTCTAATTCCCTGTCTGAATTCTTTCCTGCTTTCCTTGTATCCCTATCCGATTTTAGCTTCCGAAACCTTATGTACGCTTCTTTTTCCATTTTGACTAAAATCACAACCTCCTTTGTTATCCAAGGGTCCCTTACCTTGCCATTCTTGTCTTTTCTCCTTACTGCAACATGCTGATCCTGAACATTGACCAGTAGGTCAGGGAACCTGAGTTCAAATCCTTCGTGGCAGAAATTTCGTGTGAATGGAATTCAATTTTTGAAAGTCTGGATTTAGAAGTTAATGAATATGTTGTCGATTGTCAGGAAAATATCCATCTGGTTCACTAATATCCTGCAGAGAAGGAAATCTGCTCTCCTGATCTGCTCACCTGACTGATGTTTGGGGTTGAAAAATAAAATGCTGCCCTAGCCAGTGATGTCCTCATCCTGTGAATGAATAAAAGAAGTTTCTTAGTTTCTCACATTCTCACACCAACAACACAGGTAAAAAGGGGAGCACAGGACAAGATCCTACAAGCTGAGTTTATGGAGTTAGGAGTTAAACTGAAAAGTAGGACCTCAAAGGTAGTAATCATAGGATTACCAGTGCCACATGCTAGCCAGAGCAGGAATGGCAGGATAGCTAAGATAAATTTGTGGCTTGCAGGATTGTGCAAGAGGGAGGCATTAAACTTCCTGGAACAATGGAACCAGTTCTGGTGAAGGTGGGACCAGTACAAACCCGTCTGCACCGGGACAGGTGGGACCAGTACAAACCGGTCTGCACCGGGACAGGTGGGACCAGTACAAGCCGGTCTGCGCCTGGACAGGTGGCACCAGTACAAACGGGTCTGCGCCTGGACAGGTGGCACCAGTACAAATGAGTCTGTGCCTGGACTGGTGGCACCAGTACAAACTGGTCTGCGCCTGGACTGGTGGCACCAGTACAAACGAGTCTGCGCCTGGAATGGTGGCACCAGTACAAACGGGTCTGCGCCTGGACTGGTGGCACCAGTACAAACGAGTCTGCGCCTGGACTGGTGGCACCAGTACAAACGGGTCTGCGCCTGGACAGGTGGCACCAGTAGATTAGATTAGATTACAGTGTGGAAACAGGCCCTTCGGCCCAACAAGTCCACACCGACCCGCCGAAGCGCAACCCACCCATACCCCTACATTGACCCCTTACCTAACACTACGGGCAAACGTGCAAACTCCACACAGTCAGTCGCCTGAGGCGGGAATTGAACCCGGGTCTCAGGCGCTGTGAGGCAGCAGTGCTAACCACTGTGCCACCGTGCTGCCAGTACAAACGGGTCTGCGCCTGGACAGGTGGCACCAGTACACACTGGTCTGCGCCTGGACAGGTGGCACCAGTACACGCCGGTCTGCACCTGGACAGGTGGGACCAGTATAAACCCGTCTGCACCTGGACAGGTGGCACCAGTACAAGCCGGTCTGCGCCTGGACAGGTGGTACCAGTCCAAGCCGGTCTGCGCCTGGACAGGTGGCACCAGTACAAGCTGGTCTGCGCCTGGACAGGTGGCACCAGTACAAGCCGGTCTGCACCTGGACAGGTGGTACCAGTACAAGCTGGTCTGCGCCTGGACAGGTGGGACTAGTACAAGCCGGTCTGCGCCTGGACAGATGGGACCAGTATAAATCGGTCTGCACCCGGACAGGACTGGAACCGAAGTCCTCGGGGGAATGTTTGCCAGTGCTGTTGGGGAGGGTTTAAACCACTATGGCAGGGCGATGGGAACCAGTGCATGAAGTCAGAGGGAAGTGAAGTGAGGACTGATACAAAGGACAGTAAGGGGGGAAAAGTGAAAGTGGAAGGCAGAGAAACCAAAGACAAAAATAATAAAGGGCTACGTTTCACAATGATTCTAAATGTCAAAAATATCAGCATACAGGCTCTGTCTCTCAATGCAAGGAACATTTGTAATAAGATGGATGAATTAACTGCACAAACAGTTATTAATTGGGATCACGGAGACCTGTCTCCAGGGTGACCACGGATGGGAACTCAATGTCCGAGGGTTTCCCATTTTCAGGAAAGACAGACAGGAAAGTGAGGTGGGGTACTGTTGCTGATTAAGGAGGAGATTAACACAATAGTAAGGAAGGGCATTAGCCGGGACAATGGAGAATCTGTATGGAAGGAGCTGCAGAACACCAAAGGGAAAATGATGTTAATGGGAGTTGTGTACAAACCAGCAAAGAGTAGTTTTGAGGTTGGGGATGGCATCAAACAAGACTTAGAGATGTGTACTATAAGGCTTTAGCAGTTATGGGTGATTTCAATCTACATGTTGATTGGACTAACCAAACTTGTTGCAATGCAATGGAGGAGGATTTTGTGGAATGTATGAGGGTTGGCTTCCTCAACCAATATGTCAAGAAACCAACTGGAGAAAAGTCATCCTAGACTGGGTATTGTGTAACAAGAGAGGATAAATTTGCAATATTACAGTGCAAGATCTTTTGGGGAAGGGTGACCATAACATGGTAGAATTCTTCAGTAAGATATAGAGACTCAATTAAATCTGAGACTAGAGTCTTGAACTTAAAGAAAGCTAACTTTGGTGGTATGAGGCATGCATTGGCTGAGATAAACTGGTTTAAGGGATTGACGGTGGATAGGCAATGGCAGACATTTATAGAACACATGGATGAACTTCAACAATTGGACATGCCTGTCTGGCGTAAGAGTAAAACAGGGAAGGTGACCCAACCATGGCTAACAAGGGATATCAGTAAAGCCAAAGAGGAGGCATATAAATTGGCCAGAAGAAGCAGCTAACACAATGACTGGAAGAAATTAAAAATTCAGCAGAGGAAGACAAAGGGTTTAATTCAGAAAAGAGAAATAGAATATGAAAATAAGCTTGCAAGAAACGTAAAATCTGACTGCAAAAGCTTCGAAAGATATGTGAGGAGAAAAAGACTGGTGAAGACAAATGTGGGTCCCTTGCAGTTAGAATCAGATGAATCCATAATGGCCAACAAAGAGATGGCAGACCAGTTGAACAAATACTTTGTATCTATCTTGACTGAGGAAGTAACCTTCAGGAAATGCAAGGGGACAGAGGGTCAAGTATGAAGGAGGAGCTGAGGAAATCCTTATAAGTCAGGAAATGGTATTTGGGAGATTGATGGGATTAAAAACCAATAAGTTCCCAGAGCCCGATGCTTTGCATCTGAGAGTATTTCAAGAAGTGGCCGTAGAAATAGTTGGTGGTCATTTTCCAGCATTGTGTAGACTCTGGAAGAGTTCCAATGGACTGGAGGGTAGCTCAAAAAAAGGAGACAGAGAGAAAAATGACGAATTGTAGGCCAGTTAGCCTGACATCAATGGTGGCGTCAATCATTAAGGATATAATAGCTGAGCATTTAGAAAATGGTGACAAAATCGGTCCTAGTCAGTTAAAGGGAAATCAAGCTTGACAAATCGACTGGAATTTTTTGAGAATGTGGCCTGTAGAGTCTACAAGAGTGAATCTGTATATCTGGACTTTCAGTGGAGAAAATGCCTGTCAACAACTGCCTTCTTAACCCTTTCCTTTAAATCCATTGACTCCCCATATCTCTACCCCGCCTGTCCCAGCGCTCCATCTATTTCCTATCACCTCCTTTCCTTTGAACTAACCATTCTACACGAAGCCCGCTTGCAGAAGCGATTGACAAGAATGAGAAACTTTGGTTATGAGGATGGATTGAAAAGGAGAGCTGTTCTCTGAGGAGCAAAGAAGCATGAGCAAAGATTTGATGGAGCGAGTTGATCAGGGTAGATGGAAAGAAGTTC
The DNA here is from genome assembly GCF_004010195.1 of Chiloscyllium plagiosum. Lineage (NCBI taxonomy): Eukaryota > Metazoa > Chordata > Chondrichthyes > Orectolobiformes > Hemiscylliidae > Chiloscyllium > Chiloscyllium plagiosum. Next base: position 62,882,130 of record NC_057723.1, on the reverse strand, counting down.
CTGCTCAGAAAAGGAACAAGAACGAGAGGGCATAGATTTTAAAAATGATATGTGATGAAGTAAGGGCGATGTGAGAGAATTTTTTTTCCCCAGATCTGCCTTAAAGGAACCAATTAGGCGGGTCTTTCACTGAGCGGGAACCTTCATGAGAATCGGCACGATTCTGAGACTTAAATTATGACCAGTTTGAGAATCAGCTCAGTATGACGATGTGTATCAGTCTGTACATTGAAGAACCGCGTACTAAAATTCTTAATGAATTATTGCAGGTGACATCAGTCAGAAGACAACGTGGCACCGAGTTTCTATATTCCGACCCGGTTTGAGGGACTTGGCTTATCAGTACGTGAAGAAAGGGTAGGTGCAGTCACATTACACTTGGTCATTTGGTCTCACTTCCCTGGTGAGCTGAGGTTGATTATCAGATGTTGGAAGGTGTATAGAGTCTGCTTGCCACTAAGCAATCACAGAACAATCATAGTGTAGAAGTAGGTTACTCGGCTTATTGTGTTTCTACTGGCTGTTTGCACGAGCTACTCCCCCAGTCCCAAGTCTTCCCTCTGGCCTTGCAGATTTTTTTCTTTTCAATGAGTTGCCCCATCAATTTTGAATGCATCTCTTGTGCACCACACTCTCAGTTCAGATCTGGAACACTCAGTAGAAAACCTCTTTCCTGGTGCTGCTGTCACTTCTTATGGGACGTGTGCCAGTGTTGGGAGCGCTGTCTCATTGATTAGTCAAGCAACGCCCTGCAATAGCCATGCTCACGGAATCATACCTCACACCTAATGCAGACAACACCATTACTATCCATTACCACTGGAAGGACAAAGCCAGCAAAGGCGGAGGAACAGAGATGTACAGCCAGGAGGAAGCTGCCATGGGAGTTCTCAACATTGACTTCACATTCCATGAAGTCTCATGGAATTGGGCCAAATACAAGAACGAAACCTCTTGATCTTACACCCAGCTGAAGAATCATTTTGAACAACACTTCGAGGGAACACTAAGGGAGGCAAGGGCACAAAATGTTCTCTGGTGGAGACCTTCAGAGTCCACCCAAGGCAGCAGCACTACTGACCAAGCCGCTCGAATTTGAAAGCACATGGCTACTAGACTACGGAGCTATTGAGGGAGCCAGCAGAAAAGAAAAGCATACCATGATTTAATGTAGAGTGCAGGTGGGCATATCAGGAGCAGAATCAAGCATACCTAAAATCTCAGGTGTCAAAACTGGCGAAGTTACAACACAGCTCAGCCAAACAATGAAAGCAACAGAAGTTAGGGATTCCCCAGTGAAGGTCAGACATCTCAGCTCCAGCACATCTCTGAAGGAATTTCTCAGGATAATGTCCTAGGGCCAACTATCTTCAGCTGCTTCATCAATGACCTTCACTCCATCATAAGGTTTAAAGTGGGATGTTCATCAATGATTGCATCATTCATGACTCCTCAGTTATGGAAGAAGTCCATATCCAAATGTGGAAAGACCTGGACGATATTTAGGTTTGCTGGAAAAGCGCAGCAGGTTAGGTAGCATCCAAGGAGCAGGAGAATCGACATTTCAGGCATGAGCCCTTCTTCAGGAATGAGGAGAGTGTGCCAAGCAGGTGACGATAAAAGGTAGGGAGGAGGGACTTGGCGGAGGGGCGTTGGAAATGCGATAGGTGGAAGGAGGTTAAGGTGAGGGTGATAGGCCGGAGTGGGGGTGGGGGCGGAGAGGTCAAGAAGAAGATTGCAGGTTAGGAAGATGGTGCTGAG